>NC_081302.1:60275000-60602000 GCF_030435805.1 Mustela lutreola | reverse complement strand
GTTCTCCAGAGAATTATAGGAATTCTCTGGACTCTTATTTGGTTTTTATATAGTATTGCCAACCATTTATTTTTAAAAAGATTTTATTTATTTATTTGAGAGAGGGAGTGACAGAGAGTAAGCATGAGTGGGGAAGAAGGGCAGAGGAGAGGGGGAAGCAGACTCTCCACTGAGCAGGGATCCTGATGTGGGTCTCAGTCCCTGGACTCTAGGATCATGGCCTGAGATGGCAGGTCTGCCTTAAGTGAAGGCAGATGTTTAGCTGACTGAACCACCCAGGCACCCCCATTGCGAACCATGTTAAGAGCAATCAAGAATGGTCAACTTTTTAATAAAGAACTTTTTATAACACGGAGGTCCAAATTATTTGTTGACCATTAACAAAGATCTTGTGTTTAAAAATTTTTTTAAATTATAATTTTTAAGTGGTGAACATACTGAAATTTGCTATGTAAGTTGCAGATGTGGCAATTCAAAGTAACTACAGTATGGATGGGGCAGAAAAAGAAACCTTGGGAAATTCAACTCTTACAGAGCAAAGGACGAGAATCCCAAGGCAGAGAAGATTAAAAATCTCAGCAAGAAGTGTGTGGTATAAAAATATATTTCCCCACGATTAATGCCTCCAGATTGCTCTGGTCTAGCTGCTAAGGTTGCACATTTATTTTCCTTAATTTTTTCTACTTTATTTTGTGAGGCTTTCCAAGTCAAGGAAATGGATTCTCTTCAACTCCCTGGAAGAAGCATGGCTATGGTGACACCTTCAACAACCTGTGACCATTTCTCCAAGTTAGAGGGGAAACTATTAGGTGTAAAGTGTTTTTACCTTATCTCATTTGATCTTCAAACCAACTCTTTGTAGTATTATTATCCAAACTATACAAAAGAGGAAATGGAAGCTTTAAAGAATCCAAATAAGTTGCCCCAGATCACTCAATCATTAAGAGAACAGAGCTGAATTTACTCAGACACAAAACCAGTGTTCCTACCCAGCAATATTCCAGAAGCTGAGCAACAGGAGGTCTGGTAGGTATTAGTAATTATAAGAGAATAGAAGACCAAGTTCAGTTAGCTTTTTATCATCACCATGCACTGGCAACTCTAAACAATGTCAGCTGATATATTTCTCTCAAGCTGCTACCTCACATTCCACCCATGCCATGATTTTGATGCCACGTTAACCCCCAAGTAATATATTCAGATTATATGAGGCAACAGAGTCAAAAGATCTGATATTTAAGTCATAAACTACACTAAGCCAGTTTTCCTCAATTTTAACATTACATAGCAACAATAGGTACTATGTTTATTATGGTCCAGGCACTATGCTATGGGCTATATAGGTATTATCTGATAATCCTCCCAACAACTCCAGGCATACAATACTATCCCCAGTACCAGTACAAATGATTCTCTCTTTCCCCAATTGTGCTATTACTATGCACATACAAGTCTATTTCTTGAAGAGTATAAGCCTGGGTAACCTGATGAGAGACCTAGGGCATAAGGGCACTTTTTACATCTTACGCAGACTGGCTGGACTATTGTTAAAGGCAAATTTCAAAATTCAATGTTATTTTATCTTCAGAATAAATAGCAGTACCCTACTGAAGAATGAACCTACATGAAAGGCACCAGGCTACTACCCTAACTGCCCTACCAATAAAATGCTACTCTAAGTGACATGAAATAAAATTAGTCATACTTATCACAAACAAAAATGTATGTATGTACATACTTGTCTGATTTACATGTGCTAACAGTACTTTTTAACTGCATAAAGCATCTAACAAGGGACTAGTAAGACCCAAACAAGTTTTCAGAAAGAAAGCTAGCCCTGAGTTTTGCTCTTGGGGTAAGAGTAGATAATTAAATCAAGACTGGTAGTTATTTTCTTACTATAAATCAACAGTTGCTAGGAGGGTTGATACTCCCTTCTAGGGCATGTTTAGAAATTTTGTTGGGGGTGTTTCTGATTATCACAATAATGGCAGGGAGAGTAAAGGCTGCTTTTTACAAGTGGGGATCAAGGATGCTATCAATTCTGCACAGTGTGGGAAAATCAATACAATGAAGAATTTTTCTTTCTCTAGAACTTTTTTTTTTTTTTTTTAAAAGATTTTATTTATTTATTTGACAGAGAGAGATCACAAGTAGGCAGAGAGGCAGGCAGAGAGAGAGAGGAGGAAGCAGGCTCCCTGCTGAGCAGAGAGCCCAATGTGGGACTCGATCCCAGGACCTGAGATCATGACCTGAACCGAAGGCAGTGGCTTAACCCACTGAGCCACCCAGGCACCCCTTTTCTCTAGAACTTTTGAATGTCCTCTTTGACATCCATGTAGGTTGAAATATATGTTTAAAATTATCAGAGCCTAGAATCTAATTCCATTTTACAAGGTATTTTTTCTATAGTTTTAAGTTATAGGATTTTCCCAAAATGTAACTACTCTGCAATATGAGAAAGGCTGTATTTCATTTGTTCAGAAATTTACAAAGACCATAGATCATTTCAGTAATTCATGTCTCCCAGTGACAATGCTGTCTGTGCTATGTGAATTATCGATTCTATCTGTGGTGCCTGTCTATTTCATCATATCTTCTTGTGCAGCTGGGCACAAAAAATTTACATGTTAGCAAATCTATTATTCTCTTCTATTATTCTATTAAAATAGAGAGTATTTAATACAGAGTATTATAAAATTATATTACTATAAAATAGAGTATTTAATGGAATATTCCTTAAAATAATATATATATATATAAAATTAACATATAATGTATTATTAGCCCTAGGGGTACAGTTCTGTAAATCGCCGGTTTACATACTTCACAGCATTCACCATAGCACATACCCTCCCCAATGTCCATAACCCAACCACCCTCTTCCTACCCACCTCCCCCATGCAACCCTCAGTTTGTTTTGTGAGATTAAGAGTCTCCTATGGTTTGTCCTGATCCCATCTTGTTTCCTTTTTTCCTGACCCTCCAAATCCCCCACATTGCCTCTCAAATTCTTCATATCAGAGAGATCATATGATAATTGTCTTTCTCTGACTGACTTATTTCACTCAGCATAATACCCTCTAGTCCCATCCATGTCATCACAAATGGCAAGATTTCATTTCTTTTGATGGCTGCATAGTACTCCATTATATACATATATACCACCTCTTCTTTACCCATTCATCTGTTGATGGACATCTAGGTTCTCTCCATAGTTTGGCTATTGTGGACATATAAATTGCTATAAACATTCGGGTGCATGTGCCCCTTTGGATCACTACATTTGTATCTTTAGGGTAAATACCCAGCAGTGCAATTGCTAGGTCATAGGGTAGCTCTATTTTCAACTTTTTGAGGAACCTCCATGCTGTTTTCCAGAGTAGTTGCACCAGCTTGCATTCCAACCACTAGTGCAAGAGGGTTCCTCTTTCTCCGCATCCTCGCCAGCATCTGTCATTCCCTGACTTGTTCATTTTAGCCATTCTGACTTGTGTGAGATATCTCATTGTGGTTTTGATTTGTATTTCCCTGATGCCAAGTGGTATGGAGCACTTTTTCATGTGTCTGTTGGCCATCTGGATGTCTTTTTTGCAGAAGTGTCTGTTTATGCCCTCTGACCATTCCTTGATTGGATTATTTGTTCTTTGGATGTTGAGTTTGATAAGTTCTTTATAGATTTTGGATACTAGTCCCAATAGTTCATTTTTGCCCTTGCTTCCCTTGCCTTTGGCGATGCTTCTAGGAAGAACTTGCTGCGGCTGAGGTTGAAGAGGTTGCTGTCTGTGTTCTCCTCAAGGATTTTGATGGATTCCTTTCTCACATTGAGGTTCTTCATCCATTTAGAGTCTATTTTTGTGTGTGGTGTAAGGGAATGATCCAGTTTCATTTTTCTGCATGTGGCTCTCCAATTTTCCCAACACCACTTGCTGAAGAGACTGTCTTTTTTCCATGGACATTCTTTCCTGCTTTGTCAAAAATTAGTTGACCACAGAGTTGAGGGTTTATTTCTGGGCTCTCTATTCTGTTCCACTAATCTATGTGTCTGTTTTTGTGCCAGGACCATACTGTCTTGATGATGACAGCTTTGTAACAGAGCCTGAAGTCTGGAATTGTGATGCCACCAACTTTGGCTTTTTCAATATTCCTCTGGCTATTTGAGGTCTTTTCTGCTTCCATATAAATTTTAGAATTATTTGTTCCATTTCTTTGGGAAAAAAAAAAAAAAAAGGATGGGATTTTGTAGGGATTGCATTAAATGTGTAGATTGCTTTAGGTAGCATAGACATTTTCACAAGATTTCTTCTTCCAATCCATGAGCATGGAACATTTTTCCATTTCTTTGTGTCTTCCTCAATTTCTTTAATGAGTACTTTATAGTTTTCTGAGTACAGATTCTTTGCCTCTTTGGCTGGGTTTATTCCTAGGTATCTTATGGTTTTGGGTACAACTATAAATGGGACTGATTCTTTAATTCTCTTTCTTCTGTCTTCTTGTTGGTGTATAAAAATGCAATGGATTTCTGTGCATGGATTTTATATCCTGACACTTTACTGAATTCCTGTACAAGTTCTAGCAGATTTGGAGTGGAGTCTTTTGCATTTTCCATGTAAAGTATCATATCATCTGCAGAGTGATAGTTTGACTTCTTCTTTGCTGATTTGGATGCCTTTAATTTCTTTTTGTTGTCTGACTGCTGAGGCTAGGACTTCTAGTACTATGTTGAATAGCAGTGGTGATAATGGACATCCCTGTCGTGTTCCTGACCTTAGCGGAAAAGCTCTCAGTTTTTCTCCACTGAGAATGATATTTGCTGTGGGTTTTTCACAGATGGCTCTGATGATATTGAGGTGTGTACGCGCTAAAACTACACTTTGAAGAGTTTTGATCAAGAAAGGATGCTGTACTTTGTCAAATGCTTTTTCAGCATCTATTGAGAGTATCATATGGTTCTTACTCTTTCTTTTATTAATGTATTGTACCCCGTTGATTCATTTGCAGATGTTGAACCAACCTTGCAGTCCAAGGATAAATCCCACTTGGTCATGGTGAATAATCCTTTTAAGGTACTGTTGGATCTGACTGGCTAGTATTTTCGTGAGAATTTTTGCATCTGTGTTCATCAAGGATATTGGTCTGTTAATTCTTTTTTGATGGGGTCTTTTGTTTTGGGATCAAGGTAATGTTGGCCTCATTAAATGAGTTTGGAAGTTTTCCTTCCATTTCTATTTTTGGAACAGTTTCACGAGAATAGGAGAACATTCTGGAGAATGTTCAATGTGCACTACAGAAGAATCTGTATTCTGTTGCTTTGGGATAGAATGTTCTGAATAAATCTGTGATGTCCATCTGGTCCAGTGTGTCATTTAAGGCCTTTATTTCCTTGCTGATCTTTTGCTTGGATGATCTGTCCATTTCAGTGAGGGGAGTGTTAAAGTCCCCTACTATTATTGTATTATTGTTGATGTGTTTCTTTGATTTTGTTATTAATTGGTTTATATAGTTGGCTGCTCCCACATTAGGGGCATAGATATTTAAAACTGTTAGATCTTCTTGTTGGACAGATCCTTTAAGTATGATATAGTGTCCTTCCTCATCTCTTATTATAGTCTTTGGCTTAAAATCTAATTTATCTGATATAAGGATTACCACCCTAGCTTTCTTTTGGTGTCCATTAGCATGGTAAATTGTTTTCCACCCCCTCACTTTAAATCTGGAGGTGTCTTTGGGTCTAAAATTAGTTTCTTGTAGACAGCATATAGATGGGTTTTGTTTTTTTACCCATTCTGATACCCTGTGTCTTTTGACTGGGACATTTAGCCCATTTACATTCAGGGTAACTATTGAAAGATATGAATTTAGTGCCATTGTATTGCCCGTAAGGTGACTGTTACTACATATTGTCTCTGTTCCTTTCTGGTCTACTACTTTTAGGCTCTCTTTTTGCTTAGAGGACTCTTTTCAATATTTCCTGTAGACCTGATTTGGTGTTTACAAATTCTTTTAGTTTTTGTTTGTTCCAGAAGCTTTTTATCTCTCCTATTTTCAATGCTAGCCTCGCTGGATAGGGTATTCTTGACTGCATGTTTTTCTCATTTAGTGCTCTGAATATACCATGCCAGTTCTTTCTGGCCTGGTAGGTCTCTGTGGATAAGTCTGCTGCCAATCTAGTATTTTTACCATAGTATATTACAGACTTCTTGTCCCGGGCTGCTTTCAGGATTTTCTCCTTGTCACTAAGACTTGCAAGTTTTACTTCTAGATGACAGGGTGTGGACCTATTCTTATTGAT
Organism: Mustela lutreola; assembly: GCF_030435805.1. Classification (NCBI taxonomy): domain Eukaryota; kingdom Metazoa; phylum Chordata; class Mammalia; order Carnivora; family Mustelidae; genus Mustela; species Mustela lutreola. The sequence goes on along the minus strand of NC_081302.1, from coordinate 60,595,708 downwards.
TTTTGAGGGGCATTCTCTGTGCCTCCTGGATTTTGATGCTTCTTCCCTTTGCCATATTACAGAAATCCCCTATTATAATTCTCTCCAATATACCTTCTGCCTTCCTCTTCTTCTTCTGGAATCCCAATTATTCTAGTATTGTTTCGTCTTATGGTATCACTTACCTCTCAATTTTTCCCCTCATGGTCCAGTAGCTGTTTGTCTCTCTTCTGCTCAGCTTCTTTATCTCTGTCATTTGGTCTTCTATATCATTAATTCTCTCTTCTGCCTCATTTATCCTAGCAGTAAAAGCCTCCATTTTTGATTGTACCTCATTAATGGCTTTTTTGATTTCAGCTTGGTTAGATTTTATTTTCTTTTATTTCTCCAGAAAGGGTTTTTATTTCTCCAGACAGGGTTTTTCTAATATCTTCCATGACTTTTTTGAGCCCCGCTAGCACCTTGAGAATCATCATTCTGAACTCTAGAGCTGACATATTACCAGTGCCCATATATATATATATTATATATAATATATATATTTTATATAAAAATATATAAATAGTATAATATATAAAATATATATTATATATAAATATAATATATAATTATTTATATTTATGTTATAAATATAAGTATATTTATATATAAACACAATATATTTAATATAAAATATATATTTTATATAAAATATAAAAAATTAAATATATATATATGTATATGTATATATATATATATATACATATACATATATATATATATATATATTAGACTGGTGAATAGAACAGAGCCACCCACTTGATTTTGGGTGTATTTTGGTCTCTTAGACGAAACTACCTCCCAAAATCTCTCTCTCTCTCCACACACACACACACACACACAATACAAATAAGGGTAAACATGATGAAGGGATGGAATATGGCTATAAAGATGAAAATTTAATAAAAATTCTACAAAATGAGTTGATAAGGTAAGTCAGTTGAGGAAAGAAAGAAAAAAAAGGTAGAGAGAATCTGCTCAGGCTGGGGACTAGACCAAAGCCCTGTGCTAGATTCAGGGTATATTTTGATTTATTATAAGAAGTTGTATCACAAAATTTTTTAGAAGAAAAAACCCTGTATGTATACAAAAGATAAAGTTAGATACAATGAAGGATAAAATATGCCTATAATAATAAAGGTTCCAGAAGCTTTTCTTTAATGAAAGGTATTGCTAAGATAAACTAGTTAAAAAATGTTAAAAGAAGAAAGAGTAAAAGTTAAACAAATTAGGATAAGAAAAAAAAATTTAAAAAATTTAATTAACTATGCAAGACTAAAGAATCACAAGGAGAAAGCCATGAATTCCATGCTTTGCTTTTCCCTCCTCTGGAGTTCCGCTGTTCTTGATCAGTGAGCTTGGTCTCCGAAGGATGTTCTTACGGATTTTCTGGGGGAGGGGCCTGTTGTAGTGATTCTCAAGTGTCTGCCCGAGGCGGAATTGCTGCGCCCTTGCCAGAGGCTGGACTAAGTAATCTGCTCTGGTTTGCTCTCAGGAGCTTTTGTTCCCTGAACAGTTTCCGGTTTCCATAGAGCTTTGGAGGATGGGAATGAAAATGGCGACCTCCCAATCTAGGGCATGGAGGAGCCGAGAGCTTGGGGACCCCTCCTCAGTGCACGCTTGGAGAAAAGTGCTCAATCACTCCTGTCTCCCTGGTCTCTGGCCGCGCTCCGAGCTCACCTGGCCCGTGATTGAGTGCTTCTGTCTCTGGCTCAAGGCCCTGTTTGGAGTCTCCAAACCCAGCAGATTCCTGCTGCTCTGCTCTTCCAGGGGGTTCTCCCTGGATCTGCCACTTGTGGGGTCCCTACTTAAAGAGCAGTGGCCTGACTGTGCCACAGATCATAGTTTAAGGTAGAGAGCTCACTCCTCAGAGCTCCCTTCTCTGTAGCCGGCTTCCCCGCTCTAATACCTGCGAGCTCTGCTACCCTCAGACACCCTGATCCTTCTGTGACCCCATGGGACCTGAGATCACGCTGTCCCCGTGAGGGCTCCAGACCCATTTAGCCTCTGGAGTGATGTCTCTCAGTGGAGCACTTTTAAAAGTTCTGATTTTGTGTTCCACTCCTGCACTGCTTGCTGGGAGCCGATCCCTCCCCTCTTGGTCTATCTTCTAGTCGGTTCAAATTCACTTCTCCACACGTCTTTCCTTTCAGAAAGTGGTTGATTTTCTGTATCTAGAATTGCTGCTCTTCTTCTCTTCGATCTCCTGTTTGATTTGTAGGTGTTCGGAATGGTTTGATAACTATATAACTGAATTCCTGCAACCTGATGTCATCTCAGCCTGCTATTCTTCTGCCATCTTGACTCCTTTCCCCCTATATTTTTATTTTTATTTTTTTAATTTTTTAAAAGATTTTATTTATTTGACAGACAAAGATCACAAGTAGACAGAGACGGGCAGAGAGAGAGGGGGGAAGCAGGCCCCTGCTGAGCAGACCCAATGTGGGGCTTGATTCCAGGACACTGAGATCATGACCTGAGCTGAAGGCAGAGGCTTAACCCACTGAGCCACCCAGGCGCCCCCCCGTATATTTTTAAAACTATGAGTCTAGTTACTATGAACTTCATTTTATGATAAAATTTAGGATATAAAGGCATTGTAATGAACTTTAGAAGCACTGCTGAGACTCTCAATGCCATCCCATGTCCAGTATTGTAAGGACTGCTAATTATATACCAGTCTTTTCTTCTGTATTTACACATAGTAAGAAAAAACCATTAAGAGTATTATTTTAAGATTTAGTGTATGTAAAGAACAAGAACAAGTTACCTTAAAGTTCTTTTTTGTCTCTAGACAAGAACAACTGAAATTGGGGAGGGGAGAGGAAGGAGTAAATGTCCAGTTGGAAAGTACTCTAAAGAATATTCTTACCTTCCATTGCAAAGTGAGTGAATTTTTGGTCCGATTGGCTATCCTGGGTGGATTAGGTATGTCAGGTTCACAGCTTAAGGTGGTAAAGCTTTCAGCTTCTGAAGGAGTTCCCTTCATAGAATTGTATTCTGCCTGGACTCTATGGCGATAAAAATAAATAGTTTTGAACAGTAGAATAATTGTATACTACCTTCAATAGGCATCAGCTTTAAGTACTTGCAAATCAGTAAAGTGTCTTCCAAATGTTCTATCAAGAAAACAAGGGTGGGCACCTGGCTAGCTCAGCTGGTAAGATATGTGACTCTTGATCTCCAGGCTGGGGTTTCAAGCTCCAAGTTGGGTGTAGAGATTACTTAAAAATAAAGTCTTTAAAAGAAAAAAAAAAGTCCGTGTCAAAGTAAAAGATGGCTCTTTAAAAAAAATACAGGATAGACCAGAGGCTTCATCCTATTTCTTGACTGTAACACAAAGTAAGAAATACATCTTAAGTTGTGACAACATATCACAACTATATGATATGTACTTGCTCATAAACACACACAAGAAAGAAAAGTATTCTGCAACTATCCCTAAGGGATATATACAGATCGATTCTATTTTATTTGATTATTTAATTAAAAAATGCTGACTATAACCCCCAAATTTCATCATTTAATAATGGTTGCAGCCTACAGTTTGAAAGTGCTAAGTTGGACAATACTTTGGCTTTATCCACAGAAAATATTATTGAAGACTTAATTTAATAGTTTAATAGGAATAACCCCAACCACAAATGGGGTGACTAACCAAATATAGATTAATGAGTCCTAGCTGGGGAGGCTTTAGTATGTAAAATGTTGGTAAATTATAATAGAACTATGCAGAATAAAACAGTATTTAAGTTACCTCTCAGTTAAATGTTGTGAATTTTCTAAGAAGATTTTATTTTTAAGTAATCTCTATACCCAATGTGGGGCTTGAACTCACAACCCCAAGATCAAGAGTTGCATGCTCCACTGATTGAGCCAGCCAGCCACCCCTCAGTGCTGTGAAATTTTAATTTAATATCCCAAACTCTTTCTAAAACATGATGTAGTAAAAATACATTAATTATAAATCAACAATTATTAATGCTTCTGTTCTGCAAAAATTTTAAAAGCGGGGAGTTTTCCATTTGCATATAATATGCAGACATATTAAACTTATTATCTGTACATTCATTCCAATCCCAAGGTCCTATAAACAGGATAACTAACACTTCAACATAACATTTCAGTTAAATGTTTTTGGTTTTTTTGGGCAACGTGTTAATAACTGTACCAAAAGAGAAACCAAAGTCCACAAATTCATGATTTTAATCCCCCAAATTAATAATTATATTATATTCCAGGCTTTTAATGAAATTATTTAAAAAACTACCTATGCTCTATCATATCATACTAAGACAACATGTAGACATTCCTTACTTTGCATGGTAATCTGTAGCTGGTTTGAGTTCATTTAAAGTGACACTTGTTTCTTCTCCTCTGGGGGAAAAAAAGGAACATTTAACAGTCTGATGAAGAATTTCCAGAGGATTTACATTATATACGCTTCAGTTTGTGGCAGTTTATGAAATTACACTGTTTCTTATTTTACCAGTTGTAATCATATTCAGATTCCATCAATACAGAATTTGTGTAGTAAGACTATATACCAAACTTAAGTTATATACCTCCATACCACTTTAAAACAGAAAGGTGTCCAAACAGTGGGTGCACAGAGGAGTTAAGATGGTGGAGGAGTAGGGGCTCCTACAGTTGCCTATTCCCTCCAATAAGGTTAGATAAATAACAAATCATTCTAAACACACAAAAAAATTAAACTGAGGACCGAGAGAACAAAATGGCCACCTTGTGGAAGGTAAGAGCTGTGGAGAGTTCATCTGGGGAAAGAACAGCTGTAGGTGCTGTGGAGGGGCGGGAGCCTTGATCATGGAAAGAGGAGAGAGAGAGAGAAAGAAACAAAAAAGTGAAGCAGCAGGCAGGAGTCTGCACAAGAAAAAAAATCTTCCCCCACACCAGTGACTAAAAAAAGAAGGGGGCTGACTATGGCAAATTTTTATAAGCAGCAGAGCTCAAAGTCTTAAGTTTGATAAGTCTGTGCCATTGGTGGGGTTGTGCCTGGCAGACTTAGCAGTGCTCTGGTGGGGAAGAAGGGCAGAGACCTGGGAGTGGGCAGTGTGGTCTGAGGATGCCCTGGGTCACACAGGGAAGAACAGTTCCCTTTTTTGAAATGCATTTGGGAATGGTGGATGGCCTCTCTGGGGGCAAAAGAACTGACAGCACCAATGTGCATCCCTGTTCACTAACATGGGAATACAGACACTGGCTGAGGGCAGCAAACCTTGGTGATGCTTTTTGCTGCACTTTACCATAAGTTCGGAGCCACTGTGCAGTTGTGGGACTGCTTTACTGGGGCAAACTGGCACTGGCCACAGCATGGCAAGACCCTCCCCCAGAGGATCAGCATGAGTCCATAAAATTGGGAGTTTTGAAACCCAGCCCCATGCCTGAGATAAAACATAGGGGGTGCTGTGCCACCTGAGAGAGACAGGGTGAAGGCAGGGATCTGACAGAAGCTGAAACACAAGAGGGGTGACTGCTTTTCTGAGAGGGGTCCCTGAAGAGTGGCAGACACAAACTCCCCAGTATGGGTCGGAAAGCAGGGCAACACCATTTCCCCCATACCCATCAGCACTAACCAACTTCAGTGAGCAACACAGCACCACCCAACGCCCTCCTAGTAGAGGCTGGAGCTACTTACACCAAGCACCGCCCCCCACCCCAGGCCCCAGTACCCTCCAAGTACATCTCCACTAGGGCAAGCCCGCCTGAGAATCAGTGCAGCAGGACCATCTGCCAGAAGACTAGCACAAACCCCTCACATGTACGAAGTCTACTAATCATAGAGTGCTGCAAAGCTTCAGTTCTAGGGGAAATAGGATCTAGAATCTCGTTTCTTTCTTTCTTTCTTTTTTTTTTTTTTGGATGGATCTAGCTTCTTTCAACAAGCAGACCAAAACACACTAGTTAAAACCTGCCATTACCAAATACCACCTACTACAGGCAAAGAGAATTCTGTAGAGGACTGACATGTAGGAAGCAGCAGCCAAAACAAAACTGCAGAGTGCACACTCTGAAACACCTCCTGAATCACCAGGCCCAAGAGAGTATAAAACCTTATTTTTTTTCTTTTTCTTTCTTTTTTAACCTCTTCTTAATATAGCCAATTAACTCTCAGGAGCAGGAGAAAAAGAGGCTTTCCTAAGAATCATCCCCCAAATTGATAAAACAGAGGAATTCACCCTAAAAGAAAGAACAGGAAGAAGTAACAGTCAGGGACTTAATCAATACAGATATAAATAAGATGCCCGAATAAGAATTTAAAACAACAATTATAAGGATACTAGCTGGGCTTGAGAAAAGCACAGAAGATACTACAGAATCCCTTACTGCAAAGATAAAAGAACTAAAAACCTGTCAGGCCAAAATAAAAAATGGTATAACCAAAAGGCAAAATCCACTGGATGCAATGATAATAAGGATGGATGAAGCAGAGAATACAGATATAGAAGATAAAATTATGGAAAATAATGAAGCTGAAAAGGAGGAGGAAATAAAGGTATAGGATCATGAATGTCGAGTTAGGGTATTCAGTGACTCCTTAAAAACATAGTGACATTTGATCATAGAGGAGTCCCAGAAGAAGAAGAAAAAGGGCAGAAAGTTTTATTTGAGCAAATTATAGCTGAAAAGTTCCTTAATCTGGAGGAAGGAAACAGACATTGAAACCCAAGAAGCAGAGAGAACTCGCATTAAATTCAACAAAAGCCAGCCATGACTAAGACACATCATAGTCAAATTCACACACACATGAAAACACAGACAAGGAAAGAACCCTGAAAGCAGCGAGGGAAAAAAAGTCCTTAACCTACAAGGGAATACAAGGTTGCAGCAGACCTGTCCACAGAAACTTAGCAGGCAGAAGAGAATGGCAGCATATATCTGACATGCTGAATGGGAAAAAAAATGAAGCCAAGAATACTTTATCCAGCAAGGCTGTCTATCCACAATAGAACGATTTCCCAGACAAACAAAAACAAAAGGAGTTCGTGACAACTAAACCAGCCCTGCAAGAGGTATTAAACTCTTTGAATAGGGAGAAAAAGACCAAAAACAACAAAGTCTAGAAAGCAATAGAGGCCATCATCAGAACCATACCTTTACAAGTAATGCAACAGCACCTAAACTCCTTTCTATCAATAATTACTCTGAATGTAAATGGACTAAATGCTCCCAATCAAAAGACACAGTAACAGAATGGATAAAAAAGTAAGAGTCATCTATATGCTGCCTACAAGACACTCATTTTAAACCTAAAGAGAGCTGCAGATTCAAAGTGAGGGGATGGAGAATCATCTATCATGCTAATGGACACCAAAAGAAAGCTGGAGTACCCAAATTTATATCAAACTAGATTTTGAACCAAAGACTGTAATAAGAAATGAAGAAGGGGTCTATTCATAATTAAGGGGTCTATTCATCAAGAAGATCTAACATTGTAAAGACTTATGCCCCCAACCTGGGAGCACCCAAATATATAAATCAATAACAAACTTAAAGAAACTCATTGATAATATAATAATAGGAGACTTTAACACCCCACTTACAAATGAACAGATCATCTAAGCAGAAGATCAACAAGGAAACAAGGGCTTTGAATAACACACTGGATGAGATGGACTTAACAGACACATTCAGAGCATTTTATCCTAACGCAGCAGAACATGCATTCAAGTATACATGGAACTTTCTTCAGAAAAGATCACATACTGGGTCATAAATCAGGCCTCAACTGGTACAAAAAGACTAGGATCATACCATACGTATTTTCAGACCACCATGCTATGAAACTTGAAGTCAACCATAAGAAAAAATTTTGAAAGAATACAGATACATGGAGGTTAAAGAACATCCAATGAAAGAATGAATGGGTTAACCAGGAAATCAAAGAAGAAATAAAAAAACTTCAATGAGATGAAGTAAAAATGAAAACATGACAGTCTAAAACAAGGTGATCCTAAGAGGACCTAAGAGGTCCTTGCAATACAAGCCTACCTCAAAAAGCAAGAAAAGTCTCAGATACACAACCTAACCTTATACCTAAAAGGGCTAGAAAAGGAATAGCAGATAAAGCCTAAAGCCTACAGAAGAAGGAAAATAATAAATATTAGAGCAGAAATAAGCAATACAGAAAAAAGAACAAAAATCCCCAGTAGAACGGATCAATGAAACTAAGAGCTGGTTCTCTGAAATAATTAATAAAACTGATAAACTGCTAGGCCAGACTTATCAAAAAGAGAAAGGACTCAAGTAATAAAATCATGAATGAAATAGGAGTGATCACAACCAACAGCACAGACATACAAACAATTTTAAGAGAATATTATGAAAAATTCCATGCCATCAAGCTAGGCAAGTGAAGAAAGAGACAAATTCCTAGAAATATACAAACTACCAAAACGGAAAGAGGAAGATATACAAGTTTGAATGGACCCATAACCAATAAGGACATTGAATCTGTAGTTAAAAATCTTCCAACCATCAAAAGCCCAGGGCCAGATGGCTTTCCAAGGGAAATCTACCAGACATTTAAAGGAGTTAACACCTATACTTCTGACAAACTGTTGCAAAAAACATAAGTAGAAGGAAAACTTTCAAACTCATTCTATGAGGTTAGCATTACCTTGATTCCAAAACCAGACAAGGACCCCATCAAAAAGGAGAATTACAGGCCAATATCCCTCATGAACATGGATGCAAAAAATCTCAACAAGAGAAACCCAATAGTACAGTAAAAGAATTATTTGCCACAATCAAGTGGGATTTATTCCTGGGCTGCAGGGGTGGTTCAATATTTGCAAACCAATCAGGGTGATATACCACATGAATAAAAGAAAGGTTAAGAACCACATGATGCAGAAAAAGCATTTGACAAAATTTTATAGCATCCGTTCTTGATAAAAACCCTCAAAACAAAATAGGTATAGATGGAACATACCTCAACACCATAAAGGCCATACACAAAAGACCCACAGCTAATATCCTCAGTGGGAAAAAACTGAGAGCTTTTCCTCTACAGTCAGGAACAAGACAGAGATGTCCACTTTCATCATCATTATTTAAAATAGTACTGGAAGTCTTAGCTTCAGCAATCAGACAACAAAAAGAAAAAAAAGGTGCCCAAACTGGCAAGGAGGAAGTCAAACTTTCACTATTTGCATATGATGCAATACTCTTACGTAGAAAACCCAAAAGACTCCACCAAAAAATTGAAAATGACTTCAGCAAAGTTGCAGAATATAAAATCAAGGTACAGAAATTTTTTGCGTTTCTATTTACCAATAATGAATCAGCAGAAAAAGAAGTCAAGGAATTGATCCCATTTACAACTGCACTAAAAACTGTATGATACCTAGGAATAAACTTAACCAAAGAGGTAAAAGATCTGTACTCTGAAAACTTTGAGAGAAACTGATGGGGATGCAAAGAAATGGAAAAACATTCCACACTCATAGACTGGAGGAACAAACATTGTTAAAATGTCTATACTGTCCAAAGCAATCTATACATTTAATGCAATTCCTATCAAAGTACCTCCAGCATTTTTCACAGAACTAGAACAAACAACCCTAAAATTTGTATGGAATCACAAAAGACATCAAATAGCTAAAGCAATCCTGAAAAACAAAAGCAAAGCTGGGGGCATCACGATTCTGGGCTTGAAGCTCTACTACAAAGCTGCTGTCATTAAGATAGTATGGTACTAGTGGAAAAACAGACACATAGATCAATAGAACAGAAGAGAAAATCCAGAAATGGACCCACAACTATATGTTCAACTCATCTTTGACAAAACAGGAAAGAATATCCAATGGAAAAAAGATAATCTCGTCAACAAATGGTGTTGGGATAACTGGATAGCCACATGCATAAGAATGAAACTGGATCACTTTCTTATGCCACACACAAAATTAGAAATGGATGAAAGACCTAAACAGGAGATAGGAATAGAGGAGAAAACAGGCAGCAACCTCTGACATTAGCCACAGCAATTTCTTCTAGACATATCACTGAAGGCAAGGGAAATAAAAGCAAGCATGAACTACTGGGATTTCATCAAGATAAAAAGCTTCTGCATAGTGAAGGAAACAATCAACAGAACGAAAAGGTAGCCTATGGAATGGGAGAAGATATTTACAAATGACATATTTGATGAAGGATTATTATCCAAAATCTATAAAGAGCTTATCAAACTCAACATCCCCCAAACAAATAATCCAGTTAAGAAATGGGCAGATGTAAATATATACTTTTCCAAAGAAGACATCTAGATGGCTAATGGACACTTTTCATGAAAAGATGCTTAATATTACTCATCATCAGGGAAACAAATCATAACCACCATCTCACACCTGTCAGAATGGCTAAAATTAACAACACAGGAAACAACAGATGTCGGTGAAGATGTGGAGAAAGGGAAACCCTCTATACTGTTGGTGGGAATGCAAACTGGTACAGCTACTCTGGAGAACACTATGGAGGTTCCTCAAAAAGTTAAAATAGAACTAACCCTATAACCCAGCAATTGCACAACTAGGTATTTAACCAAAGGATACAAAAATACTGATTTGAAGGGGTACATGCATCCCAATGTTTATGGCAGCAGTATCAACTACAGCCAAATTATGGAAAGAGCCCAGATGTCCATACACTGATGGATGGATAAAGAAGATGTTAGACAGACAGACAGACACACACACATACACATACATACACTCTCAGGCATATTACTCAGCCATCAAAAAGAAACCTTACCATTTGCAATGACGTGGATGGAACTAGAGTGTATTATGCTAAGTGAAATAAATTAGAGAAAGATAAATACCATTTGATTTCACTCATATGTAGAATTTAAGAAACAGATGAACATTTGGGAAGGCAAAAAGAGAAAGAGAGAGAAGCAGTATTCTAAGAGACTTTTAAGGGTGGAGAACAAACTGAGGGATGATGGAGGGAAGTGCAGGGATGGGCTAAATGGATGATCAGTATTAAGTATTAAGCTTTTATGTTCAGCACTGGGTGCTGTATGTAAGTGATGAATCACTAAATTAAAAAAAAAAACCAACAACCCCCCCCCCCAAAAAAAAACAAAAGGTGTCCTAAGCAAATCAATGGTATAAGCCAGACTTATTTGTGTGTGTGTGTGTGTGTGTGTGTAGTCAGGGAAGGTATTTAGATTAAAGAAATGAAACCAGTTTGAGTTATTTAAAAATTCATCTTTCACAATTAAAATGCTAAATAACCTGTATATTACTGAAATCAAAAGCACCAAGTTTTTACAAGGAGTGTGTCACTTCTGCATTTTGTTAGACTATAAAATGGAATCTTATGTAAAATATTAGTTTAATGAGCATATCATTAAAAAAGTGAATATTTTGATGTAAAGTATTTCACTCATGGGTACTACTACATTTTCACATTTTTAAATATAATAGCACATATTCTTTTTTTTTTTTTAAAGATTTTATTTATTTGTTTGACAGAGAGAAATTACAAGTACACTGAGAGGCAGGCAGAGAGAGAGAGAGAGAAGGAAGCAGGCTCCCTGCTGAGCAGAGAGCCCGATGCGGGACTCGATCCCAGGACCCTGAGATCATGACCTGAGCTGAAGGCAGCGGCTTAACCCACTGAGCCACCCAGGTGTCCCTAATAGCACATATTCTTAAAATAATCACTTGTTACAACTATTACTTATATATGTGGCCAAAAACCAGTCCATTTTCTACTACTTTTTTTTAAAAACCACCGTTCTCTGTTCCTTTTCCTTTAGCCAAGTTTCTTTCCTCTCCACTTTATGGACCTTCCCCCCCACCACCATTTCTCAAATCAAAACCAATAAATATAAGAAAACACATCCCACTGAGGAAAGAATTGGGCAGTTGTAGTAGCCTCCTCAGAGAGAGACCTGAATTGGTGTAAAGAAGGTGACTAATAATCCTCTTGTCTCTTTGATCAGGCTGCAAATGGAGGTAAATGCTTCCTCCTAGCAAGCAGCCATCTAACTAGAAATAGCCATTACCACAAAAAGAAACCTTCTGTTGATGATCCTTTATCCCCTATTTACCCTGTAGGTAGCTTTGTCTCTTTTAAGATACACGATAGAATAAATACAAGGAAATGTCAATAGAGAGGAGGAGACAGGATATTTTTCTAACCTTATGTAACTAGATAGTAAATACTGGAGCAGTTTCACTTTCCTCTTTTCCTTATATTAGCTATTTTTTGAAAAGATATCAAGAAGGTTGATGTGTCCAGTGTTCTATGTTAATTATGATCATTCAAGTGACTAATCACTTCCTTTATAATATTCCCAGTGTTTAAATTATTATTAGTAATCAACTTCACTCTTTATTTTTTCATTAGATAAGCAACTTCTATATGAATAAGGACAAAAAATTATTTATTTTACAAGTGTCAGTCATAAATGTCACAGTTTTAGCCACTGACTCTTTCGAAGGCTTTTGGGTGTATTTTAACACTTTTCAGCCAAGGAAAGAGAACTATGATAGGTTTTCAAAATATGATTATTAACATACCAACATACAAATGAGGAACAATGGTACTAAATTCATTTTACAATAGGGTATTAGCTTGACATATTAACAGTTAAATCCAACTCTTTAGAGAAGCATTATATTTCATGAGTTCACAATCTAATGGTTCCCTATTTCCATTCTGGGCTTCTACATACAGCAATTTATATTAATGTCTCAGGAATATGCGAATAGTGAAATATCTACAAGGGAGCCTACTGAAAAATACTAATGCTGAATGTAGCCAATGAAAGCATTATTTCAAGCGGTAGGAGACAGACGTTTATCAGCTGGTATTTGGACTATATACATTGAAATCAGTATCACTTGTCAATTTATAGATTCAAAATAAAAGCACTGAGAGGGAAAAGCAGAACAAAATTAGTATTAAACTCTTTATGATAAATCACTAACTTACATAATGGGAGGAGTAAAACATAACAAGTACTTACGCATAAACACTTTTGTATTTCCCGTCTTTTCCAGTACTTGAGACCAGAATTTCGTAACTATAGAGCTCTGGTACAGTAGTGTCATCTGTTTCACCATTAATGAAACTGGAAGGAGGTGACCAGGTAAGTACTACTGTCCTTGCCTGGATGTCTGACGCCTGCAAAAACATAATATTTAAAAGCTCTTTGAAACAACTATAATGTGAATAACAAACAGTGAAAATTTAATGAGGTTTCAAGATTAAATAAAATATATCTGTATCTACTTTCATAAAATGGCCCACAAATAGAAACCTGTCCATTTGTAGATGAGATATAATCTGTTACCAAAGGGCAGATGGGTTCAATAAAAATTTAAAGACCATTATGGGCCATTCAAAACTATTAGTGTAAACACCATGTACAGTTAAAAAAGAATAGAAAAAGTCCACTTGTAATGTATTGAAAAGGTTCATTTCCTCAATGTAGAAAGTGTCTTACAGTAAGATAAAGAACAGAGAAAAATGAGCAAAGGTCATGGACCAATCAAAGAAATATAAATCTAAGAAATGATGTGAAAAGCATTCATAAAAATAAATGGTAATCTAAAACAAGGTATCACTTTTCATCCAACAGATTAGAAGATTAAAAAGCTAGTAACATCTTCATTGTGTTAAGGTAAGGGTTTAGAGAAATGGGTTGAAGTATAATCAACATACAGTGTTATATTCCTTTCAGATGTGCAATATAGTAACTCAACAATCTGACACTTTTCTAAGTGCTCACCATGATGTGCATTATTATTATTATTATTATTATTTTTTTTTTTTTAGAGAGGGAGAGGGAAGGAAGGAGAGAGGGGGAAGGAGAGAGGGAGAAAGAGAGAGAGAGCAGAGGGGGGCCAGAGGGAGAGGGAGGGAAGGAGAGAGGAAGAGAGGGAGAAAGAGAGAAAGAAAGAAAGAGAGCAGAGAGGGAGGGCCAGAGGGAGAGGGAAAGAATCTTAAGCAGGCTTCATGCTCAAATCAAGAGCCACCCAGGTGCTCCCTTAAGTGTATTCTTAATCCCCTTTATTTACTTTACCATCCCCAAACTCGCATCCCCCCTGGCAACCACCAGTTTGTTCTCTGTATTTCAGAGTCTGTTATTTGGTCTCTACTTCTTTGTTTGCTCATCGGTTTTGTTTCTTAAACTCCACATATGAGTGAAATCATACAATGTCTGTCTTTCTCTGACTTATTTCACTTAGTATTATACCACCTAGGTCCATCCATGTTGCTGAAAATGGTGACATTTCATTTTTTATGACTGAGTAATATTCCACTGTATATATGGTAATATACATACCACATCTTTACTCATTCATCTGTGGATGGCTACTTGGACTGCTTCCATATCTTAGCTATTATAAATAATGCTGTAACATAGGAGTGCATATATATTTTTGAATTAGTGTTTTTTTCTTCTTTGGATAAATGCCTAGTAATGGAATTACTGCATCATATGGTAGTTCTCTTGATTTTTTGAGGAACCTCCATATGGTTTTCCATAATGGCCATACCAATTTGCATTCCCACCGAAAAGTATACAAGGGCTCCCTTTTCTCCACACCCCAGCCAATGCCTGTTATTTCCTGTCTTTTTTAATTTTAGTCATTCTGAGAGGTGTAAATTTTCAGCTATGTCATATTGGTCTAGTCTCAACATTTTAATTTTGTTTTGCTGCCCTTGCCTAAGGAGACAGATGCAGAAAAATGTTCTACAAATAATGTCAAAGAAATTTCTGTCCATGTTTTCTTCTAGGAGTTTTAGGTTTTTAGGTTTCAAGTTTAGGTCTTTAATGCATTTTGAGTTTATTTTTGAGTAACTATATTCATAAATAAATGTAAATTAAAATAAGGTACAACCTTTCAACTAACACATTAGGAAGATTAAAGAGCTAGTAATAGCCACTGTATTTAACTGTTTGGAGAAATGGGCACTCTCTTAAATGTAGTTAAGAGTATATACTGGTAAGATCCCTGTGTAGAGCTACTTGGGAACCAATATAAAAATTTACAATGTGCTTATAGTTCAATAATTCCATTCCTGAACTTTTTTCAGGGAAATAGCCTATGAACTTACATACATAAATACATGTACTTAAGAATATTTATTGCAGCACTGTTACTAATGGCAAGAAATTGGAAGTATGAGCACAGTTTCTTAACACATTACTATGCAGGTGTTCAAAAAGGAATGAGGAAAATATTTATGTGCTGACATTTAAACATGTCCTTAATATACTGATGCTATGTAATGGGGGAAAAGAGAAGCTACAAAGCAGTATGCATGCTATGATCTCAGTTATGTTAAAAAAAATTTAAAAATGCACACCAGTATCTGGAAATATACTGTACAAATGTACTAATTCTCACCTTCGGGGATTTTGTGCATATGTGTGGTGGGATACAGGGAGAGTTGTGAGAAAAAAACAGAAGGTCTTTGTAGTATTTTGTACATTTTGGATTACTGGAATAATTTTTGCATATGTATTCTTTTATAATAAAAATGTAATAAAGAGGGAAAAAGCCTAAGGATTAAACTAAAGATTGGTAAGAAAAGTTATCAGATCACACCTAGACTCTAATGTAAAAGCTTGCTTTAAAATTATCTCTATTTACGGGTGCCTGGGTGACTCAGTCTGCCTTCAGCTCAGGTCATGAACCCAGGGTCCTGGGATTGAGCCCCTCATCAGGCTCTGCTCAGCAGAGCAGACCCTCTCCCACTGCCCCTGCTTATGTTCCCTCTCTCTCTCTGTCTCTCTGTCAAATAAATAAAATCTTAAAAAAATTATATTTAATGACTATCCCAGTGTTTCTAAATATAAAACCACTGACCACTAGGATTAGGACGACCCCTATCTTAATTGGGCAGTATAATCAGTCTCTACACAAGCATGGCATTTTCCCCTTCTCAAAGTTCTTAAAGCCTGAATAAATTTAAATTTTATTCCTGTATATATTCTGCTTCTGTTAAAGCACAGAAATATATTTTACTTACTGTCATACTACCTTATAAATGTCTTAGTACTATGTTTCATTTAAAATGTGCTTAAAATGATTCTTTGTTTTAACCATGTCCATCTGGCTATTAACCTTTAACTATAGGTTACTGTAGCTTTTTTTTTTTTTTTAAAGAAACCTACTGTTAACATACATATATGTACAACCTTTCAAGTACACTAAATTTGTATGTACTTTCAAGTATACTGTACTTAGAATCTGATTTTATGAGATTATCCTGTTAAACTGTGAGAATAAGTAAGTGAATAATACTCTGAAGGTAGGTCAGCCAGAAGCATGAACTGGCATCTACTTTTTGAAGTTGACTTAAAAGTATAGGTGGTAGAGAGGAACTTAAGGAGGAAGGCAAAAGACTTGCCACTAATTTGCTTGATGATACTGAACTCTCAAACCTTTAGGGTCCCAGGTCTCACATACAAAAGTGAGTGGCTGAATGAGATGATTTATTTACCATAACTAATCAAATGTAATATTTTTAAAAAGTCTTTCATTTTGGAGTAAATCTAAATTTACATAAAAGTTGGGACGATAGTAAGTATACAGAGGGCTTGTATACCCGTTGCCCAGCTTCCTCTATTAGTATCTTACATAATAATGTAATTTTGTGAAAATTAAGAAATTAACATTGGTAGAATACTGTCAGCAAAATTTCTAACTAACCTATACTTCTAACATTTAACTAAATAGACTTCCAGGATATATTGTTGAATTTAGAAAATATACTTAAAAAAATTCAGACACACTGCTAATTTCAACTTTTCTAGGAATCTGCTTTTACAGAAAAAGTTTTGATCCCAACTCAGTCCATTAAAATGGTATTTTATTACTTGCACATAAATGTTAAGGCGCAAAAAAGGAGTAATTACATTGGGGTTGCTGTGGAAAACTTCATGAGAAATGAACTTTAAATAAAATTTTAAAGGATTTGGTTTGGGATATAATTTGGTAGAAAAGAAATGGGTAATTATTATAGGAACGAGTAATTTGTTTCCCTAAGTTTATACTTATAACCTGGTGTCCAAAGAACATGTATGAGTGTGTATTTTGAAAAGTACTCTAGTAATTTCACTCCCATGGGAACCATAGATTTAGGGGAAAAGAGAAACACAAAGGACCATTAAGAAGATCACAAAGGAAAGAGGAAGACAGTCAAGTCTTGAAAAACAAGAGTAATGGTTTTTTTCATGTTGCAATCTGAACAATGCGTAAAAATGCTGTTATCTAGTGCCGGTTTCAAAGGATTATTAAAGGGTTGTAAAGAAAAGGGAGGTGGGGGGCGCCTGGGTGGCTCAGCGGGTTAAGCTGCTGCCTTCGGCTCAGGACATGAACTCGGAGTCCTGGGATCGATCCCCGTATCAGGCTCTCTGCTCTCTTTCTCTCTGCCTGCTTGTGATCTCTCTCAATAAATCTCTCTCAAATAAATAAATAAAATCTTTAAAAAAAAAAAAGAAAGAAAAGGGAGGTGGACTTCAATAAAGCTACAGTGGAATTCCTGTGTAAAGATGTAGTACCTATGTGTGTATGTGGGAAGCTGGGAAAGAGTGGATCCTAGAAATCTGAAGTAAAAGAACTGATAAAGCTTGGATTTCAGTTTGGCATTAAAGATAAAGAGGAAATGTAAGGTGATACTGATATTGTGATCAGGAAAACTTGGGGAGAGGTATGTGATAACTGATGGATATACTAAAAGGAAACAGAGAACAAAAGGGATCTATTTAATTCAATTCCTTTTTTGTTTTGAGAAACAATGAAGAAAATAACTTAGAAAAGATTAAGAAACAGATTTTCTATATAAAGTTCTAGTTGTTAGCAAAACCTACAAATTCGGGTATTTTTTTTTCCCCATTTTTTTTTTTTTAAAGTAAGCTCTATGGCCAATGAATGTGGGCTTGTGCTCACGACCCCAAGATTGAGTTGCATGCTCTACCAATTGGACCATCCAGGCGACCGTGAACTTGGAACATTTTTTAGGATGCCTTAGGAGATGTGGTTCTAAATAAAGTGGTGAATAATGAGGGTAGAAAATATAGTTTGGAAATCATCTGAAATGAGTCTTTATTTGTATGCTTACTTCAGAAATAAAATTTGCCCTTTTTTTTTTTTTTTTGGTTCCTCAAATGTGTTATGTTCAGTACTTTTCAAATGTTGGTCTCTGCAATACTGTCCCCACACTAACCCTCACAGTCCACAATGCCCAACCACTACTTTTTCTTTAAATTTCAGTTCACTGGGGCATCTGGGTGGCTTAGTGTTAAGTGTCTGCCTTTGGCTCAGGTCATGTTCCCAGGGTTCTGGGATAGAGCCCCACATCACGCTCCCTGCTCTGCAGAAAGCCTGCTTCTCCCTCTCCCACTCTCCCTGCTTGTGTTCCCTTGTTTACTTTCGCTCTCTCTCTGTCAAATAAATAAATAATCTTATAAAAAATAAATTTCAGTTCATCATCCTTCCTTAGTGAAATTTCTTTTAACATCCTGTCAAGGCCTAGTCCCCCTATTATTATATATTCTTATAGCACTCTATCTCTGTTCTGGCACTCCACAGATATAATCTTACATTTATTGCATGACCTAATCTACTAAACAAAGTTCTGAAAGCAGGGGCCATGCCTATCTATTTCCAGCTTTCAGCACAGCATATGGCATTTTATTAGTGGTCAAATATTTACAGAGTAAGTGATACATTTAGTTTGGTGCTCTAATGAACAAAAGCATGCAAAAACAACTACATACACACACACACACACACACAAACACACACACAGATACACACACACACAAGTGCGTGCTTGCGCACACACACCCCTAACCTATACTTCACAGATCACAAGTAATTTAGTAAAGATAAAAACAAAATGAACAACAAAAAAAAGCAAAACAAAACCAACAACATGACTTTTTACTATGACACAGGACTTATTTTACAAAATTACTGGCCAAGAAATTCTTTAAAAGAACTGTTTTAAGATTCATGGCCTGAAAAATAATGCTTTTGATATTATAGACTGTAACAAGTAAATGCTGCTAGTATTAGCGATTATTTCATTCAAATACCAATTCTATTAAGGCTTGAAAATTCTTTTTATTAATCTAGTGATATACATTTGGATAGACATAGATTTTGGAAAGCTATTGACTGAATTTCTTATCAAACCTGCTCTTGGGCGCCTGGGTGGCTCAGTGGGTTGGGCCTCTGCCTTCGGCTCAGGTCATGATCCCAGGGTCCTGGGATCGAGCCCCACATCGGGCTCTCTGCTCGGTGGGGAGCCTGCTTCCTCCTCTCTCTCTGCCTGCCTCTCTGCCTACTTGTGATCTGTCTGTCAAGTGAATAATAAAATTTAAAAAAAAAAAAAAAGAAAAAAAAAAACACCTGCTCTTGCTTTAGTTTACTCATCTGTAAGATAGGGAAAAGGGTACACAAAAGGTTGTTCTAGAAATTAAATAATGCATGTTTTCAAAGTACCCTGAACAGAGTCTGACACTAAGTAAACTTGTATTAGCTATTATTATGAAATAATTCTGTGTAGGTTTACATTAATTTACATGTATAAGATTAATTTTTTCAGAGACCTCAGATTAGAACGGAAGAAAACTAAAGCATCCAAATCTATTTAGTGTTGTCTGAAAAAGTAGGACCATAATACTTATTAGATAAGTACTTATTAGGTAAGTACTTATTATTTCAATTTCCTAACATGGTATAAAATTAAAAGATAAGCGTTTGTGGAGAGGGTAGTAAGAGAGTAACAACAACTTTTCTGTTTCCATACAAGAATAAAGCAAAGTATCAAAAATAAAATTTAAAAAGAGTATTGGAAAAAAAAAAAAAAAAAAAGAATAAAGCAAAGTATTTTTTTTTTGTAACTTAGCACAAGATATTTTACCATGGTTGTTTTTTTTGGGGGGGGGCAGGGAAGAGATAGAAGGTTTTGTTTTGTAAATCAAGAAATATTTTTATCAATGTTTAATAAATGGGCTTATCCTGCCCGAGAAAGCCCAGTCATCTGCTTCCACTGTATCTTGTACTTCTCCTTCCTCCACTGCACTATGTTCCAATAAACATAATCTATTGGGTCTATCTGGCAAACTTGCCAGGATTATTCCTGCTTTCCCTCTTCCATTCCTTCCAACGTTTTCAACTTTTCTAACTCTTCAGAGGCTCAGAGAAGGTTCTCCTGATTGCTATATTTAATGTAATTCCCCTCTCCTCAGTAATGCATCACATTACCCTATTTCTGTAAAAGCTCTTTTTACTATCACATCTGATTTGGTTTTATATTTGCTTTTTATTTATTGATATATAATAGGATCTCAATAAGTATTTTGATTGGTTGTCATTATGGCAATACTGTGACTGACTGAATGAGCAACTATGCAGCTCTTGAAAGAATAATATGATGACACAGATTGCTAAGGCACAGCACAAAGAAAAAAGCCTGCCATAGAACAAAAGGGTACAGTATGATCCCTTTTTCATAAAAAGACAATAGAAAAAATATATTACGATGGACGAACACATACAAATAAAGTGAAACTGGAAACCCAAACTGTTAGGACTAACTCAGAGGAGTGGGTAACTGGAATTTATTTCTACTCCCTATATTTGTGCATTACTTACATATTTCACCATAAAGGAGTTCACACATAACTAATAAAATAAAAATTTAATCTTAATTACTGGCACATCTATTAGCTTACTTTTAAAATGGAATGAAGTTATAGCTCCTAAAGCAGAGAAAGAAAGATGACCCATCTGAGTAACTGCGACATTTTGGTTTTTCCTTCTATTTTTTTTCCTCTTTCTAAAGTCTTTCCTTTATAAGACTGTAATCATGGTTATCTAAATAATTTGATCAATAGCACTGTTTCCTACAATAGCATCTTTGAATGTTTTTGGTCTTCAAAAATCACTTTTTTTTTTTTTTAAAGATTTTTATTTATTTATTTGAGAGAGAGGGACAGTGAGAGAGAGCATGAGAGGCGAGAAGGTCAGAGGGAGAAGCAGACTCCCCATGGAGCTGGGAGACTGATGCAGGACTCGATCACGAGACTCCGGGACTGTGACCTGAGCCGAAGGTGGTTGCTTAACCAACTGAGCCACCCAGGTGCCCCCAAAATCACATTTTTAAATGATTAAAATATTCTGTCTGTAAAAATATCCCAATTTATGAATTCTTTGTTTTATTTTTATTAATATTTGTGCTGCAAAAACCATTTTTGTTTGTGTAGCTTTTTATTAAGACATGAGACCTCATGGTTTTAGAGAAGTTTAATTTTGATTACTAGTAAAAAAACACTTTGGGGTCTTAATGGGTTTAAAAAAGTTCAATTTGTATGAGTTCTTGAAATTAATCTTTTGTCAAATCTGATGCAAGTATTTTTCCTATTAAGATCTTAGCCTTTACTTAGGTTATTTAAAAAATAAGCAGAAAATTTTATGTAGCCAGGTTTGCTGCTTGCCTTCTGCTGATTTTATTTCTTCTATTACATGTACACTTACAAAGGGTTGGGAAATACAAACCTCTTCTATAGTAACTGTTTTTGCATCTGGAGTTAATGGAATATATTTTTTATGGAAATCGTGTAGATGATTTTTAAAAACTGGTAATTAGTTGTACCCACACTATTTATTACATCTTTGTTCCAATGATTTTCAATGCCATTCAGCATACATTAAATCCTAGTTTAAAAAATGGACTGAATATTTTGTTTCACTAACAATTCTTTCTTATGTCAGATCTACATTGATCCATTATCAATATCACATTTTTACAGTTTTTCTTTTCTTTTCTTTTTTTTATTTAAGTAATATCTACACTCAGGTGGGGCTTGAATTTACGACCACAAGATTAAAAGTCATGTGTTCTTCCGACTGAGCCAGTCTGGTGCCCCTGATATAATTAAGTTTTAAGCAAGGCCTGAACTAGAATACACCAAAACCCTACGCGAATAATACTTAATATAAATGTTAAGAAAATACATGCAATACTTACCACTGGCTTGACAATGTTGGACAGAAGTGCTTCAAAAGCTTTAGTTTCTTCATCTTTTTCTAAAAAAGAGAAAGAAAAAAAGATTATTTAAAAAATGAACTTAAATATAATCATCCCTCTCTTTCCACAATATGTCTTCTGAAACTATGTTGGTAAACTGAGATTTTTATTTCCTAATTTTTACTTTAGTTCATATTCAGCAGTTTGTAGTTCTTTAAGATTCTTCTGCTTTAGTTTCTATTTCCACTTTAACTGTGATCCTTAATTATAATGCCACTATATAAATCTGAACCAGTCACTAAGTTTTTCTTATACAAAGTGTATTTTTATTCATAGCTGTAAAAAATACTCTCCAGAATTCTCATTCCCCAATCTCCTACCTCTTAACAGTTAACAAATTAAATGAGTATTTCTTTCTTCCCTCCCCCCAACCTTTTTTTAAAAAAGATTTATTTATTTGAGAGAGAGGAAGTGAACACATGGGGTAGGGTTTAAGAGGCAGATAGAGAGAATCTTCAGCAGACTCCTCGCTGAGTGTGGAGCCTGACATGGGGCTCGATCCCATGACCCCAAGGTCATGACTTGAGCTAAAACCAAGAGTTGGACGCTCAGCTGACTGAGCCACCCAAACACCCAAGTATTTGTGTCTTGGCAGGTCTTAACTGTGGTTCCCAAAATAAGAATGTAATTGACTTGACTATAACTTATATTCAAACTGATAAATCTGTAACTTTATCTTAACTCCTGTAAAATATCAGTACTGAAAAAGATTCATCAGAAGGTCTCAAAAATATGGGAGAACATTTTTGTTAATATAAAGGTTAATGGGCGCCTGGGTGGCTCAGATGGTTAAGTGTCTGCCTTTGACTCAGGTAATGATCCCAGGGTCTTGCGATTGAGTCCCGCATCTAACTCCCTGCTCAGCGGGGTGTCTGCTTCTCACTCCTCCTCTGCTCCCATTGCTTGTGCTCTCTCAAATTCTCTGTCAATAAAAATAAAATCTTTAATATAAATGTTAATGTACTAACCATGAAGCTATTAAAGCAAAAAAATATATTGGTGGGGAATGGAAATTATAAAGAAAAGGAAGTAGTGCTCAGAGTTCATATGGTAGAAGTCACAGGTTAGGGGAAAGGTCCAGGGAAATAAGGGGATTTTAAGAAAAAAGAACTTCTGACAAAAGCAATGAAGAATACTCATTCCTATAGAGTATATAGATTAATTAATGAATGACATAATGAGTTGCTCTCAGGGACTTTATAAATAAAGAAGTTAGCAGAAATAAAGAGTTTTGAAAAAAACCAGCAGAGCCATGTCAAAGGGACCAGAAAAAGAGGAAAATGAATCTGGATGAACTTTACCAGGGTTTTTCTTTGAACGAATTTCTCTTAGGTAGTAAAATTTGCCATTTAGGTGAAATTACTAATCGAGCTTTCACAAATTGTAAAAAGAAGTACCCCAGCAACAATTTAGGTAATAAAACTTCTCACATTTAGGAAGGGTTGTTAAAAATAGTTTATCTGGAGCCTAATGAAATAATTGAAAGAATATACTTTTAGTTGATTAAATAATGATGAAAAGTACCAACAGGAATAGATGAGTATTTTAAATAGTTACCTTCTACTTCTGTATCAATTTGTGCACCACCTTTCCCTTTTCCTGACTTATTCTTTGCTGATCCTACGTTTATACCACTAGCATTCTGCCCTTTTGTAAGCCCGTTATGTTCATTTATGGGAGAAGGGCATTTCTGGGGCGAAGATGGGGGACTGCTCATTTTATCTTTCTGTGTTCCTTGGCGATCCTTTAATTTTTTCTGCAAACGTTCATATGTTTTACTAGATCTTTCATCTCTAAAGTTGGACCTTCCATGTGTAGAGTGAGCATCTAGGAAGAAATAAAAACATTTTAAAACATTATTTACTCCAAATACATTTATGACAAAAGAAAGGAATGGGAAATAAATCTATTATACTGCATAAAACTATTATAAAATATTTCAAAGAATAATTCTGCAAAACAAAGCTATTTCTGTTTCTCCATCTACTGAGAGAACCAAATTTTTTGATTATAATTATATATATCAAATACATTTACAGAGACATTGCTTTTCTTCATCTTTTTCCAATTAACTCTTAACCTCCACAGAAGCAGCTGATTACAACATCATTAAGTTATGATAATCATAATTGAGTTAAGAACTGAAATGAACTGTGCACAGTTCTTTTTCTCTTACTCTTTTGTAATCATCACTTTTAGTATCTCTTTCAACTTCAAACATAAAAAGGAGGCAAACAGAAAACCACCTCCTGCCTAAATTCTCTTATGACTCAACAAAACAAAACAAAACAAAACAGCCCACAAAAACCAAACTGAATCATCACTGAAAAATAGTTATAGGAGTTAATAAAAAGAAATAAGTAGGATTGTTTACTAAGAACAGAGTCTAGGTACAAAACACTGCATCTCTGGATATCAAAAACTCAAGGTTGTGATTTAGAAGAATGTATTTATTATAGAAAGAGTCACACAGCACTATAATAAAATCAATATACTTCATAAATACCGTTACCTGTCCCAGAATTTATTTTTATTTTAAATTTAAAATTTGTAATGAGAAAAATATTTTTTAAAAAGGCTCAAAAATCTCAATAAAAAGTTTTAACTTATTAGTGTTTTAAGAAAACGAATACAGTATTTTTGAAATAGTACTAGAAGGATATGTACAATAATACTAGAATAAAAAACACAGGAATTTGAGTATCTACATATAGAAGAATGAGTCTGGACACCTACCTCACACCATATAAAAAAATTAAGATAAATCAAAGACCTAAATGTAGGAGGTAAGACTATTAAGTTCATAGAAGAAAACATAGGTGCCAATTCATATGGTTTTGGTTGAGGTAATAGTTTCTTAGGACCAAAAGCATAAGCTATCCAAGAAAAATCAGATTTCACCAAAATTTTTCTTTTCTGCATTAAAGGATACCATTGAGAAAGTAAAAAGACAATGTAAGAGAAAATACCTGTATATCATATATCTGCTAAGGGACTTGAATCCATATTTTATCAAAACTCTTACAACTTAACAATAAAAAGGCAAATAACCCAACTAGAAAAATGGGTGCAGGATCTGAATAGACATCTCTCCAAAGAAGATACACAAATAGCTAATAAAGCTAATGAAAAGGTGTTCAACATCAGTAATGAGAAATAAGCAAATCAAAACCACAATGAGACACAAGTTCACATTCTCCAGAATGATTAGAATCCAAAGACAGTAACAAGTTTTAGCAAGGATATGGAGAATTTAGAACCCTCACATACTGCTTGTGGGAATGTAAAATGGTGCAGTCACTAGGGAAAACGGTTTTTATGCCTTTTCAATAAGTTAAACATAGAATTACTATACAAGCCAGCAATTCTACTTTTAGGAATCTCTCAGAAGTGAAAACATGTCTACATAAAAACTTGTATGCAACTGTCAAAGCATCATTATTCATTTTTCATAATGGATAAAAAGTAGAAACAACTCAAATGTCCATCAATTAATACATGGATAAACAAAATTATATCCCTATAACGTAATATTTTCAGCCATACAGAGGAATGGAGTACTGATTATGCTAAACTTTTGAACTAAGCCTTAAAAAAATAGCCCAAGTGAAAAAAAGCTAGATATAAAAGCCAACATATTGTATGAACATTTATATTAAATATATAAATATATTATAAAATATATAAATATATATATTATGCATATATTTATATGAAAGAGCCAGAATCTCCTCTTCATGAAGGCTGCTACTAGTTATAAAACTATCATTATTAGGATCTAGTTGTAGACACTTTGGCTTATAAACTCACACACAGTAGGACTCCTGTCTTTCATCACTGGATAACTAGTTTTTAGATTTGTACCCCTGTGGATTTATATTTTTCACTTTCCTTCACAACACTGTGAATCATATCCAAGTATTCTTTTTTTAATTTTTTTTTTATATCCAAGTATTCTAATATCTCCTTCTGAATAACAAGGATTTTAACAACATGAAATAGCAACAGTTATAACATCTAGCTTTTTAAAATAATTTTCTCAAATACCTTTTTAAAAATAAGTCATAATTAACAGTAAAGAAAATAGAAGGATGAGACTGTAATATAAACTCTTGCTACTCAAGTTTTCACTGGACCACTTCAATGAGCCTCACCTGGGAATGCGTCAGAGATGCAAAACCCAGACCTACAGAATCAGTGTGTTACTTGGGCAAGAGAAGTTTGAAAAATATATATGATATATGACATAATATATATTTATTACTTATAGGCTGTGCTGTAGAATTAAAATTCTGTTTTAGAGTTATTCTGTAAGTTTACTAAACATTAATGATAGGTACTGCTAAGAGAGAGTGATGGGTAAGACATTTAGTTGTCAGGAGATGCGTAGTCAAATAAGGGAGAAAGACATATGAATTAAAAAAAAATCAAATTGTGTTAAGTTCTGTGAAAGAAACAGGTTTCAGTGTGAGAGACTGATAAGGTAAGGTCACAAAGGATCTCTCTGAAAGCTGAAATCAAATGGGAAAAAAAAGGAGCCTTCCACAGAAAAGGAAAAGAGTATTCCTGGCAGAGAGAACATCATGTGCAGGGCACTGAGGCAAAAAGAACTTGGAGGTTTTGAAAAACTGAAGGGGGTAGGGTAGGACAAGTGGAACAAAGCAGTCAGAGGCCACAGGGGATGGCTTTGTGAAGGCCAATACATTGTAAGCAAGGTCAATTTTGGCCCCCATGGTCATTTGGCAATATCTGGAGATATTTTTAGTTGTCACAACTGGTTGAGGATGGGGGGGTAGGAGTTGTATGCTATTGGCATCTGGTAGGGCATGGCTTCTCCTGAATATCCTACAATGCACAGTTTTATACTGTGAAACACACACTTACCCATTCTCAAATATCAAGAGTATAGACATGGAAAAATCCTGGTCTAGTAGAAGGTTCAGGATTTTATTCTAAATGTAATGAGAAGTTACTGAAATCTTTTAAATATGAGAATGGTTTGACTTATATTTAAAATAATTACTCAGGCTAAGCCTGGATGGCTGGGAGCAAGAATGACAGCAGAAAACCAACTGGAAGGCAGCTGCTGCTGCAGTTATCCTGACAAGAGCTAAGAGTGGACAAGATTTGAGTAGCAGTGGAAAAAAGTAGATAAAATTTGGAAACGTCTGAAAATAAAACTGATACCAGCTGATGTGGGGGTTAAAGAAGGAAGAATAAATTTGATCATGTGGTTTTCACTTGAGCAAACTGAGTAGACAGTTCTACCATGTATCAAGATGAAGATGACAGAAAAGCAGGCTACATAATTGAGATTTATGTTTTAGAAACAATGTAACTGATACGCATGAGGCATTTCAGTGGTTATTAAGAAGTCAGAAACGTTAAGTCTGAAGCTCAGAGGTGAGGTTGTGGCTGGAGACACAAATGTGAGACCTGTCAGTATACAGATGGTATTTAAATACATAGGCAAGAATAAGATAATTATTTGGTGTATGTGTGGTTGTCTATTCTTCCCAGCAATTTAATAACTCCCTGGGGTCCTTGGTTAGGTCTTGTTTCCTCCCCCACATCTCTCCCCAGTCCTTTATAGAACCCAGCAACTTTGGTAAGTGGCATCACAACCTTAAATATTTAACAACAGTATGATTGTTCCTGGCTGAAAAGTTTCCTGAGTCTAGTTGGCAGAAGAGAGAAGAAAAGTTCTTGTCTGAACATGTCCCCACTAAATATTGCTGCACGATATAAGTTATTTTTCCTCTTTGATTTTGATTACTTTTTTGCCTTGAGGGGTAATCATGAGGATGAAATACTTAACATAGTGCTTGGGTCAGAGAACATGATTGTGGTATTGTTACTGTTTGGTCTTTTCTTTTATATAATAGGAGGAAAGCATTTATTGTATATCCAAGTAAAGACGAACTAACTCCACAAGACAGGAATATTTTTAGATATCTTACCTACATCTCCATATACTTGTGAAGATTGATACTGTGGCAAATACTGTGTTGCCATGTCTCCAGCTCCAGTCACTGGTGAGTACATATGGCGTGGTGGAGGGGGGATCATGGTTGGGACAGGAATGAAACCAGGCAGAGGAGGATGTGGGGAACGGTGTATGACTGTGTGACTACCCGGATGAAACTCTGGTGCCTGAGGAACCACAACAACTCTTCGAACACCATTGTCTTCAATAACCTACAAAATGAACATTAAACATTTCTTCCATAAGATTTAAGCAATCTTTTGATATAGGTTAGAGTAAGAATTTTTATACCATTAGAAGTTAATTAAGAAATTTTACAGAATATGATTAAATACACTAAGTACATATACATAACATACATACTGAACATGAAGTAGTTTTTCTTATACAATGCAATATAAATCTTAAATCAATGATGAGATTAGCTAAATAATAATAAAAACAATGAGCTACGATATTAGGTATTTACTTTTGTGTTATGTGCATTTACTGATGCATTAAAAATGAAGGGAGATTCAAAGGAATTTTTGGTTTTGACACAATGGGGGGGCGCCTGGGTGGCTCAGTCAGTTAAGCAGCTGCCTTGGGCTCAAGTCACATTCTCAAGAGTCCTGAGATTGAGCCCTGCAATATGTCTGGCTCCCTGCTCAGTGGGGAGTCTGCTTCTCCCCTCTCTCTGCCCCTTGCCCTGCTTCTGCACTCATGCTCTCGCTGTCTCTCAAATAAATAAATAAAATCTTATACACACACACACACACACACACACACACACACAATAGGGTCAGGAATTAATTTGCTTCCCCAACTATGGATGGGGGTTGGGAGATAAAAGCTATAGAAAGAACACAAACTATGAAGTAGAAATGGGGAAAAAACTGGATCCAGATTTCTAAGATCAACTATATACTGCATTTAGGAACAAAATTCTTGCAAACATTACCAGGACAATTTTAACAGCTAAAGATCTTTTCAAGGGAGACTAACACCTAATATATTAATTCCCAGTTAAGTATCTGTGGCTTTCAATTTTAGAAATTACACATTTTTAAAAAGTTTTTATTTTAATTCCAGTTGGTTAACATACAGTGTAATATTATATTCTGGTGTAAAATAATAGTGTTTCAACACTTCCATACATCCAATGCTCACTACAACACATGTACTCCTAACCCCACCGCTTGTTTAACCCATCCCCCTTACCCAACTCCCCTATGCTAACCATCAGTGTGTTCTCCATAATGATCTGAGATAATTCTTGGTTGGCCTCTCTGTTCCTTTTTTCTATTTGCTCATTTGTTTAATTCCACGTATGAGTGAAGGCATATAGCATTTGTCTTTCCCTTACTTATTTCACTCAGTATAATACTCCAGCTCCATCCACATCATTGCAAATGGCAAGATTTCATTCATTTTTATGGTTGAGTAATATTCCATTGTATACATATATAAAATCTTTTTGTCTCTCAGATCTAGGATTAGGGTTCAGTTTGAGACAGAATAATAGTTAGGGTTAGGGACCATGTGAGGGTATGTGCTTAACCCTAACCCCTAACCCTAACCCTAAAATTATCCCTCTGGAGAGGTCTCTGAACTGCAGGGTAATAGGCACATACCCTCACACGGTCCCTAAACCTAACCGTTATTCTAGCCCTGAACTGAATCCTAGATATTATATATTTTTAAATAGGGGTTACACTGCAGAAAAGGATTTTTTTTTTTAAGATTTTATTTTTATTTGTTTGTCAGAGAGAGAGCGAGAGTGTGCGCGCATAGGCAGGCAAAGTGGCAGGCAGAGGCAGAGGGAGAAGCAGGCTCCCTGCCAAGCAAGGAGCCCAATGTGGGACTTGATCCCACGACACTGGGATCATGACCTGAGCCAAAGGCAGCCACTTAACAGACTGAGCCACCTAGGCGTACCAAGAAAAGGAATTCTCAAAATGATAGATTTATACCCTTTCAATCTCACTGGAGCTGCCAGGACATACAGGAAAGCCCAATAGGATATAGGAGTTTATCTCAAAATTAGGAATCCCTCTATTAAAATAGGGCCCTTAAACTTTAAGACTTAAAAGATTACTCTCCAGGTATAATAAATGACTAATAATACCTTTCTCTTAAGGAAAAAGAAAACTATTAAAATATAAAGTGCTAACTTAGAGGCAAATCCTGCTATATTCAGGAAGAACAAGTTTTACTATTCTTAAAAACAGCGAAATTTGGGGGTGCCCACCTGGCTCAGCTGGAAAAACATGCAACTCTTGATCTCGCAGTTGTGAGTTCAAGCCCCATATTGGGGATAGCGATTACATAAATAAATAAACTTATAAAAATGGAATAGCAAATTTTGTATATAAACATATACATGCTTGGTAGTTATATTAGAAAACACACTTATTTAGGAACAAATAAGCCTAAATTAAAAATCAATGATTATTGCTTTAGAAAGATTATAATTACTTTTAAACACCCCATTAAACTATCCTTACCTGTTGGGAGTATGAGACGAACTGTCTATACTAGAAGACCAAATGAATTCAGTTTTTTATATACTAGCTCTAGAGCTATAATGTATAATTCTTGCTTCCAGCAAAATAAATGCCTCATGTTTTGCCTTTCTTCCCATTTAATTCAGTTCTGAATTCAAGCCTCAGACAAATACATGTAATTGGCAGAAATGAAATATATGGAGCCCTAGCTGGAGAAAGTCTGGAAACTACAGATTTTCAGCCTTTAACCCACAGAGGGGACATTAGGAGGAGTCTGGAATGGATTTTTAGCAAGCCAAACTACAGTGTCTGACACAATATACTACTTTCATCTTTATCAACTCTCCAGCTCACTAATCTTAAATGACTCCCATTTCTGATAAGATTGTAGTCCATATTCTCTGACCTGGCCTTCAGTCTTGTTCCAACCTATCTTCTTAAATGTATTTTTTTCCTTTACCAAATCCTGAGCCCTTAACTCCAGCCAGGCTGGTATACTAAAGACCTGTCTTCATACATACCTATACATTTCCATATCTTGGACTTCTGTTTATGACATCTTTCTTTTCATTTCGCCTCCCCTTAACATACAACTATGCAAATACCATCTATCCTTCCATATCTAGTTCTAACTTTACCTTCTCCGCTCATTTAAAAAAAGACAAAAACATTGGTAATCTAGGTGAGAAAAAATGTTAGTGATGTCTTTGTGGGGCACACTTACTATAGAGGCAGTGAATACAAAAAGAAGAGTCAATTATTTAGCATGTTGCCAGCAGATAAGTATGGGGAAAAAAACCAACAACAGGTGAGTGGGATCAGAAGCATTGTGGGAGTGTGACAGGTTGCAGTGTAAAACAGAGTGACCAGGATAGGCCTTATTGGCAAAATGAAATTTGAGCAGACTTAAGTAACTGAATGAATTATTCATGTAAAAATCTGGAAGAGTGTTCTGGGCAGAGAAAACAGAACAAAGTCCCTAACAAATAAAAGTAGTTTTAGAAGGAAGCCAATGTGCCTGGTTCAGCATAAGGAAGAAGGGTAAGTAGAAGCAGGTAAGGTCAAAGAGATAAAGGGAGTGGCAGATTAGGAAGGACCATATGAGCTATCAATAAGCACCTAAACTTCAGCATTTACATCAGTGAAAGTTAATAAGCACCTAAACTTCAGCATTTACATCAGTGAAAGGAGGAACCACCAAAGAGTTTTGGGCAGAAAAGTGATGTCACTGGTGCCCAGCCAGGGGCCTATCAGACATTTGGCAGTACCTAGGGACATTTTTGGTTGTCACAACTGGGAGTGGGTATTACCAGCATCTACTGGGTAGAGAGGTCAGGGAAGCTGCTAGCTACCTACAACACAGAGGACAATTTCTTACAACAAAAATTACTGGGCCTAAAATGTCTGTAGTGCTGAGGTTGAGAAATCCTGACATAACCTTATACTTACTAGGATTACTTTGGTTGCTGAGTTGAGAACAGATTGTAGGACAAGGGAACAACAACAACAGAAAAACCAGAAAGTTATTGTAGTATCTCCGCAAGAAATGGTGGTGGCTTGGACCAGGGTGATAAAAAAAGGTTCACATTCTCCATATATTTAAAGGTAGAACAAGATTAGCTGATGATGCCCCTGGAGAAGTTAGAAGAAGTAGTTATGGAAGGATGGTGTTCTATCAACTGTGAAGGGGGAAGGCTGTGAAGGCTGTGAAGGCAGAATAAGTTATTTCAGGGGGAAAGACCTGAAGTTTTAGGTTTTAGACATGTGAATTTAGTTAAGTCTGTAAGACATTTAAGTGGAAACGTTGAGTAGGCAGTTAGATATACTAGCCTGAAGTTCTGAAAAGATTGGAAAAGGACAATCAAGTAAAGTAGGAAGACTAAGAAGAGTGTGGAGTCTGGAAGTTCAGTAAAATGTATAAAGGAAGAAGGATCACTTTTGTCAAATACTGCTGAAAGGTCAAATAAGATGAAGATGAAGAACTGACCACTGGATTTAGCAATGTGGAAGTTACTGTGACTTTGATGAGAACAGTTTTGCTGTAATCATAGGGGCAAACCCTAACTGAAGTGGGTTTGGAGAGGAAAGTGGGGAGCAGAAATAGAGAGCTAAAAGCCCAATTTAGGCAAGTATTCCTGCAGAGGGGAATATGGAACTAAGGTGGTAGCTGGCAGCAGTGGAGTAAAGAAACTAAAAAATGTGTTGTTTTTTTGTGAGAACAATGACAATGCTGATAGAATGAGAGCGACCCATCAGACAGTAAGAAATTGATGATGTAGAAGACAGAGAGAAAAATGCAGGCGAAAGGGAATGGGATCCAAGACTCTACTGGGGGGACTGGGTCTAGAGAGAAGCAGGAAAGTCTGTCTCCATTCTAGATGAAAAGTAAGAGTGGTGAGTTGACATGAGATGGCAAAGCACATAACCCAGATGCTGGTAGAGATTCTGGGGCTAAGGGTCTGTGGAAGGTTTCTTTTGATTGCTTTCCATGAACCCTATCCTGGGCACCACAATCTTAATGACCTCTCCTTCCTATCATTTCTATTACATTTATTCTGTATCACTTGTTAGGTATTCATAACACTGTAGTATTTGTTAACTTTTAAAATGCATAGGTCTTACCCTACAACTTAACTCTTAAGTTCCTAAAGGGACATGTATTAACTTTTTAATCCTCATAACAATATTACAAATAGGTAGCATTATTATCTCCATTTTTCAGATGGGGAAACTGAAGCATGCAGATGTTAAGTAACTTGCTAAGGTCACATAAGCAGTAAATGGAGAGCTAATATTTGAACTCTTGCACTTTGGCCTTAATTCCATGTCTATCCAGAGGTACCTGTTCTCTAGTGTCTTTTAAAAAAAAATTAATTTTATTTTTTCAGTGTTCCAAGATTCATTGTTTAATGTACCACACCCAGTGCTCCATGCAATATGTGCTCTCCTTAATACCCACCACTAAGCTCATTACCAATCCCCCCCACCCACATCCCTTCCCAAATCCTCAGTTTGTTTTCTCAGAGTCCACAGTCTCTCAGGGTTCAACTCCCCCTCCAATTTCCCCCAATTCATTTTTCCTTTCCTTCTCCTATGTCCTCCATGTTATTCCTTATGTTCCACAAGTAAACGAAACTGTATGATAACTGACTTTCTCTGCTTGACTTATTTTGCTTAGCATAGTCCTCTCCAGATTTTAGTGTCTTTTTAAATGTCACAACATAAGCAAGATCTCACTGGTTAAAAAGAAACAGCTAAATTATTTATGAAATTAAAACCACTTTTCTACTGAAAAAGAACATTTAAAATATAAAGATAAGCCAGGAGAAGGAAGAACGGGAAGTTATTTTTTATTAGGTACAGAGTTTCAGTTTTGCAAAAAATAGAGTTCTGTAGATGGATGGTAGTGAAGGTAGTACAACAGTGAATACCTTTAATGACATTAAACTGTATATTTAAAGTTACAATGGTAAATTTTTTGTTATGTATATTTTATCACAATTTAAAAAAAGAAATCTAGGAAACATAAGAAAGAAAAAAAGGGCCAGATCAGGACCAAGAATGTGGAGAACTGAACCACTTCAAGTAACCTTCTGAGAAGCCAGGAGTGAAGATGGGGGCCTCAAAACTATCCGCTAAGTCCAGGTGCTGACAAATGGCTAACCATGCAGGCAATGAATTTTATACTAACAGCGTACACCAATGGTGATGATTAAAATAGAATCAGTAAGTTGTGAAAAGAAAAGATAAAATTTAATCCAAATTAGTCTATGTTAAAAAAATTAAAACAAAGGAAAGACAGTAAAATAGAATTAAATAGGGCTATCAGCATCAATCCCACATATGGCACACAATTTCTAACTTGGCAAAGCCCTATTTTTTCCTTTACGAAACACAGACATAATTAAAAGGGGCTACAGAAAGAGGAATTTGTGTTTATATTTTCTATTGTGTGTCTGTTCTCCACCAGAATATACATTCCATGACAAATCTGTTCTGCTTCCTATTTTCTTCCCAACACCTGAAACAACTCCTAGCATAGGGCAGATGCTCAAAGAAAACTGCTGAATCAATGATACAACCAGTAATAAATGTATTCCATTAGTTCTACTAGAATGCCACATAATTTCCCCCCTTTTAACACCATATTATTTAAATTCTGTGATTTCCTCAATTCTTACAACCTTTGCTTCTGCCTAACTTTTAGCAATCTTCTACTTCTTTTTTTTTTAAAGATTATATTTATTTATTTGAGAGAGAGACTACTAAATAATAATATAGCTACTAAATAATAATATAGGTATTTCTGGCCATTCATTCAACAGATATTTATTTTATATTTACAACTGTACATACACACACAACAATGCCCATGTCTTTTGGCAGCATTATTGCTGCCGAATTTTTGACAGAAAAGACTGAGATCAGACTGGTATGTAGAATCTCTGAAAAACGTACTGACCTCATTGCTGTGTGCTGACATAAAGGCAAAGTGAAATACCAAGTCCAGCTCAAAGGAGTAATCTCAGACTTTTCCTGAAGTTGATCTAGCTCCCTTCCCCACATTATGAGATCTACAATCCCCTTCCTGTTAGGTACCCTCTCATCACCATAACAACCCACATTCCATAAAAAAACAGGGGAGCCATTAAAGAGAGGCAGAAGGACAGAACTTTTGATGCTGCTTTTTAGGTGTCCCATTCAGGTAGTCTCTAATCTTTTCTTGTTAAGTCATTAATTTCATCACTAAAATATGAAGTGTTATTCTGTGCTGCAATGCTCTTAGAGACTGTAAGTTAGTATTATTTGCCAGTAAATTAAGTTCCTTCTACTCCTATCACCATTTGCTTTCTGTGTTTTACAGTTTTTGTTTTCCCATTTGGTAACTTAGTTCATTTGGTACATATTCCTGCTTCTATTGAAGCAGGTCAATCTCTCACAAACCTCCCTTTCTTTTTAAACTACAAAAGTACAAATCATTAAGGCTACATCTAAAATTATGTTTGTAATTTTGTAGTTAAATGCTACAGGGATATTTATTATATGTTTACAGAGAGTACCTTTAGGTTACAAACATTCAATGTAATTTTTTTCCTACCCTTTCCACGTTTTCTACATACTCATGATTAGAAAAATATGCAACTATATTTAAAGTACACAAGTATATTTGTTCTTTACCAAAAAAATACTTTTTTTCCACTGGCTTGTTTGCAAAATTAGCATTCCTTTATGTTTAAGCATCTAATGAACAAGTTTTTCTTTCTGCATATCATTTAAACTAGCTTTAAGTCTATCATACTGGACAGTAACTTTCAGAGTTTCATGGTTAATAAAAAATTGCTTCTTAAAAAATAATGATTTCTAAAAATGATGATTCATTTTCTAATTCAACAATAAAAGTTATGTAACCAAAAAATTAAGTCTATTTTTTAAAAAGATTATTATTTATTTATTTGACAGAGAGAGAGACAGAGAGAGAGAGAGATCCCAAGCAGGCAGAGAGGGAGGCAAAGAAAGAGAGGAGGAAGCAGGCTCCCCTGCTGAGCAGAGAGCCCAATGCGGGGCGGGATCCCAGGACCCTGGGATCATGATCCAAGCAGAGGGCAGAGGCTTTAACCCACTGAGCCACCCAGGCACCCCAAATTAAGTCTATTTTAAGAGCTATTTTTGTTCACTAGTGGTAAAGGAGGGAAACTGTCCTTAGGAACTCTACCCTTTTGATGGCAAGTGCATTTTACATCTTTATAAAGTAACCTTCTCTTCAAAACTTAAGGTCAACAGAATAAAATCATCCAGGTTCCCTCCCATTACTTTTGACAAGAATGCTAAAATACAGAGCAATAAAGTATAAATATTGTAAAACAAACAATATTGCAGAACTCTGAATAAGTTCACAAAGGAAGTATAATACAATACTAGCAATTTTAATATTAACAGAGGATCTGGATTTTACAAATCTTAAATAAGAAAAACAATTATTCCTTTAAAGTTACTGATACCCTGTCCTTGTCTAATATTACTCTTAAAATGAAGTTAAGTATATGTACGAGTTAATGATGAGTTAGTATCTGAAGTGGTTCTAAACTTAATAGGACATGCCATTGGTATAAACATTACAAATTTGAAGGTTGATATATCCTAGGTAAATCATGACTTTTTTCATATTTTTCTCCTAAAAGTACTTTCATTAAATCTCGATCTGAATCTTAAATTAAGATCTATCTTTGGGATCTTTCACTTTTCTGCCCCACTATTCTCTTAGGTACATATTACTATTTCCTCAGTGATAGAGCTAAACAGTCCCAAAACTGGATTTTTATTTCTGCCATATTTGCTTGCCTGATCTAACTTTTTAGGATGCATAAATTTGCTGAATCCACGGACTTATTATGTAATAATATGGCAAAAATATTATGTGACCTCCACCTATGCCCCTTAGATCACTGCTTTTCACAGTGATCTAAGATACACATTCATATACATGGCAAGAAAGAGAGGTGAGGAGCCACAAGGGGAGATAAGTACATTAAAGTCTAAAGGAAGACCATGGATGATAGGTATTCATGAGTTTAGTATTTGTGCTATGTATGCAGCGGTTGAACTCACGACCTTGAGCCAAGTCTTCTCTCTATTGAGAGAAATACCACCTGTACTTTATTATAGTCTCCTATATGTCTTAGCATTTGGCTCAACTCCCAGCTTCTAGATTTGCTAAGATAATTAATGTTTCCTTATATGTCAAGTTTTGGACAATGATTAAGTGCTTAGCTGTGCCCAGAACCTGATTCTTAAGTATTTTCTAAATTAGAAATTGTGTATGCTAGAAATGGTGGGTTATTTCCACAAGGATGTCAAAATGCTAGAATACCCACTTAGATAGTGGGTATTTAAATTATTTCAATGATGATGAGACTATACATTTTTGTTTACTGATTACTCCTGTGTACCTGAAAATGATACATCACCTACAGACAGTCTTAATCTTAAATTAAGGTAGGTAACAGTAGCCCACTAGCCTCACATAATCCTTCCAGTAAGATTACTATTAAAATTCATTCACTTATTTGACAAATATTTATGAAATATCTACTGTATTTGGGTTACCATAGAATAAAAAAAATTAAAAGGCAGCGCCTATCCTCAAGGAACTTAAAATCCTGTAAAATTCCACAATTATGATTCTAAGTGGCATTTAATTTATAACCAAGAGATGGTACAAATAACTTGATCTAGATCCTCAAGAATGGGTAGACTTCTAAAAGGCAGAAATGAGCAAATGAGTAACATTCCCCAGATAAGAGCATTAACAAAACCACGAAGAAAGGAAAACATCAAGGGAGCATATGAATACAGGCATACTTTATTTTACTGTGCTTTGCCTTACTGAACTTTGCAAATACTGCATTTTTAAAAAATTCAAAGTTTGTGGCAACCTTGTGTTGAGCAAGTCTACTGGTGCCATTTTTCAACAGCATTTGCTCATTTGGTGTTTCTGTGTCAAATTTTGGTAATCCTTACAATACTTCACAATAGTCCCTCCCTCGTTTCCTCCTTCTTCTTTTTTAAAAGTAGGCTCAATATAGGGCTTGAACTCATGACCTTGAGACTGAATCCCAAGTTTTCCCAAATGAGCCAGTCAGGTGTCCCTCAAACATTTTCATTATTATTATATTTGTTAAGGTGACCTGTGATATTATTACTGTATTGTTTTGGGTGCTATAAACTACACCCCTGTAAGACGGTAGACTTAACTAGTAAGTGTGTGTGTTCTGACTGCTCCATCAAATGGCTATTCCCCCATCTGTTTCCATCTCCTCAGGTCTATTTCCCAAGACACAACAATACTGCAATTAAGCCATGTAGACTCCTACTTGACCTTCAAATGTCACTTTTCCAAAGAGGCCTATTTTGACTACCCTATTTTAAAATGTAACCAAGGTCTATTTTCTTTCCTTTTCCAACCCCACTGCTTACTACCTAACGTACCACATAATTTATCCATGTGTTATATGCTTATGGTTTTCTTCTCCCCACAAGAATGTTAACTACAGAGAGACAGATGTTTTTGCCTTTAATTTACAGATACATCACAATCATCTAGAAGACTGCCTGACATACATGAGCACTCAATACATATCTTTTGAACACTGCTGAGTACAGGAACTGTAAGAGTTCAAAATCTTCTCAGAAGAAAAAAAATTATTAAACTGTGAGAAATTCATTAAAAGGATATACATAGTGTGCCATGAGAACCCACAGGAGAGACACCTGGAAACATTCAAGGAAAGCTACTTCTTGAAGGTCATGACTGAATGAAATGAGAAGGGTAGGAATCTGCCATAAAAATAAAAGTACTGGGTTTGGGAGAAGGGGGTGGGATTATGGACATTGGGGAGGGTATGTGCTTTGGTGAGTGCTGTGAAGTGTGTAAACCTGGTGATTCACAGATCTGTACCCCTGGGGATAAAAATATATGTTTATAAAAAATAAAAAAAAATAAATAAAATCACTTAAAAAAATAAAAAAAATAAAAGTACTGCTAGGTGTGAGAAAAGCTGGATACTCTTTAGTTGCACTGAAATAAATTGTCAGTAGCACCAAATACAGAGCTTAGCGGAGAAAGGTCTGAGAAGGAGCAACCACGTAAAGTAGAAAGAATCAGAACAGTGTTATGTCAAGGAAATTTGGGGTAAACTGTATCAGTAGTGTCAAATGTTTAGGGGGTCACAAAAAGGGTAAGGCTGGAAAAAAGGCCTTTGAGTTTGGACCATATCAGAGAGCAGATATAGTAGGATAACACAGAACCGTCAATATGTCAAACAAAAGTAGAGATAGCTTCTGAAAAGCTTACAGATACTTTGAAATGTTGTATGTTATCATCCTATCGTCTGGTTAGGACACAGAAGACTTAAGGAAGTTGATTTGTCTAAGGCCACACAGCCAGCAAGCGCCTGAAATAAGAAATGGATCCAGCTTTTCTGACTCTAATTCTCAAATGACTTCTATTCTGCTCACCAACATGGTCTTCTTTTGCTATCATTCACAGTGGTGGGCTTCATAGTATGGGCAGTTAATCTATCACAATATCCCACCAATATTCTGACATAATCATGAAGGAAGTAAGGGAGGACCTGAAGAAAATTTCAAGTATAACTTCAGTGCTTAAAAAAAAGAAACTGAATTATTTCTAAAAAGGATATGAGGCAATGAGTGTAGACTACACAGAATTTTAGTACCAGATGATACTCAGAATACCCGAGGGCTTACATTTAATTCAGTTTGCCTGTGCAAATAAGTTAGCTGTATTTTACTCTTTAAGTCAGGGCTTCCCAAGTGGTGCATAGGAAAGGACTGTAAATGTGTGAGGATACTGATTCCCTTAGCCTTTAAGGCTGATGGTCTATAGGTCTAAATTTTCTTCTATGTACCACAATGTTCCATATAATTATTATGGGTGTTCATGAGATATTTTATGAATCCAGATGGTACACTGTCTAGGGTTACTTCCAAGCACCTTTAAACCTTAAGATATTACTTACATTATCACATATTCAGGGAAATAAAGCTCTAGAATTAATTTTCTATAATAATTCAACACCCAAAGCCAAGGCCAAATGATAATGCTGTCAATTTCATTTCTCTTCCTTTCCAAATACACTAAATGTACTAGAATGTGAAATAGATACCAAAAGATATATTGTACCAGGTAAGCTTTGGTACTGAAATGGTATTTTTTATCTCAATTAAACAGTAATATTTGTTCCCTACTATATAGATATATAAAGAAAAAAACCACAAACACATACCTGTGGGGCGTATCCAGGAGGCACATAAATAGGAGGCACAGAACCATTTGGGGACATCATTGGAACCTGAGCAGGACCTGAATAGATCACAGAAATGATGAGTTAATCCAGGATTACTTAGCAAGCTAACATTGAAAACAATTTGAATTCCACTTTGAATACTTCGTCTAAACTACATGCTTGGGGAGCCTGGGTGGCTCAGGCATTAAGCGCCTGCCTTCGGCTCAGGCTAGGATCCAGTCCCATGTCAGGTTCCCTGTTCAGTGGGAAGCTTGCTTCTCCCTCTCCCACACTACCTGCTTTTGTTCCCTCTCTCGCGGTCTCTCTCTGTCAAATAAATAAAATCTTCTAAAAAAATAAAAATTAAAAAAAGATAAACCGAATGCTCAAGTTAACAGTAACTATATTACTGTGAAAAGAAATTCAGATGATTCAACTGCTATAAAATATAAGAATATATCTTGAAAAGTGCACTGATTATTTTTTACCTGCAGTTGTGTTTTTTTTTAACCTGTCTGATCATCAAAAGAGTCACCTGGGGAGCTTTTTAAAACACAGATTTCAAGGCTCCTAGAGATTATTATACTTACAGAGAGGTCTTGAGTCACTATACTTAGTTACAGATACATCTGGTGAATCTTATGATTATGCAAATTAAGAAACAGTGACCTAGAGGAGAATCAACCTAAACTTTGCACATAAAAATCAATGAAAGATACAAAAAAGCAAAATTCTAAAAAGCAATAGGAAAAAAAAAGTCAAGATGGATGAGCAATAAGAGGGAGAAGAGTTAGAAATTTGGGACTTCTCTATTAGTGCTCAAACCCTCTTGTGTAATATGTAAGTAGTATTTGTGGGGACTTGAGAACAAAATTAGAAAAATACTGTACATGCATATTTAGCCAAGGAACAATTTTTGTTTCTTAAACAAAAAGTTCCCCCCAAAAAGAGAAAGTTCAGCTTACCTTGTTCTACATTTTCTTTCACTTTTACTGTTATCCTTTCCAGCTAACTTTTATAAATATTATCTCATTTATCTTCTCTCAACATTTGTGGGATAAAATAGGCATTTGGGGAAGGTGTGTTTTATTTTTTCTAGTAACAAATCTTACTTGCTTTATGCAACTTTTTTTTTTTTTTTTAAAGAAGAATCTCACCTTCAGATCCTTTTTACTTTGTAACTTTAGACTGCACGGTCCCCTCACCCATTAGTTTTTAGTAGCTTGAAATTAAACCTTCTCAAGGAGCCTCACTCATTTTTTTGGAATAAATGTACCCAAGAGTCTAATGAAGAATGTAATGGAGGAAGAGTTCTTTTCATATGTGGAATTTCAACCTGCAGAGTACATATAATGGATATCAGTTATAAAAGAAAAGAAAGAAGAAAAGCTAAAAGAAATAAATTTCACTGGTAATATTACACATACTTCAGGAAAACAGAATGAAGAGCATGGAGGTTAGAGCAAAACCAGAATACAGCTAATCTCCTCTTTTCAGGGAAGGAAAGGAGTGACAAGCAAGCAACAAAGTAGTTGGTGGCTGGGGCAGGGGAAAGATGGTGAGACATAGGGAAAGAAAGAGAAAAGAGCATGTACGAAAAGGTGGGTGCGGGAGGGTAAATGCTGAACAGCGGTGAGGGAAGAAGAAAAGGAGAAAGGAGGAGAAAATACAGGCAAGAAAGGAGGGGAGGGGACAAAGGAGGAGAGGTTACTGGAGAAAGGGAAGGGTGAAGAAGCCTGAGTGAGGAGGGCTGACGCAGAGGAAGAGGGGGGGAGAAGAGAGAAAAGTGGAGGGAGAGAGGAATGAAAGGAGAGATAGGGAGAGGAAGAGAGAGAATAGGTTCAAGACTCAAATGGGCATGAGGAAGTAAGGAGCTTATGTGTGTGTGTCTGTGTAGAGGCAACTACCAAATTATGCTACATATGACTATAAAAAAGCTTTTCTTTTTTTAAAAAGGTTTTCTTTATTTAGCAGAGTGTGAGCATGAACAGGAGGCAGGGAAGTGGGCAGAGGAAGACACAGACTCCTCACTAAGCAGGAAGCCTGATGTGGGATTCAATCCCAGGACTCTGGGATCATGACCCGAGCTGAAGGCACAGCTGAGCCACCCAGGTGCCCCTAAAAATAACTTTTCAACAAAATATTCTTCCCATCCCAAACAGCCCACCAAATACATGAAGTTGTTTGTAATATTTTCTTAAAATAGCTTATTATATATAGTTAATACTAACTTACTATATATGCTAGGCCTTTTGTGTTCTTTTTTCTCCTCATAATCATTCTACCAGCAGGTAAGTATTATTGTTATTACTCCCATTTTCTACATGTGGAAATTAAGGCAGAGAGGTTAAGCTTGCCCTAGTGGTAGAAAGAGAATTTAAAACCAGACAGTTTCATTTAAGGATACTATGCATTACTGGCAACTGATGTAATTCAAGGCTCCAAAGCTTCTAAGGAAAATTAAGGTCTTTGTTATCTTAAAAAAAGAAAAAAAAAAAAAAAAAGAGAAAGGCAGAAAAAAATTTTCCTGCATTTAAGCCAACATTAACCTATTACCTTACAAAATAAAACTTGTGAGGTACTTTATACCTCTAGGCAAGAAAGGGTTTATCCAAAACTTACTTTTAACTTCTCTATGCTGGACTCAAGAGAAAATGAGAACAGTTTTAAGAAAATTCTAGTTTACATCTATTAGCTATTTTACATAAACCTACAGTAAACTAGCTTTATGAATCCTGCAACTGGCTTAAATATTATTCATAATATGTGAAATTTAGCTGGGAACCAGAAAGAGAATTCATCAAAATCCTATTGGTAATCTTAGTAAAGGAAATCAGTATTTTTGAGCTTCTACTAAACGTGCCACAGACTGTGCTTCCTTTCAAATGTTGTCAAATTTAATTCTTACAGCAAGTCATCAGAATAGGTTTTTGTTGTTTTTCAGCCTCCAGAATAAAAAATAAGTTACTGCTGATAATATTTAAAATTGTAAAACTACACAGCTGCTTGGATTGCCCTTTTTTTTACTAAAAATATAAATACATAAATACTATATAATTACAATTCAAACAATATACTTTGAAAGCTGCTTTATAGTTTATATTTTAGTAGAACAAAATTCTACTCTATTCTTTAAATATATTTAAGTGTGATACTGAAAACAGAACAGAACAAACCCAACCTAAAATAAACCAGCAGTAAACACATTACTAGTTGCAGTCCAGGAATAACTATTAACTCATTTCCCTAAGAAGTAATCATTTCATTCTAGCAAGTAAATTTTCTTATCCTGAGGCAGAAATTGTACATGGTTCATTTTTTTAGAGACAATTCACGGATACTGTATTTAATTCCTAAAATACTGGTGTGAAATAACATCCAACACTGAACACACAAAACTCCCATTATGAAAACACAGTAAATACAATTTAGAACTACAATATTTACAGTACCACTTCAGTTGCTATTTCTACCTACAGCAGCAACCCCTAAAACCTTGCATGCTTAATGATGCAAATGTTCATCTACCCGCTTAGCTTCACCAATACTTTTATTGTTGGCATAATATCCTGAAAATACTAAAAGATTAACTACAAACCCTGTAAATGCAGTGAAGCGGGGGGTGGGGGGAGAGGGGGTTATTCTGTCCTAGTAAAGAAGCCAAATCTGTTACAGATTGTACCATTAAATGCACATCTGGAACAAGAGTAGCTTTATCTGAACAACTGTAGATACACCAGGAGCTCCTTAATAATCTACATGATCTAAGCAAAATCTACCCCCAAACATAAAGCTATTAAAATCATTTTAAGGGCATTATTTCCTATTCTAAAACCTTGCAGAAGAGCAAACAATGCTTATTCACCAAATGTCTTAAGAAATTTGAGAAGCTCCTCACCTCCATTCCTTAAAAAGTGCCATCAATAACTTAATAAAGATGATATTTCATCTACTGTAAGTTAAATTATTTTTCATTAGCATACATTCACATTTAGAGAGGTTTTTTTGACGAAACTACAAATCTGAGTTTGAATTCTTAAAATGCAACGGGCTGCTGACGTGCTACACATTCTCTTTATAAGCAAGCTTTCACAATGGCTTCCAAATAATCTGGTGCCAATATTCATATTTTAGTGGTAAAAAGAAAAACCTAGTAAAATAAAAGCGCTGGTAAGGAATACTCCATGGAATATAAAATCATCCCATCTCCAAATAGAGTCTAATCTTTTTATAACTACATGGCTACAATCTAAAATATTTTTACTGCCACAGATTTGGCATCTATTGAAAAAACACACACGGCACGGCTTTAGATTAATACAATGCTTTCTATGTTTTAAAATATTAGAAGAATGTTCAAAAATAGTCAGCAAATCTTACCACTCATTTTGTTTTTACAGTAGCAGCAGAGAACAAAATCCAACAAGGAAACAGCGTAGTACACGTTAACAGCTTTAATTGGAGAACAGTTCCGCTGGTTTTTTTTTTTTTTT
Organism: Mustela lutreola; assembly: GCF_030435805.1. NCBI lineage: Eukaryota > Metazoa > Chordata > Mammalia > Carnivora > Mustelidae > Mustela > Mustela lutreola. The sequence goes on along the minus strand of NC_081302.1, from coordinate 60,550,830 downwards.
TTTTTGCAAAGCAGTGAGAGGAAAAGATCCTTTGACCGAGTCACGTGATGCTTATCACGTGACTTGCAGCGACCCGCGGAAAGGGGAAAAAAGCAAACATTCCCGCTGTCAGCATTTGGGATATAGTAAATGATTAAATGGTCTCTACTACTAATACCTTGAATTTTGCCATCATTAGACTTCCCCGTGAACTAACCCCAAAGCTCATCAAAATACATGTACAGAAATACGTTTCTGCTGTAAAACCATCCTTTTTGTTTTCACTTCCCTCCTATATGATAGGCATTATCTTCTAATTCAGTTTTTATTATCCAGTCTGCTACTTTCATTTATAAAATTTAAGTTATTTGTAACATTTATTAATTTAGAGGATTCACTCTGAAATGTCCTGTAACTTGATCCACTCTCCATGCTTAACCATTAAAGAATGCCCACAGCACAATTGTCTACAGAATATTGGCTTGATCAATGTGTTCCTCAAACCCTGGTTTTATGTCTCAGGCTTGGCCTTTGCCTCTCAAGTTAATAAAAGCTACCACTTTAAGGGCTGTTTTTACTTTATTTCTAATTTTGTTTTGTTGTCATATGTTTATTTTAAGATTTAACATGGAGATTAATACAGATACTTGATGGATGGCATTCTTGCTCACGTCCATAAAATCTTAAAAGACAGGCTACACACTTCAGGATCAAGGCACTCTACCAAAGCTCCCCTGGATATCAGGAAAGAGACTAAAGATATTACAAGTGAGGGGAAGAAGACTGAGGTCTTTTCATTATTTTATGGTGCTATGTAAACTAAGGAAATTTATTAGTAGCTAATACAAATGTATAGGTAATGATAATGATTGTGATTTGTTTACAAGTTGCACAGTGGAAAGAAAATAAATTTTGGTGTCAAAAGATTTAAGTTTTATAAAAGCTTCAGTATTTTTTAGCAAGGCAATTTACTGCTCTTCTTTGAGATTGTTTCCTTCTGTAGAAAGGTTAAAATAATCAACCTCACAGCATTGTTGTGAGAATCAAATTACATATATTTAAAGTACTAAGTATACTGGTTGGCACCACTCAATAAATGATAATTATAAATAAAAGCGTGATTGCTCTGTGTTTTCAAAAATAATTATATGTTGCAAAGTATGTCCCAGGCACCATTTGGAGTGATTTTCATATGTTAACTCAGTCTTTACAATAACTGAAGGAGGTATCAATGATAGGTAGGGAAACTGAAGCAGAATGCATGCAGTTAAGTAACTTGCCAAGGGCACACAAAGAGACAAAGCCAGGATTATCTAATGATAGGGCTATAGTTAAAAAATGTGTGTGTGTGTGTGTGTGTGTGTGTGTGTGTGTGTGTGTGTGTTTGTGTGTGTGTGTGTAATGTTCAAAGCCCCACTCTCCCAAGAATGTGGAAAAGAGTTAGCAAGAGATATAACCTAGAGCAACAGGTTTCAGTAAATACATGTCAGACACCTAAAGGACCATTCTCAAAAGTGGCAAAGGGTAATTGTTAATTTCAAAGTCCTTATAGAAAAGCAAGGCTCCTGAAGAACAAGGCCTGAGAGTAAAGATTGTCCTGATCTCAACAGAATCTGCTTATAAATGCTGAATTCAGCCTCTCAGCAAATCTAACCATTCCTCTGATCTTCAGCCCTTAAACAAAAAGCAATCCCTGGCAGCCCACTTCCTCATTTTCACTCATGTTCTCACACAGCTATGTTTCCATTTCTTGACTTTCTTTAATTGATGATAGCTTTCTCAATTCTTTCCACTGAGCTCACTAAAACCTTTTCCCCTATTATAAAAAAATTCCTTCACATCCTCAACATTTTCACGAAGACTTGTTGATATATTTCCTTTATATGAAATCTGGCTCCCCCCAGGACAATTTTTCTAGCCGCCCCTGGGAGCAGAGGCTTCCCATTCTCTCCCGAGGCAGTTTCCAGACACCCCAAGGCTGTTTCCCATTACCACTGTTGTTCCTGTTTCATGCTCAAGTTTCTTTTTCCTTGAGATCATGTCATATGAGTAGATCACCCTCTACCTCTTTTCACTGCTGTCATATGCAGTTCTCATTTACTAAAAGCTTGGGCACCATGTTCACAGTTTATTCCATAGCACAAGGACTTCAATGCTCAAAAAACTTAGCATCAAACTTTCTGGAACTCTTCTATTCTGTTTTTAGTAACTCATGTTCAAAGACACATCCTGGAACTTATAATTTAGAATTCTACTATCTCATCTTTGAAATCTTAGACTTTCATTCAGTCTCTGGCCACCATATCTATCTTTCCTCCATTTTCTCTTTCTTCAACATTTGTTCTTTCTCATAATGATTTCCCTTTCCTTTTGATCGAACACTGCCTTCACTGCCTGATTTCCTTTCCCATGGATGTCTTCCTTTTATGTCCCCTCCCCACAAAGTCCCCAATTTTAGCCAGATAATTAACTTTTCTTAGATCTGAACTGTAGAAATCAAATAGTACTCAGACTGTCATGTTTGAAAATTTAGTTATCTCCAACCTTAATTTAGCCATCAGCATTGTTTAGGAATCCTTTCAGAAATTTATCCTTGATTAATAGCATATCTTGTTTTCTAGAGTGATTATCAAAGATCTCCACCATCCTTTAAGGACTTGCCCAACATGACCTCAATCACATATGTCAAAATTTTCTCACCTCTTTCTTCTATCTTCAGAAGAACCACTATCTTCAGAAGAACCACTGTCTCTCTACTAGGTCAAAGCTATCTCCTCACTTTATTCTTGACATTATTTCCACTTGGTCCTCGACTAGCTCTTTGCTCTATTGTTATTTCTGTCCCATTCTCTATTTTCAACCCTTCTAATAAGATTTTAAGTTCTCCGCCCTCATTATCCTTACAGTTGCCATAGAGTTCTCAGGACTGGTGACATGGTCCACACCTTCAAAAATTCTTCAGTTAGAATAAGGACAATGTAAAGTAGACATATTCCGTATTTCCTAAAGGCCCTGTTAATTCAACAATGTGAATCAAATAATTTTCCCAGAAGTAAGCAAAGAGAAAGGATGCATCAATGATGTTACAATTATAGGAATGCATTCTGCAGTGATGAGCATATTCTTCATTTTCCCTTTCTTACCTGATTATATGAGAATTCTAGCAAACTTAAAATGCACCTGGTTTTAATTTTTTATTTTTATTTTCACAATATTGTCTCAAAACATTTTGCAGAGGGTTCTCTAAATCAATAGCTGACATGTCACAGCAATTCACATTAACTATTAGTAGTCTTACACTGTTGATTTTCAGGTAGATTTGTCAATACAAGCACAAAGTGGCATTTGGGTGAGAATGCACCCAAGTGTTTATATGCACTTATTGGGTACCAGGCACTGGTGTAAGTGGGTATATAGATTATTTATAATCTATATATATATTATTTATAGATTATTGACTCATTTAAGCAGCATCATATCCCTCTGAAGTGGGATAACTATTACTTCCATTTTCTGTAAGGAAACTAAGATACAAAGAGATTAAGTAACTTTCAAGGTCTCACAGTTAGTAAGAATTGGGTGTTCTAGCTTTGAAATCTGTGTTTTTTCACCACTACATTATACTGCCTCTCTTGTTTGGATATAACTTGTATTACAAATTATAAAATGAATGAGAAAACTACAGCATAATAATACCAAAATTTACTTGAAGATAAACTACAAATAGAAAAGCACCAAACATTTGGATAAAAGACCCCACACAATACACCTCAAATATGTGCTAGTTATACATAATGATAGCAAAGCAAAATGCACCTAAATATATCTCACTGAAACTCTTGTGAAAACTCTAAAAGTTTTTAGTTAAATGAGGGATATCTTACAGAAAACAGTGAATAAAATAACAGCCAAAACTGTTTCAAAAGTAACTTAAGGAGATTTAAGAGAAACATACAGCAACAAAAACAAAATCTAAAAAACCCCCTCAAAATAACATAACTGAACAAAACAAAACTCAAAACAAAAGAGCCGACAAACTAAAGAAAAGGGAACACTAATACAGAAAATATAAATGAGGACTAAGGCTAGTCTTACGCCCTCTAAAGGTGGGCCATAAAACTTCTCTGGTTCGTATGAATTGAAATAAAGTTAAAATTAAGACATCAAGGACCCACAAAGATACAGATGTAGTGAAAAGAAGGGCCATCTGTACCCCAATGTTTATAGCAGCAATGGCCACGGTCGCCAAATTGTGGAAAGAACCAAGATGCCCTTCAACGGACGAATGGATAAGGAAGATGTGGTCCATATACACGATAGAGATTATGCCTCCATCAGAAAGGATGAATACCCAACTTTTGTAGCAACATGGACGGGACTGGAAGGGATTATGCTGAGTGAAATAAGTCAAGCAGAGAGAGTCTATCATATGGTTTCACTTATTTGTGCAGCATAACAAATAGCATGGAGGACATGGGGAGTTAGACAAGAGAAGGGAGTTGGGGGAAATTGGAAGGGGAGGTGAACCATGAGAGACTATGGAGTCTGAAAAACAATCTGAGGGGTTTGAAGTGGTTGGGGTACCAAGTGGTGGGTATTATAGAGGGCATGGACTGCGTGGAGCATTGGGTGTGATGCAAAAATAATGAATACTGTTATGCTGAAAAAAAAAAAAAAAAGGCATCAAGGACCACACTGTCAAGCTAGTCCTTGCCTTCTGCTGATCAAGTGTCTCAAACTGCCACAGAGCATAGCCCCAATTATTTGGCTTGAAAAAAACTAAAGCAGGTATAGCCCAATGCTGACTTCTGCCATATATAAAATTTAGTGATGCATCAATAAATGTCTTAACTTTTAGCAATGTATCCCAAAAAGCAGTTGCAAAATAAACAGCCAAGATAGCAAGAGAGCTGAATCAGCTGAATGCAGAAAGGGATTGTTAACTATGAGGCAAATTAAAGTTGGAAGAGTTAACTTTCATTTTATAAAAATCTTTCTGGCAATAAATAAACAAGATCAGTTGTTTATTAAGGCTGTTCTTAGATGGAAATCAGTCTGGGTCATTTGCATGTTAAAAAATTAAAGGTGCAGCCTCATTCAGCTCACTGGTTTCAAATCATTAAGACATTAATTTAAATAAAAGACATTAAGAGTGGGGGTGTGAAATACATCTCATTCCACTCCTCTACAAATAAAAATCTAATTCTCCAAAAGATTATGATTGTGATCCTGACTCTTGAGGTAGTATTAGGCATACAGGTCCTGGATTAACATCTAAATAACATGTGTTAAGTTCATGCAGCTTAGATCGTAACTGATGCATGTCCATGTAGTCAAGGGACCTAGGAAAGGTCAATGACATCTGCAACTAATCAAGTCCTCTATGGGAAGACTCCCTTGCTGGGGATTACCGGACAATGATAGATGCAAATAATCTCAGGAAGATAAGGGGAGCAAAGAGTCAGAACCTATAACTTTGTTTGCAGTAACAAGTCAAACTTTGTTTCTTTTAAATCTCTCTGATTTGCTTGCCTATGTTTTTCCTCTTTTCCATGTAGGGGCCTCAGTCACCTTGCGGATCTGGCCATGTCGTAGCATTTTCTTTTTCTATAATTTCATAATTTCCCACTTTAGTATATTAAACTAAGGTATCAACTTAATAAAAGTTTTACTTTACATGGTTCATGCCAATGGAAAACAAATGTGAGGATCATCCTAAAACAAGGTATGTCTTTGGACTGACTTGGGTTGAGGGCAGCTGGATGAAGAGGCTAGATATTGGCTAGAGACTGGTCAATAGAACAGAGTTATCTGTGTTCTGATGCAGTATTTCCCAGGTGTTTTGATTTATGTGGCAGTAGAATTTTAAAACAAATTCTGGGGACTCATTAAGGTAATCAGCTTTTTATAAGGCTAAATTATGACACTAAAGGGAAAGAAGAAATAAATTAAGAACAGAAGGACGTCTATTATATAGTATTCCATCATTCATAAAGAACATAAATGTTTAAAGAACATTTATGTTCTTTATGAATGAGGAACTCGAGCCTGATGTGGAACTCGATCCTGGGACTCCGGGATCATGACCTGAGTCAAAGCAGTTGCTCAACCAACTGAGTCACCCAGGCACCCCGTCATCATTCATAAAGAACATTTAACCTCAAAACAGAAGGGACTTAATTTAGAATAAAAAAAAGTCTTTAAATTAAATAAATTTAGTCCAGTGAAAAAGCACTTTTCATTTTTTTTTTCCCCATTTCTTTTTCCCTTTTTTCCCATTCCTTAGACTGGTGAAATGTCCCTAAATCTATGGACAAGGATTTGGGAATAACTCTTAGGAGTAGGAGAAATAGGATTTGTTTTTGAGTCCGGTTAAGCTCTGGAGATACAAGTGGGAGAAAAGATAGCAGAAGCAGGATAACCATATCATCGTCATCCAACCTAGGACACTCCTGGAAGTGAAAGAACAGCCTAAAAATCATTAGAATTATATAATTTGGAATACTTTATTGATTGAAAAACTGCTTTTATTACACTGAAGGACATGAAAAGCTCTACTGAAAATATTAAAAAATAAAATGCTTTATTAAAATGCAAATATATTAAGGAATATTTTATGGTCTTCTTTATATTGAATATCTCGACATTAGAGTAGTGTTAATGGAACAATTATTCTTAGTACATATCCATGTATTTTAGTCAATCTGTTAGCTGTATCTGTCTCTTACTGCCATATCTCTGGTATATGACTGAAAATTTTCTTTTTTCAATAGTCTCATTTTAAATTTTTTCATAAATCTGCCTGAAACTGTTATATTTTATGGTTAATAACTTTGAAATTATTGATACCATCAATAGACTCTTTTCTGTAATATTTTAAGACTACAATATTTATATTCAGAGAATACTCTGATTTTTAGGTGCCATCTGGTAAGCTGGGAGCCAATTCTGCTAAGTAGAGGATATTCATAATACTATTTTTTTCTTACTGAAATGTGTAAACATTTCACTCCAAATACTTTCACTGGAACTATAATACCTTCAAAATTTTAACAAACACAACTCACTGAATTGTCTCTATGCTTCTTTTGAATGTTTCAACTAGTTTTTTTTTTTTTTTTTTTAGCTCACTGTTGCTGGAAGGGTTTATTGCAAAATTAAAAAAGCATTGCCAATATTAAGCAGTTATAGAGTTATACAATAAATGACAAAATCGTTCAGAACTTTTTTTCCCCATATATTCTGTGGCAGGGATATTTAGATTTTATTTCCTGCATGTATTTTATATTCATCTAACCCATTGGTCACCTCCAACCAGTAAGTATTGTAATGCCAAGTGGCCAGCGAGGGCAGCAGCATCACATATTTCTTCAGTAGTGACACCACCAGGAGACTGGAAGATGTTAGCAGACCCTAGCCCTCTATATCCAAGAACATTTTACTTTACTTCTAACTACCTTAACTGCTATCCTTGACTTGTTTCTGGTAAGGGTCAGAAAAAAAGTTTTCTCTGGTTGCCTTTAAGATTTAATCATAGGTTAAAGTGAAAACAAGAGATGGATACACTGCTTACCAGAGGAAATCATGGCAGAAGCTGGAAATACAAAATGGCAGACTAGATGCATCACAGCTTATTTTAATGGAACCACTAATTATATTCTGTTAAACAATGAAAAGTCTGGAACAAATGTTAAACTGCCTAGTCACCAAGATAAGAGGTATAAACTGGGACTGTCCTAGACAAACTGGGACCAATAGTCATCCTATTAATAGTGGATGCCTATTTGATAAGTCTACAAAACACCTGGTAACATTTATTCACTTGAGGCAGACAGTTAGTACAGGCCTTGAGTCTAGTAATTTAACAAATTGGTGATCATAATTTGGGAACAGAATAAGGCAGACAGTTACAGAAGAAAGAGAAAAGATCAAGGTCATTATTCACTGCTTAGATGTTTAAGGGCTTTTTCCATGAAAATATATTATTCTTTTTTAAGGCTGGATAAAGTACACTGCTTAAATTAGGGGCCTAAGCAGGATTCAGAATTATGGATAATTTCATTTATCTGTGTACAGCTAATTGAAAATTTCTATAATTAGATATGCTAAGCATTGAGATTTATTAGTGATAAGCACACCAAGTAGAAAAAGTTTGAAGAATAACATACCATGGTTAGACTTTATCTTTAGCACTAAACGGAACTGTATACAGATAAAAAAAACTTGAAGGAAATGTATTTATGAAGTACCTGTTTCTAAAGAAGTTATTTTTAGTGCTCTTCTTTAGAAAACTACAAAGGCTGTGGTATTAATGTGCATATATGCACGTTGTGAATACTACTTTTAGTATCAGTCTAATATGAACAATGATGAATCATTGTTATTCTAGTAGGAAATAGTGCTTGGATTTTATTGCAGCACATTAGATTAACTATCTCTCAATAACTGCACACCCACACGCTGACATCATACTGGCAGTGATATGGATCAATGACGCAAATCCTGTCAGGATGAAACATTAAGGCCACAGAGGTTGAAAAAAAAATGTCCACATGACAGAGCAGACCAGTCACCCAACATGCACAGACTGCATTAAATCAGAATTGCTGATGTTAAAAAGGGTTGTGATAGGTTCTTTTCACATAATAGCTAAGCTTCTTAATTTTAATTATAGACTTCCCACATTACTGACTCTATATTTATCTTTAAGTTTCCTCACAGTTTCTGTGATTTAAGATCTGGACCTTTTAAAACATGTCTTAAGGTTCTACCAGCCACATGAGTTTTCTGGAAAATGGCTTCTGTAGCCACTCTTTAGACCGATCTTCTGCAGAATATGCCACCATTTATTAAGCTTTTTATATAAAATGTCATGCCTGATAAATAACATTTACATTTAAATTTGGAGCTACACAAAATTACATTCTGTGCCCTCACAATTTACTGCTACACAGAGTCTCTTACATTGTCATCTTCTTTGGGCTTTCACAACTTTTAGTTTTATTGAAATTAAAATAATTGATTTTTTAAAATAGTTTTTAAAAAAAAGATGGATTGGAAAAAATGTTTATTATGAGTACAATATATGAGGTTTCAAAATATCTTTCCCCTGCATTAGCCCACCGAGAAACAGAGATCTCCTATTCCCTAACAGGAACAGAACTTAGTCTGGAGGCTTGCCATAGAATGTTCACATTGTCCTGCATGGTCTTCTAAGAAGAAATTAAGCCTCTAAACTTAATAACATTCTTTTCCCTCAAAGACAGGAGAACTAGAAAGCCAAAGGGAGATCAGAGCTGGGGAGGTAAGTTTAATACCTTTTATTCTATCATCATTAATCTGACATAATCAGACTAATTTGAAAATATGCCAAGGATCCTTTCCCATGCTCTTAGGCACTTGCTTTTATGTTGTTTCCTATGAGATTTTTTTTTTTTTTTTTAAAGGAAAAGCATGGGCTCTCCCTTATTCTCAGGTTGGTTTGTTTTTTAAAAACTATTAATCATCTGAAAGAAATATTTGGAAGACATAAAAATTACATAAATAGTTGTCTTTGTGATTCTTTTTGAAGAGTAGCCTTTAAATCTACATTTTTCATAACAGAAACCAAATGCCATTTTACAACTGAAGATACTGCTGTACTTTTTCACTATACACCAACTTTCAGCAGGAGAAGACCTGGACTATAAGATCTTATTTTTCTGTCATTTGCTGTTGGCCACTATTTTACCCTACTCATTCCCACCTTCTCAGGGCAAGTATCCACCAGCTAACATGATTTTAAATGGAAAAAATGAGAACAAAAAACTCACTATGTTGATGGCTTGTTAAAGACTATAAAGAGAGGAAAAAACTCGCACAAGAGCAAAGACAGAAATAGAGGCCTCATACCCCTTTCATTCTCTTCAGATTCAAGCATTACCAGACTGGGAAGTAAAAGAGACTGATTTATGCAGTTCATTTATGATGAGGTTAAGGCGAGAAAGGGGAGACAGGGCTTTTCCTAGGCTCCTTGCTTATGGCCATAAAACATTTTGGATATTTAGATTGCAGGTTTGGGACCTTCCTTTTCAACCTTGATACCAGCTACACAGTTTCTCCGCCAAAGCAACCATTCTTTGCCTTCGTAAGGTTCTACCAGCCACATGAGGTTTCTGGAAAATGGCTTCTGTAGCCACTCTTTAGACCGATCTTCTGCAGAATATGTCACCATTTATTAAGCTTTTTATATAAAATGTCATGCCTGATAAATTACATTTAAATTCGGAGCTACACAAAATTACATTCTGTGCCCTCACAATTTACTGCTACACAGAGTCTCTCTCTCTCTCTCTTTTTAAAGATTTTATTTATTTATTTGACAGACAGAGATCACAAGTAAGCAGAGAGGCAGGCAGAGAGAGAGGAGGAAGCAGGCTCCCTGCTGAGCAGAGACCCCCCCCCCCCCGCCCCGATGCGGGGCTTGATCCCAGGACCCTGGGATCATGACCTGAACCTAAGGCAGAGGCTTTAACCCACTGAGCCATCCAGGCGCCCCTACACAGAGTCTCTTACATTGTCATCTTCTTTGGGCTTTCACAACTTTAAGTTTTATTGAAATAAAAATAATGATTTTTAAAATAGTTTTTTATATTCTTTTTTAAAAAAAGATATTATTTATTTCAATCTCAAGTAGGTGGAGAGGCAGGCAGAGAGAAAGAGGGGAGGAGGAAGCAGGCTCCCCACCGAGCAGAGAGCCCGATGCGGGGCTTGATCCTAGGACCCCGAGATCATGACCTGCGCCGAAGGCAGAGGTCCAACCCACTGAGCCATCCAGGGTGCTCCAATAGTTTTTTATATTCTATGCATATAAAAGCAACTCCATGTATATTTTTGTAAAAATACAAATGATAGGGATGCCTGGTGGCTCACTTGGTTAAGCACGTGCCTTTGGCTCAGGTCATGATCTCAGGGTCTAGGGATCTAGCCTTGTTATCAGGCTTCTTGCTCAGTGGGGAGTCTGCTTCTCCCTCTCCATTTAGCCCCTCTCCCCTGCTCAACACCCTCCCTCTCTCTCAAATAAATGAAATCTTCATGAAAAAGATATACAAATGATGGTGTACTACATACACTGTTCTCCACCTTAATAATATAGCTTAGAGATCTTTCCATATTGGTATATGTAGGGCTGCTTCACTTTTTAAATTACTTACTTACTTTAAATGAACATATATTATTTGCCCCAGGGGTACAGGTCTGTGAATCATCAGGCTTACACATTTCACAGCACTCACCATAGCACATACCCTCCCCAGTGTCCATATCCCAGCTACCCTATCCTTCCCTCCACCCCCCAGCAACCCTCAGTTTGTTCAGTGAGATTAAGTCTCTTACAGTTTTTCTCCCTCCCGAGGGCTGTGTAATATTCCACTGTAACAACATAGTATAATTTATTGAACTATTCCCTTATTGATAGACATTCAAGTTATTTTCAACCTTTTGCTATTATAAACAATGCTGAATGAGTATCTTTGTATATCATTTCATAACTATGTCAGTGTAGCTATAGGATAAATTATTAGAGGTAGAACTGCCCTATCAGAGAATTTACATTTTCACATTACCAAATCTGAGAGTTTGTACTGATATATGTTCTCAACACATCCTTACAAGTAGTTATCAAACTTGTGATATTTGCCAATGTGAAAGCATCTCAATATAGTTTAGTTTGTATTTTCTTATGAGTTAGGTTGAATACCCACATTAAACATTTAAGAAAGAACAATTTATTTTTCCTTTTCTGTCATCTCGGACTACTATCAGTCTACTAATTCTCAGACCTTTGGATTTGAACTGAGTTTTACCACCAACTTTTCTGGTTCTCCAACTTGCAGAAGGCAGATCATGAGACTTCTTGGCCTTTATAAACACGTAAGCTAATTGCTATAAGAAATGTCTCCTTAAATATCCTAAGTATATCCTATTGTTTCTGTTTCTCTGGACAGTCCTGACTGGTATGCATTCTAAGTTTTCTTATAATCAAGAGCAATAAACCCAAAAGGCATTTTGAACCTTACATGCTCATCATTTCCATCTTTCTACCCACACCAATTCTTTTCTTCTTCTGTATTATTTAGCATAGTAAAGGATGCTCTCATTTATCTTTCTGTTCAACTGACTAGGAAAATTGTAAATCATCCTAGTCTCTTCTCATCCCCCGCACTGAATCCCCACATCTCATCATTATTACTACTCTCTTTGGTTACTTCCCTGTTTAAAATCCTCAGTGGCTCCCCATTCCTTTCAGGATAAAACCTAAAAAAATTTTTTTAAGGACGTTTTATTTATTTGTCAGAGAGAGCGCGTGCACACAAGCAAGGACAGTGGCAGGCAGAGGGAGAAACAGGTTCCTGTTGAGCAAGGAGCCCAATATGGGACTCGATCTCAAGACCCTGGGATCATGACCTGAGCTGAAGGCAAATGCTAAGCCAACTGAGCCAACCAGGCATCCTGAAATCTAAAATTTTTGGCATGACATATGAAAGCATTTGTAACATAGCTTATATTTCCATTTTTATTCTCATTTCCAGACACCCCTCTCTGTATAATGTTCTCTAATCTCTTTCTCATCATACGTTTCAGTTTCCTCTAACGTCTGTGCACTATGCCTTTGCACAGGTGATTTCTTCTGCCTCTAAGTTATTTCTGTTTTTTTTTTTTTTTTTTTTTCCTTATGGCTAAATCTTCTATTTCTTTAAGCATCAACTTTTCCTGGAAGCACTCAATGACTATTTCAAGCTGTGTTAGGTATTCCTTCTCTGGCCTCCCATATGTATTTGGGCATACTTAATTCCATTGTAGTATATATTTTGCTCTGTTTTAACTGTGGATTACTAGTCTGTTTTCCTTAGTCAGCTATGAGGTAGGGTCTAAGTTTCTCAAATGGCTGTCAAGAGTTGAACTGTCTTTCAGGGCAGCAAAAGAGATTTAGGGAAAATTCTCTTTCCAGAAAAGGAATATGCATTTAGTTATTCTCTTTTGTGTTCTGGCAAGTGTCTAAGTATGGGAGACGGAGTACAAAAGGGTAAGGAATTCCAACATATTAAGATTCTTAAAAATGTAACAATACTGAAATGATCTTTCAGTGTAATAAAGGGATTTCCCCCAAAATGGTGAAAGATTTATATGATAAAATGAAACAGAAGGTGATGGTGAATACAAACTTCATTGATCCAAACTTCGTGGATAAAAATAGGGTTTGACTAAAACTTGATCTCTAAAAGTCAATCAACATTTTCAAATGTTGATGTACAAATTCTGGGATCATAATTCTACATTTAAATTATGACTCTGGCAAACCTCTGGAGTCTTAGAGCAATTAATACATACCTGCAAGAAAACAGTCTACCACCACAATTATGTTACTGCATGACTCTCATGGTTAATGGTGACATGTCTGGATGGGCCTTTATATAATACCATCGTCACAGTCAGGGCACAAGCCATACTTTTGTAGATATAGGAAGGGCTTTCTAAGAAATGAAATTGTATTGATTGCTATAAGAGAGGAAATGAGAATTGTGAGGATGAGTCCTAGATAAGTTGAAAGAGAGAACGATTTTTCCATCTCTCTGTATCTAGGTAAGTAGTAAAAATTACATTCAACATGTTGTTGCATAAGAAAAGGAACCAGGAAAGACCTTTTCTGTTTCCTGGGATACTCCCTGCAGTTGATAGTACAAGGGTTATGTAAATTCATGGTAATCTCTATAACTTTATATATAAATGTTCTCTGAACATCCTAGCCTTGCCTTATCCCAGCTGTGCTTTGGGCAAAATAAGAATGGTTTATGCCTTTGTTAGAATGCTTAATTAACACTTCTCTGAGTTCAAAATTGTGGCTGTAACTACTACAAGGTTAAATTAAGGTAAATCTCTGTATTTGTAATTCAGTTGCCTTTCTCATCAGGATATCTTCCTACTCAAGCTAACTTAGAGAGTCTGGTTTTTTTTTTTTTTTTTTTAATAAGGAAGGTAATCTTTCTAAGATACTGTTTCATAGGGTTATAACGGAAAATGTATGCAGAACACAAAGTAGGTCTGAAGTAATACTGGTTTCTTTTTCTAGCATCCCCTCACAGAATGGTTTGGCTAATAAATCGATTCCAAGCAAATACATCTTCTTCCATAAATATGGTCTGGCTAATACTGACTCATTTTGGGGGGTGAAAAAATCTTCAACATCTAAAGTTTTTTTGCCCTGGGTTTCTTACATGTCCTTCTGAAAGTCAGCTCTATATTATATTAAATTTATACATTTCTTCTTACTCCCCCTTAACTTTCAAAAATTGTCAAGACTATTATTTTGTACTTATAAGCTTGGCATCCCATGTTTTAGTTTTTACTAATTAAAACAACCACTTATCTGCACTAAAATACATTATACGGTCCAACATTTTCCTTAATGAGCATAAGGCCGTAACTTTAAAGATTTTTTTATTTACTTTTTTGACACACAGAGAGAGATCACAAGTAGGTAGGCAGAGAGAGAGAGGGAAGCAGGCTCCCTGCTGAGCACAGAGCCCGATGTGGGGCTCGATCCCAGGACCCTGGGATCAGGACCTGAGTCGAAGGCAGAGGATTAACCCACTGAGCCACTCAGGCACCCCAAGGCCATAACTTTAAAGAAAACAATCTATGAGTTTTTAAAACTGAAAGTTGGACTAAATAACTTAAAAGAGGTTAAAACATCATTTATATGATTATTTAAGCAATTAATATTATGATCAGTATTATAATTGATAATACTGATAATCAAAATTATCAAATTATACAGAAAGCATAAAGAAGAAAAACTTCTGTAATCCAACCATATAAGGAGACAGGCACTTGAAGGAAATGTGCCAAAATTTTTTTGGATGCATATATATATTCATTAAAAGTAATGTTTTTCTTAATTAGAAAAAAAAGATAATTTTGTTCGTATATTTTTTTTAAAGATTTTTTAAATTTATTCATTTGATAGAGATCACAAGGAGGCAGAGAGAGAGGGGAAGGGAAGCAGGCTCTCCGCCAAGCAGAGAGCTTGATGTGGGGCTCGATCCCAGGACTCTGGGATCATGACCCGAGCTGAATGAAGGCAGAGCTTTAACCCACTGAGCTACCCAGGCCCCCCTCTGTTCATATCCTTAATGTATAATCAAATAAACGGCCTTCAAGATTCAAGTCTTAATTAAATAAAGCCACTAATTAACAAGAATTTTTAATGTTCCATTTGGGGAGGTAAAAAGTAACGAAATATATCCTTTGAGTGTTGGGTGCTTTTGCTATGAGTTTACATAGAACCCCTTCCTGTTCTTTTCCATCAGAGCACTTCTGTCATTTTATTCAATTCCTTAACTGTTTGTTTTCCCTAGAAGACTGTAAACTTTGCGAGGGGCAGGGATAAGGTCTATCTTACTCATCACTAAATCTTCAGTTTTGCAACAGTGACTGTACATACTAAGTTCATAATAATTTGCTAAATAAAAGAATGAGTTTAAAAAGATACTTCCAAACTATACTCCAACCTAGGGTAAGCAATTTATCAACTCAATTTTCTAAATAATCCACACTACAATACATATAATAAGTATTAATGTTTATGATGATTCTGAATTATTTTCTACATCTGTTTACTAAGGTTAAATGTGTTTATTTTGTAAACATTTTCAGTAAAATGACTTGGAAAAAGGCTGCTTTTCAGTTAATCAGAAAGGTTTTTTTTAAAGAACACCCTGTGCTAGGTTCAAGTTTAAAACACACTTTTATGCCTACTGTTATTCACTCTATTAATATCTTCAGCAAAAATATCTTAAAGCCAAGTGATGAAGATTTCTTCCCAAAAAGATGAGTAGATAGATATGTATGTACATGTCCTCATCTGCAGGTTGGAGTCCTCTTCCAAACTCATGTAATTGTGGCAGAATTAGATTCTTGTGGCTGTAGAAGTAAGACACTCATTTCATTGCTAGCTGTCACCTGGCAGCCACTCCCAGGTTGAGGCCACCGACATTCCTTGGTACATGGCCCTTTCCCAAATCTCTTACTTCTAGAAGGGCTCACCTGAATAGGTGGGGTTCAGCCTAGATCATCTCTCTTTTCTTGAAGGTCAACTGCACTCTATTATATAACCTAATTATGGAAGTAAAATTAATCATATTCATGGTCTCAGGGATTACATACGGTGTGTTTAACAGGGGGAAATGACCTGAAGGGTTGTTTTAGAATTCTGCCTACCACATCATTGAAACTCTGCCTTCAGGTATCTTCTTCTTCTTTTTTTTTTTTTTTTAAATTTTAAATTAAAAAAAAATTTTTTTTTTAAAGATTTTTATTTATTTATTTTTGGACAGAGATCACAAGTAGGCAGAAAAGCAGGCAGAGAGAGAGGAGGAAGCAGGCTCCCCGTTGAGCAGAGAGCCCGATGCGGGGCTCGATCCCAGGACCCAGGGACCATGACCCGAGTCGAAGGCAGAGGCTTTAACCCACTGAGCCACCCAGGCGCCCCCCAATTTTTTTTAAATAAACATATAATGTATTTTTATCCCCAGGGGTACATGTCTGTGAATCACCAGATTTACGCATTTTACAGCACTCATCATAGCACATTCCAGGTATCTTCTACAGCACTTTTTTTTTTTGTAAAAATGAAAATAAATTTTTAGTATTTATTTTTTGAAATTTGTGGCTAAAATATAGGTAAAATAAACTATGGTAACTGTTTTCAAATGTACAGCTTAGGGGCCTTAAGGACACTGTTGTGCAATAGTTAACTACCACTGGTGAAAAAAAATAATTACCATCACCCATCTCCAGAACCTTTGTTATCTTTCAAAACTGAAACTCTGTACCTATTAAACAGTAACTCCTCATTTGCCTCCCCCTCCACCCCCATCCCCTAGCAATCATCATTCTACTTTCTGTCTCTATGAATCTGACTAAGAGGAATTATACAGTATTTATCTTCTTGTGACTGGCTAACTTATATGTTACATACTTTTGAACTCCTATCTTGATATATATCAAAAAAGATTGAGGAACAGTTGGCACGGGAATAGGAGAAAAATCAGGAGAATATGTAAACTATAAAAGGAAAAGTCAGGAGAAAAGTGTTCCAAGAGGAAAGGAAGGGAATAATATACTTTCCTGAGGGAAAGGTTATTTAAGCTTGAAGAGAACCAAGCCCACTCACACTGGCAATACAGAGGTCAGAGGTCACTGGTGAACTTCCCAAAAGTGTGACACAGTAATTCTCTAGAGGTAGTAGTATTTTATAATCACCATGGTTACTACCTGTTGTGGATTATTTTCCCATGCTGTGAGAATTCTGAAATGAAGCTAAGATATACAAAGCTAAACAAAATCAAAGCCCAAACACAATTCCATTGGCCTCAGTTTTCAAGTTACTTCCTGATGAAATAGGATTTTAAAAAAGTATTTCAGGGAAAAATATGGGTAGTACAAAAAAATATTACCTATATGTTGCACATAATTATCTACTGAGGTCATTTATTCAATTAATAAATATTTACTGAGTGCCTACATAGTGCCATGAATAGACTTCATTATAACTACACATTTCCTTAATTGTTTCAGATATTAAAGGTTAAAAAAATGTTAAGATATTAAAGAGATTTGAATGTTCAGTAAAGAAAGTATGACTTTCAGCTAACCTTAACCTAAGCAAACAAGTAATGATGGTAATTCTAATCAAAGGCCAATGAAAATTTTTCTTATCATGTTATGGATGTAGTATTCCATGATTCATTGTTTGCGTATAACATCTAGTGCTCCATGCAATATGTGCCCTCCTTAACACCCATCACCGGGCTAACCCATACTCCAGCTCCCCCTCTCCTCTAAATGAAAATTTGATTCTAATAAAAATCCAATCATATTATGATCTAGGGAGAAGCAAGTATTTGAGAAATTAAGACAGCAAAATTTCTCTTCTATAGAAAGTATATCTAATTTTCTATTACCTAGATGGTCATTTAATTTTAAAAACCAATAACCTCTCCCTCATGAAAACAGGTTACCATTTTCTTTTACTTAGACATACTGACTTTACAACCATTTATATATTAAAAGGTAGATTTAAAAATCAAACTGTTTTTAAACAGAAACTGTTCTAGATATGTTGTTCTGAAGAATTTAAAATCCACTTGATCCTTTAGCTCTTCTACTTCTGACTCAAGCATTCATTTTTTGTTCTTGCCTTTAAAATTGTCTAATCTATCTATCTATCTATATACTTTCTATACTTTCCATCTTTTTTTTTTTAATCATCTTCATTTTCCACCTCATAACCTGCCTTTAATAAGTGGCTTCTTTCCTAAATGGAAAACCAGGGTCACCTGAAGAAGAGAACTACACCCAAAATGAACATTTTACATCCATATTTCTGTGTATTTAAAAAATACCATTTTGTGAGACCAGTTCAGAGAAGGCATAGATCCTGACAGGTCCAGTTTAGTCACTAACCAATACAAAAAATACCGGAATGCAACAGGTTTATAAACACTTACCAAAAAGTTAATACAAGCTATTTTTATTTCCAGGTCTTAACTTCCTTTTGTCATTACTCATTAAAACATTTTTAATCAAGATTTTGTCACTTATTTTAACAGAACTCACTAATCTGGTTTAGATTTTCTACTTCCAGAAGAATAACTATAACAGTGATATTTTATTCATTAGGAACATAAACAACTGAGGACAACTGAATTTGCCTATATTTTTATGTTGCAATTTTCTCTTAACTAATTCATATATAATAAGGTTTCTCTCAAAAAATAGCACTTAATAGGTTTTAGGGACAACCTGGGACTATTACACAATGTATGCAGGATGAGTCATAGTCATTCACTTAACCTAAAATGGGCTGAATTTATGAATGGATGATCTGTCATGATTCATTTTCACAAACAAGACTCATTAATGTTTCAAAACTAGTATTTTAAGCCTCTCTACTAGAACTGATGTTTTTTCATCCTGGGGGAGGAATTATAAAGGGCAAAGTCTTTAACATAATAATATGATTTTCCACCAATATGAAAAATAGTCACCTATGCTTTAAAGCATTTTCTAAAGATGGTTAAGATATTTTAAAAAAAATTTTTAAAAAAGATTTTATTTATTTGACAGACAAGAGACCACAAGTAGGCAGAGAGGCAGGCAGAGAGAGAGAGGGAAGCAGGCTCCCCGCTGAGCAAAGAGTCTAATGCGGAGCTTGATCCCAGGACTCTGGGATCAAGACCTGGGCGAAGGCAGAGGCTTAACCCACTGAGCCACCCAAGCACCCTGGTGGCTAAGATTTTCTAAGTAATACAGAAAAGACCTAACTTTTCCATGGTTTAGTCTGGTGTACTGTAAAATAATGCCTACTCATATAGGAACAAGAATCTACTACACATGGGGGGTCGCTTGGGTGGCTAAGGTCATGGTCTCAGGGTCCTGAAATCTAGCCCCACATCGGGCTCCTGCTCATCAGGGAGTCTACTTCTCCCTGTTCCCCTCCCTCTGTGAGATCTCTTTCATAAATAAATAAATAAAATATTAAAATAGAAAGAATCTACTACATACGGTTTTTACTTGAGTTATTTATAATTTTCATAGAACCTAAAGAACTTGGTTAAGTTCAGTCAGATCTGTTTTGATGGAAAGTCAGTGGGCCAAAGATAATCAGTGGTCTTATTAAAAAACAAAAAACAAAAAACCTCTTAGGCTACTGATCTCCCTATTATCAAAATATATTTAAAATATGGCATAATAGCAGAGTTAAAAATACCTAAAAACTTGAAGCTGATGGAAATTTATTACATCAAATTTGCACTTTTCAAAAAAAAAATTTTGCACTTGCCCACCCTTATTTCCCATATGTGCAAAATAATGATCAGAATTTAAGTGATCCATGCAAATCTACAGAATCATAAAATTTCAAACCTGGGAAGAACCTTAAAAGGCATCAACTCCATCCATTCAATAGAAATTAAACCTCCTCTCTAATAGCATCATCAAGTGAAGAGCCAGCATATGCATTACCAGCTACAAAGATGGATGGGAACTCATCACTCCTGAGCCTTTTTGATAGTTCTATTTATTACAAAGTTCTTCCTCATACTGAGCTAAATCTGTTTTCCTTTAACTCCCACCCCAATGTTCCTAGAACTCAGGTTCATTTACTCCCAGACCTCTGCCTTTTACAACGCACCATTAATTGATTCACATACCTTGTTATTTCTTTGAAGTTCTGTTATTGTGACTTGGGGACGAAAAGTTATAGGAACAGTATTCCATGATGCTAATTATAGTAACTGTACCACAATATCTAAAACAATAGACATTTAACTTCTAATAAACTGCAGAGTTATTTTTAAATATCATATGCCTGACATATCTAACGAGTCATGGGGGCTGAGATACAGTGTATACACATGTCTTGGGGATTCTAGGATATCACAGCAGATCAACTAGGACTCCTATTTGCAGGACAACTCCATCTTTCTCTTTCCTCCCCCACAAAGCCCAAAGCCCATCCTGAGAGATGGTCCTTGGGCTTTGATTAGATCTGATAGACATAAGGGATTCAGACAAGAACATGAAGAACAAGGCCAGGCACTCCAACTTTTAGAGGGCAGAGAACTGACTCTTAGGTAACAGAGTTGGGATGAACAGGATACAGGGCTTATACGTATTTAATAAAATACTATATTTATTAAAGACCTCAAAAATCATCTGAATCAGTTCAGGAGACTTGCTAAAAAATGCTTTGTAAAGGAGACACAAATATGAAAGAGAAGACTAACTGCAAGGAAGATAGATACTTGGTTATGCTTACCATGATTCCAGAACACACAGAGGAGGACAAAGTGGTACTTACTGTTTCAGACTAACCTTACCTTAACTTCAAAACCCCCCATAATGGCAGGAAGAGTCAGAATGAGGGGCATAAGGAGACAGGGTGAAAACGGAAAAGCAGTGATGAACAGCAGCAACATGACGAGAAGAAAAAAGGTAACAAAAGTGTCAATAATAACTGCCCCAGGGGCAACAGTGCTAATCATTTCTTGAATGAGGTGATAGTAAAAGAAACAAGAGTCAAATAAATCCCCACTGGAGTTTCCCATGCAGAATGGAAAGCAACACCAGCAACAACATGGTGAGAAAACATCAGTAACTGCTGAGAAGCTCACAGCCACTTGGAAGCAAAAAGGAAAACAGGTGGACTTGGAGGAGGAGCCTGGTGTGATATACTAACTCTAGTTGGTGAAGGGGCTCCAAATCAACACACTCTGAGGCTGTTACGTTACTGGCTTCCCTATGTAAGGTGAGATACGAGAAAGTAAAGGTTAATACTTTTCAACAAAATTGAATTCACCTTGACACTTTTTCTACACATAGAATCAGATCATGATAAGCAGAAATCCAGGATGGTAAAAATGATCAGATTCCCAGCATTATCTTTGATTCACTATTTACATATTTAAGTTAAGATGTCTATGTTACCCTACAATCTTAACTGGTATTCATATTGAAGACCAGTTCAATATGAACTAGTAATCATACATACCTAAGTATTAAAGTATATTTTTAGTATATAGTAGGTTGGAAGGCAAACAAGTATACCAATATACTTAAAAATATTTTAACAGTTAATTTCAATAAATATTGACAGCATGCCTAATAACTTAAAGGCATTATTTTAGTACAGAGCATCAGAAATGAAGAAGAGACAATTTCTCTTATTAAGGAAACCAAATAGAAGAAAACTAATAATCCCTGAACACTTGAGTTAAGTAAGGTTTTATGTACCGAGACAAAGACAGCATCATTGTTCCTGTCCCTATAAAATTAAGGTTAGTTAAAGTATCTTTTTCAAGTGTTTATTTCATTAGGAATGAGGATTAATAAATTAACTAGTTGCAATCTTGTTCATAGGTCTGTTCTGAGCAATGACCATTCATTAGCTCAACCACTTTATGAAATATGCTCATGCACAGATATGATTGTTAAATTGAAGACTCTCCGCCAAGTGTACTCATTCCCAGAATTAACAAAAGCGATCTCAGTTTGATTAACAAGTAATTTTGGAGTCAACGAATCTTTAGTTAGAATACATATTGGAGTTTAAATAATCAATCTTTTCTGTGCAACACTTTCATAATGCCACTCAACCAGTGCATGAGCACATACAGTGATGGGACTCAGGTATAATAAAGTAATGACTCCATTTTTATAGAGCCATATTGTTCAACAGTACCCTGTCAAAATTTGCTTCCCTGCAACTCTTACATGTTAGTCTAAATTTTGCCCTCTAAAGGGTTGAAGAACAATGTCTTCAAGTCGCAGCTCTCTTCTAGGTTAAACGTTCTTCAAGTATTAATAGTCTTTTACAAGAATAATTTCTTGACTCTGTGCTATCCTATTACCCTCCCAGGTTCAATCTCTGTCAATACTTCTTTCAAATATGTTAAAAGGATACCATCTAACCAGAGTAATATGCCATCCAAAGATAATGCCGGGAATCTGATCATTTTACCATTTAGCATTTCTGCTTCTTATGATCTGATTCCTATGTGTAGAAAAAATGTCAAGGTGAATTCAATGCTATTTTGAACTTACATTTTTGTTTTTGCAGTCTAAGTCTTCTTGTACTTTCTCTGCCCCAGAACCAGAGTCAGGAATATCTGGTTTTTCTGACTCCATTGCCATGAGGAACTCTGACTAATACACATCTGCACATTGCTGGTGCAGCCAAATTTCAAAAGAGTCCAAATGTAAAACTTTGTATTTATTCCTATTACATTTTATCCTATTGGTTTTGACCTATCGTTTCAATATATTCTGATCTCTTGAGCTTGATATTTATTGTTATTAGTTGTTCTTGGTAACTTTCTGACACCTGAAAATCTTATAAACATGCCATTTACTCTGTCAAAACTATTGATTAAAGAAAGACAGGATTACCTCAGTGGCTCAGTGAATTAAGCATCCATCTTTGGCCCAGGTCATGATCCCGGGGTCTCGGAGTGGAGCCCTGAGTCAGGCTCCCTGCTTGGTGGGGAGTCTGCTTCTTCCTCTCCCTCTGCCCCTCCCCCTGCTTGTTCTCTCTCTAATAAATAAAATCTTTAAAAAAAGGACTTCTAAAAAAAAGGAAGGAAGGTCAGTCAAAGAGAGCCCTAGACAATACAACATAAGACAAAGCTTTAGACTGGCAATGGGCCAGTAACCAAATTTCATTTCATCATAATGACAGATAAGATATAGAAGATATATAAGAAAGTCTGTCAAATAAGTTCTAGGAAATAGCTCCAGCTTACATACTTCTTTTACTGAATGAATGAATGGATGAAGAACATAAGGTCTTCACTGTTGTTGAAATGTAACTGTGAAAGCAATGTTGCAAAATATATCATTAAAATGTACATCTAGGTAATTCATGATCAGCATAATTAGGGGTTATATGTCTGATGCAGGTCTTGGGTTCTATCACTACACAGATATAAACCATGTCCAAAAAGGCATAACTTAATAATAATCTCTATGATTAATTATGTTCCAAATTCTACATGATGGATATACACACACACAAACACGCACCCAACCCATATTTACAACAAACAAGTGTAAGACAGGATGTAAAAATAATCACTAATTGCTTACTATAACCTGACTGATAGAAGAATACATGATAGAGCTAGAACTCAAATGCAAGTACCATGTGCTTAACTACTCTTCTATTAGGTTAATGAAATTAAAGAATCATCAATATCACTGCTTATCTTCCTAAAGTATATAATTTGAAGAGGGTAAGTCATATAAAAACTATTTAGGCACAGCTGGTCTGTATATTCTTTTTGCTTTTTTTGTAACTTCTTTAGCATACAGTAACATGGAATAACACCAAAGTAGAAGTTCCGTAACAGTGCAAAACCACTAGACATTTAATTAAAAAGTTCTTAATCTCTAGTCCTATTTAATCTCTAGTCCTATTTATTCTTTTTGAGGAATCATGAAAGAAAAAAAAGTGAGCCATACCTGTCTTTCAGGAAGGGGTGTTTTTAGAGCAAAGTGTTTGTCAATATATATTCCATTTGCTTGACATGTAGAAAATCGCCAAGAAACATTAGTTTTTTTCTCTTCCTCATTCCACTTAATTACTCTCTATGTGCAGAGTGCTATGCAAGGCACCAGAGCTACAAACATATGTAAAACATAATTTCTGTCCTCATTTATTTCTGTATTGGCATCCAGAAGTAGATGAGGAGAGAAACTGGAAGAAAAAAAAAAAAAAAAGGCCTTTTCTGCAAACAATTCATAGAATAGATGATGTCTGATGGATAGGTACCATTTACCACCATTAAAAGCCAGCTATAAAATAGGGATCTTCAAAGAGTTTACTATATATTCTCTATGAAATATGCTTCCCAGTAAACCAAATTCGGAAACCTTGCCTAATTCTCTATTCTTCATACTTCTCCACAAAAAAAAACCAAACAAACTAAGAAGAGCAGTCTTTAGCACATATTACAAAGATTTATTAATACTAAACCTGAAAATTTAGTCATTCAATACATTTTTACTATCCAATATATAATTACCAGGCAAGGATGAATTAATTTTCATAATATCTATCATCATACAAAACAATCTGTTGAAATGCTATTAAAGCACTTCATGAAGAAAACATAAAAACATCAAATTGCTAAAACAGTGTCAAAATACCTTTCAAAAGAAAAAAGATTCAAGATTATACTCTGATTTCAAAAGAAATAATGTATTTGTACTGAAAGCAATAATGGCTAAGGATGGCAAAAATGACATATGGGTCAGAATCAAACAGTATAAATAAACCTAACCAATGAGGAGAATGGCAACTGGAAAGCTGTAAAAGGCAGGAAACTACACTTTTAGATATTTAAGAGTGGTGTAGGATCTAAAAGGACATGATATAACATAAAGAGTAAAAGAAAGACAAGACATTAGACCCTGGATAAGACTCAGAATAAATGTCAAGGAACAATAAAAAATGATCAAATCCAATGAACAAAGTATAATCTTTTCACCCTACATATGAAACACATTTTGAAAAACAAATATTGAAGAGTCCTGTTTCTGGCTCCTGACCATTTATTTCCTTCTTTTTTCTTTTTTAGGGGTGAAAGGAAGAGAGAGAAGCTCAGTACTGCATTTAGAAGAATATCTGTTCCATTTTATTGGAAGGAAGACACTGCCAATCTTCTCATTTTTTAAATTTTTTTATTATGTTCAGTTAGTCAGCATATAGTACATCATAAAGACATCGCCAATCATTCCAAACTGTGAACTAGATGTTAACTCTCCAACATAATCTCCTTCGATGGCTCTTCCTCACCTTTGCAATAAAGTTAAAGTTCTTCATATGGCAGTCAAGCCATTTCAAGATATGTCTACATTTTCAGATTCATCTACATCTATATCCCTTTTATACAACTTTTTAAGAACTTCTGATCTCTTTGCAGTTATTCAAAAAAGTCAAGCTATTCTTTCCTTCTGTTGCTTTTGTATATGTTTCCTGTCTAAAATGCTTCTTTGAGATCCTTTTGATTATTTGCTATTGTCCTTAAAGCCAGGTCACAAATCAATTTCTCCTTGACAGATTTTCTTTCTATCACTCTGCATCACAGTAATCCTCCTATGCTTCCACAACACCCTGTGCATGCCTCTTGTTCTTTTTATACTGTAATACAATTGTTAATTTTCCTCCTTTCTTCCCTACTACTTTGTGTTCTTGAACAGCAGGAATAGTATCTTAGTTTTCTTTGAATTTCCAACAGCTGGCAGAGTATACCTTAGGAGAAACTTAGTAAATTCAAGGAGAAAAGCATTTAACAATTTCTCTCCAGTATGTATGCTGTAGTAGAAAAAGTATTATATCGAGCTCCGCCCATAACTAGCTATAACTCACAAATTATGACTTCCAATAAAATAAGGGGATTAATTATCTAGATCTCTAAAGTTCCCTGTGATTTGTTAACCTAGTAGTTGTAGCTGACTAAAAAAATTCTTTTTTTAAAGATTTTATTTATTTATCAGAGAGAGAGAGGGGAGAGAGCGAGCACAGGCAGACAGAATGGCAGGCAGAGGCAGAGGGAGAAGCAGGCTCCCCGCCGAGCAAGGATCCCGATGCTGGGATCATGACCTGAGCCGAAGGCAGCTGCTTAACCAACTGAGCCACCCAGTCATCCCTGTTTTATAAATTCTTGACAGATAATAAAACTACTTTAAAAAAGAACAGTCTTTAATGCAAATGTTTACTAATTTACACTGGATTTATCTCAGTTTTCAGGTTTTACTACTGAGGTTTTCTTTATTGGTCTAGTGGCTGTGAAGAGAAAAGTTTTCCTAACTTGATAGCCTTAGAGCCAAGGATCCTATTTTACTCTGAGCTTCACTGGCATATGATTTTCCTCCCTTAAGACTTTCTCTTTGTTATCTGTTGCCTCTGCTTCTATTTCTCCTTAACTTTTACTTAGCTCTAGAACTAGTTCAGGAAGATGTCTGCCACATAACAGAAACTAGTGATAGCAAAGGGGAAGAAAAGAAGATGAACTCGGAAAGTCATTAGTCTTTTCTCATCCTGTCTTCTCTTGCTTGGAGTAAGGGCACACTGGTCTTAATAAAAACTTTACCCCAGTCCCTTGTTTACTACTACTCCTTCTACCTTCATCCTGTCTTTTAGTTAAAAACAAAAACAAAAACAAAAAACAAAAAGGAGAGGGCTTTTTACTTTTTTTCAGGTTCTCCTTATCCTATCCTGTGTTTTTAAAAACTCTGCCTAGTAATTTTAAAACGTCTCCACTCTTCTACTCTGTCATTCAAAAAAAGGAGTCTCCCTTTTCCTACAGAAGCAGAGAAATGTGTCCCTGCCTAAAAATATCTTCACATGGTAGTCAGTTCCTACTATTAAGAAATTGTTAGTACTACTGGCACATTATAAATTAAATAGTCTTTTTAAAAAATCCTGACTGAAGGGGTTATTACCACATAAAAATCAGATTACTCTATTTTATAAGGGAGGAGATTCACAAATTACAGTTACAAATTAACTTTTATTTATTTTTTCAGTGTTCCAAGATTCATTGTTTATGCACCACACCCATGCTCCATGCAATACGTGCCCTCCTTAATACCCACCACCAGGCTCACCTAACCTCCACCCCCTCCTTCCAAAACCTTGTTTGTTTCTCAAGAGTCCATAGTCTCTCACAAATTAACTTTTAAAATAGAAATTATTTAAAATTCAAAGTCTGGTTATCCAACTGCAATTAATGTTTTTTGTATTTTAAGTCATACTATAGCAGTAATGAGGATCTTCATTTGCACATGTATTTGAGAAGACCAATTTTATACTAGTTAAAAGGCTTCTATCATAAACATTTTTTTAAAAACAATTTTAAGTAATATATAAATAAACCGAAGATGTGTGCTCTATTAGAAACGTACATTCTAAGCGTTATCCAATATGAAAATGGAATTAATTTATAAAAGCCTAATTGACAAGTAAGGACAGGCAAAGTTCATCACATTGATATAAATTATACTACCTGGTTTCTTTTAAGCTCATAATATTTGTGTGTGAAGTTACCCTAACTGATACACAGATTTAAGTTGACTTAGAGAATAGAAGGCATGAAAGATTTGGGTAGCAGGCTAAAAATCTTAATTTTAATTACTGAGCTAATTACTTCTCTGGAAAGAGTAAAGTCTTTCTTTTTTGATAAAATAGATTAGATTGTGCCAGTAAGATGAAGGGGTACCATAAATTTTGGTTTACCTGGGACAATCTTGGCTGATAAGTTGTTTTGTAATAGTTGCCAGGGTCCTCCTACACTCTCAGAAGTATCAGTTTGGATGAGAAAGCACCTGGTCAACCTACTTATCATGCTCCTTTCAAATTAAAACAATAACTAGTTAGGCATCCAATATGTAGAAGGCCATATACTGAAGGGAATACAAAGAAATGTAAGAAATGGTATTTGCCCTCAAAGTGTTTAGGACTTAGTTGGAGAAACTGAATAAATATTTCAAGTTAAACACACAAAATTTAAATGGCTTAAAAGATATAACTGGAACAAATATTATAAGGAAGTATGTAGTTACTTGTTAAATGAATGACACAATAATTAGTTAAGGGTTTCACAAGAGATCAGTCACTTTCTATTAAACAACACCGCAACATCCCTTATACCATTTACTGAATGCCTTGTATGTACTAGATGTGGTTTAGAGTGCCTTACATGCATGTTAGTTAACCCTTACAATCCTAAGAGGTGTGATATTATTCACAAGAAAGGGAATTTTACTGATGAGAAATGTACCTCTTAGAGGTTAAATGGCAGAGTTGGGATTTGAATCCAGGTTCTCTAATAGGAAAGTCAGTGATTATCTTTTTACTGCTCTTCTCTTTACACAAGGTGGTGGTTCTCAACTGTGGGAGCTTTTTCCCCCAGGGATATATACGGTAATACCTGGAAACATTTTTGTTCATCATAACTGCCGTGTGGGGGGGATGGCTAGTGACTTTACAAAAACTTTTTTACAGATAAGATCTGAACTCAGTCTTGAAGCCTTGGTAGGATTTGGATAGGCTGGGGATGGCAGAGGTAAGGACAGATTACAGATAAGAATAGTACAGAAAGTACAAAAAAGATTCTAGAAGATAATGAATAAGCCAACTTAGCAAGATAAAGGGACACGATATTAAAGGAAAAGTGAAAGCAAGACAAGAAAGATGCAATAATTTTCTTTTTTTTTAAAAAAAGATATTATTCATTTATTTCACAGAGATCACACACAGGTAGGCAGAGAGAAAGAGGGGGAAGCAGGCTCCCTACCGAGCAGAGAGCCCAATGCGGGGCTGGATCCCTGGACCCTGAGATCATGTCCTGAGCCGAAGGCAGAGGTTTTAACCCACTGAGCCACCAGGTGCCCCAAGAAGCAATAATATTCTTAAAAGACAGAGGAGACTGAACTGAATTCACTGAAGATTTTTGAGATGGGGAATGTATGATTAATCAAGAAACCAGGGAAAAGAGACTAACAAGGATGCTACTAGACTAAGTCATAAGGAATTCAGAGTCTCTGCATTGGTGTGGCAGAAGTCATGAGAAAGAAAGGAAGAAACCAAAAGTGTGTAAACTTTTATGTACCATAAATTTTTGTCATCTCAAAGGATAACAAATTACCATTCTTACCTGTAATGCACTGAAACTGTCCATCTTCTCTTCTTATTGTAAATGCTTCCCCTGGGTTAACTTGTACCAGAATGACCTTAAAATTAGAGAAAGAAATATTAAAACAAACAAACAAACAAAAGAAAAATAATAGAAGAAACAATAATCAAAATAGGGAACATCAGTATAACAAAATACTAAATATTTCTAGAATATGTGAGCTATTTAACCTTAATGGGAAGGAAAATGGGATTACAGTTTACACATTTGTTAAAAAAGTATTACTTCACTTTCCTGGAGGTCAGACTTAAGCAAAAAAAGGAAGGGAATAAAAAAAATACAGCAGCACACTTTTATTGAAAAGTTAATAAACTTCACTCTGAAACAAAGAGGGAGTCAAACAATATTTGGCAGATTTATGCTTAGTTCATTTGTTGCTAAGTATTTCATTTTTTTAAGATTAAGTATAAATTGATAAGAAGAGCTTGAGATGAGCATACCTGAATTAGTAGGACATTTCAAATTATATCTGGGAATATGTTAAATTAATCCCATCTTTTTTTTTTTTTTTTTAAGATTTTATTTATTTATTTGAGGAAGAGACAGTGAGAGAGAGCATGAGTGAGGAGAAGGTCAGAGGGAGAAGCAGACTCCCCGTGGAGCTGGGAGCCCGACACAGGACCTGATCCCGGGACTCCGGGATCATGACCTGAGCCAAAGGCAGTCGTCCAAAAAACTGAGCCACCCAGGCGTCTCTAATCCCACCCTTTTAAGTAGTTTTCATTATATAGATTATACATTCTAATTTTATGACATCTAAAAATCAGAAGACTGGAAAAAAAATCCGAAGTCCTTCTATACTATAATAAATTTCTTAGTCTTGTTCCCTATGTATAGGCTTAATTTTGCCCCTTAAAAAATATAAATAATATTACTTATATACATTTACATATATATTATTTTTTATATATTATATCTATATATTGTACTTATTTATATATTACATATATTATATATAATATATATTTATACATATAAGTGAAGTATATTATATATATTATATATACTTATATATACACAGCGAAGTATATATAATATATAAATATATATTTATATAATATAATATATTTATATATATTTTAAGGGGCATATATATATTATAATAATATATATTGGAGATTTTACATTATATATAAAATCTCCAATTCGGTATCTTTCAAAGTTTAATATTTTTAAAAAGACTTTTCTATGCTACTAATCACTCAAAATACTTCAACAAATGACCATACCATAAACTACTTAACCATTCTCTTAATATAAGGAATTTAGGTAGCTTTCATTTTTTCCATTACTATAAATATCAACACAGAAGGGAACAATTTCTATGTAGTTTCTCTTCTTTAATCCATTACCAGTTAATTTTTTTGAGTGGTGTTTAAGGTCAGGGGGTCTAATTTCATTCTTTTACATGTGAATATCCAATTTTCCCAGCACCATTTATTGAAGAGACTGTCTTTTTGCATTGAGTGCTCTTGTCTCCCTTGTCAAATGTTAGCTGACCATACATGCATTGGTTTGTTTCTGGGCTCTCCATTATCTTCCATTGGTCTAAGTCTCTGTTTTTGTGCAGAACCATACTGTTTTGATTATTATAGCTTTATAATACAGCTTGAAATCAAGAAGTGGTGATGCCTCCCACTTTTATTCTTTTTCAGGATTGTTTTGGATATTCGGGGTTCTTCTGTGGTTCTATATACACTTCTGGAGTTTTTCTACTTCTGTAAAAAATGCCATAGGAATTTTGATAGAGACTGCACTGAATCTTAGGATGGCTTTAGGTAGTATGGATATGTTAATAACATTACTTCTTCCCATCCATGAACATGGGATACCGTTCCATTTATTTGTGTCATCTTAAATTTCTTACACCAATGTTTTATAGTTTTTAGGGTAGAAATCTTTCACCTCCTCGGCTAATATTTCAGGCAAAGATTGAAAGACCCTCACTTCAAGGGAAGTAGGTAAGAAGTAGGGGTAATGGAAAACACAAAAAAAATTGTTAGAAATAATCCAAATATATTAATAAAATAAATATAAATAGACTAAGCTTGCATATTAAAAAGAGAGAAAATAAAATTGTTCCCTCTCTCACTGTGTCTCGCTCTGTCAAATAAATAAATAAAATCTAAAAAAACAAAGTTACAGATAGGGGTGCCTGGGTGGCTAAGGTTGTGATTGTGGGGTTCTGGGCTCAAGCCCCATGTCCAGCTACCCACTTAGTGGGGAGTATGCTTCTTCCTCTTCCTCTGTCCTTCCCCCACTCCTGTTCATGGTCTCCCTGTCTCTCTCTCAAATGAACAAATAAAATCTTTAAAAAAAAAAAGTTACAGAGATAAAATGCCAAACCTATTATTTTGATGGTCTATTTCTCAGAACAAGTAGACAGTAATCATCAAGGATATGGAAGGTCTTAACACCACCACCAATAATCTTGGTTTAATAGCCATGTAAAGAATACTGCACCTAATAATTAGAAAATATACATACTGTTTTGAAGCA
This sequence comes from Mustela lutreola, assembly GCF_030435805.1. Lineage (NCBI taxonomy): Eukaryota > Metazoa > Chordata > Mammalia > Carnivora > Mustelidae > Mustela > Mustela lutreola. Next base: position 60,519,055 of record NC_081302.1, on the reverse strand, counting down.
TATATGCAATTGATATGAAAATGGAAAGAATGGCCTATTACTGAGAACATCATAAATCAAGTCTTACAAATCTCAGTTAAATCAGAATCAGTAATATAAAAATATATTTGCAAAATTTAAAGAGCTTCAGTAATTTGTAGGTTAGGGAATCATAACAAAAAACAAAAAACAGCAGTGAAGTATAACCAAAACATTGTACGTTAAAACTCTGGAATATAGGCAAAATTATATTGACCAAAAAACTCAGACCTTTAAATACTTACAACAGAAAAGACTGAAAATTAGTATGTGTCCAAGTAAATGTGAAAAGGCAGGGTTAACTCAAAGAAAATTAAAAAAAAAACCAAAAAAGGAAACAAAAGTAAGAACAGAAATAATGAATCATAATACAAGAAATGCTGGAGGATGAACAAATAGTTTTTAAAAGAAATCACAGCAAAGGATAATCAAGAGAAAAAAATTCAAGAAAAAAAAGTAGTCAGTAACCTTTTCCAGCTAGGTAATTTTTTTCCCCCCAAGAAGATTCTTGAACCTTGGGAGATTTTATGCAGGTAGATGGATTTAAAATGCATTTTATAAAATCTAGGAAACTTATCTCTCTACATGGGTTTTATTTAGGGGACTAGCTCCTTATTATTCCATTATCTCAAATGTCATCTTTTCAGAGAAACCCTCCCTGACCAGCAAATTCTAGGGTATGTTCACATACTTTCTACCATATCAATCTATTTTACTTTTTACCTAGCACTTGTCACTATTTGAAATTATTTTGTGCAGTAATTTGGTTAGTGGTTTACTGAGCAGTTTCTATTCCACTAGAACAAAAGCCCCCTAAAAGCCAACATCTTGTCTTACAAAATGCTATACCCTAGAGCTTGGCTCATAATAGGTTTTCAATAAACTTCCATTAAATGAATTAAATAGATAAGCAGTGAGCACTGGGAGTTTATTCATTCATTTCACAAATATTTGTTGAGGTCTTATTACAGGTGAGGCTCTGTTTTAGGTAATGGGTATAGAGTAGTAAACAAAATGGACAAAAATACTTGCCTTCATGTGCAGAGCAAGAAAGTTATAGGATTCAAGTCATGCCACTGAGTAACAGCAATTAAGAAAATTATTTTTCTTAATTTTAATTAATTAATTATTTAATTCATTTGACGGACAGAGATCACAAGCAGGCAGAGAGAGCGAGAGGAGGAAGCAGGCTCCCCACTGAGCAGAGAGCCCGAAGCAGGGCTCGATCCCAGGATCCTAGGATCATGCCTTGAGCTAAAGGCAGAGGCTTTAACCCACTAAGCCACCCAGGCACCCCAAGAAAATTATTTTTAAGTTTTAAAAAAATGTGGGGTGATTAGGAGAAATTCACACACAGGCACCTTAGAAAATCACTTCATTGTTGCCAACATCACACATCAAACCAGAGCTACTCTGTAACAAAGGTGCATGCCTGAATTCTAAGCACACTCATAGGTTTCTGGCACCTAATCAAGATTTGCCCAGCTTCAAAATGTAGAATTTACATATCTTCAAACTATGTGGATTCCCACATCATTTTATATTCATCTGCAAAAACACAGTGTAAATTTTCCATAATCTTATTACAGACAATAGTACAATAATAAGGAGAAGAACTATGAATGACAGCTATTCCAACTGAGATAAAATATAGCCACACACAAAATAGCATAATCTTAACAGAACAGCTTCTTAACACAGATCATGTAACTAGTGACCATAGAAATCTTATAAAGTAACGCTCAGAAGTGTGACAGGTGAGGAAACCTGGTAAATTATCCATCATTTTGTGATTAATATAATTGATGGCTCGATTTGCAAAGGGATGTATTTGAGGCCAAAAGTTATAAATGCAGTACCATAAAATGATTACCTAGTACTTTATTGGGCTTTAACAATGAAATTCTTCAAGATCTTTAAATTTCATAGAAAATAGTGATTTATACTCTTAGGTTTATACTTATCTCAAATGCACTGCCCGTCCTTCAATCCCTAATCCTTTTAAGAAATCAGAGTTTAGTCCTGACAGGTTCATTATATTGTTGCAAAATACACTCAAACATGTTTCTCTTCTCTAATCAGTTTCTCTCACCTTGTATTATATCCCTAATAATAGATCTGATGCCATGTTCAAGACTCTACTGATACAATATATCAGCCAGCCAGTTTTCCTTTAACACCCTTTAGTGCAAACGCTGGGAACTTCTAATGCCTGGTTTAACAGTGTCAACAGTGGCTGAATGGATAGTTGATAAAAGCAATTATTTGAATATCCACCAAAGGTCAATTTCCAGTATTGTGAACAGAGACATATATAGTAGTGACCATTTTAAGAATATTCTCAACTTAAATAATCAGCACTACTACTATTTACATGGCTTCTTAAATAAGAAACATATGCTTAAAACATGTTTTGGCTGAGATACCTAATCCACAGGGCAGATTTATTGACAAAGACTGGAGATAATGTCGTACACCATGTGTATTTTATTTTTATTTTCTTAAGACTTTTAAAATTTATTTATTTGACAGACAGAGATCACAAGTAGGCAAAGAGGCAGGTAGAGAGAGAGGAGGAAGCAGGCTCCCTTTTGAACAGAGAGCCCGATGCGGGGCTTGATCCCAGGACCCTGGGATCATGACCTGAGCTGAAGGCAGAGGCTTTAACCCACTGAGCCACCCAAGCGCCCCACACCATGTGTATTTTAAAAAATTATTCTCATAAGTAAGCTATGATGATACATGGGACTATTTCTACAAAAATATTACATTAAAACATAACACAAGAGATATGAAAATGTCATTGATTAAAGGTCTAAATGTGCCTAGTATATTAATGAATGAAGACCATAAAAATCTATAAGAACATAATAAAAATTTCATGTTCCCTAAATTCCTCGATAATAAAAAAAGATAGAATATTTTGGGGAAGAAGTTATAGAAGAGCAGTAAAATTATAAAGGATCCAATATAAAATTATTTACTTAGGGAGGGAAATACATTAAAAAAAAAAAAAACAGAATAGCAGAAAAGACATCTCTGGCATGAAAAAAGAAAGAGAAGGATGAAGGGCCACAGACACTAGAGAGTTGCAAGTCTGATATGAACACCTCTAAAAAAACAGCACACAGCTCAGGAAAAGTTGGAACTGGAGACCTGAGATATCATTTAGTCCAATCCAGGTTTATTTTTAAAAAGTAAGAAGTGATTATTAATATTACTGAAAAAGTTACTTCATTTTACAAAAACATTCAACCAACTGTACAGTAAACTCTCAGTGTATTTATTCAATTTCTATCAATTAAACACAGTGAGGCAAATTCAAATGAGCAGTTATAATAAAAAATGTAGCACTTGGGTACCAGCTTGGGATCTGAAGTAATGAATAAAAGTGCAAAAATTCATTTATTTATGCTTTGTCTATACAAATAAACTTAATTTAAATATCAGGAATAAACACTAATAACATCTGCATATATTCTAAAAGAAACAATAATAAATGAGTGATGTTTTTATTTATTTTTAAATACTTATTTTTTGAGAGAGAGCAAGTGAGTGCAGGATAGGAGCAGAGGAAGAGGGAGAGAATCAAGCAAACTCCCCACTAAGCCTGGAGCCTGATGCAGGGGTTTGATCTTGCCACCCTGAGATCATGACCTAAGCCAAAATCAAAAGTCAGCCACTTAACCCACTGAGCCACCAGGTACCCTTAGTGCTATTTTAAAAGTTAAAACAACTAGGTATAAATTATATTTTACTATATGTTTTTTAAAAGATTTTATTTATTTATTTGACAGAGAGACACAGTGAGAGAGGGAACACAAGCAGAGAGAGAGAGCGAGAAGCAGGCTCTCCACCGAGCAGAGAGCCGGATGTGGGGCTCGATCACAGGACCCTGGAACTATGACCTGAGCTGAAGGCAAACGTCTAACGACTAAGCCATCCAGGTGCCCCTATATTTTACTATCTTAATTTTCAACTGTTACTAATCATTTCATTGCTTAATATAACTTTGAAAACATTCTTTTGCATTTCAAAGATATGTATACGTAACTCCATCATCATCTGTTTCAATTTTACCTAACTGCTATCAGTTTAAATTCTTTACATGTAAATTGAAAATAGGAAAAATAGCCTGCTCCACAGCACAAAGTGTGTTAGATGAAATAATGTGCACTAGATGGAAGGAAAGACAACTCAACATCATCCTGGGAACTTTTCAAAATACTGTATAGATAGTTAGGTCTGTCTGGAGAGAGTGAGGAATCTGGGATTTCCATCAGGAAAACCATGCTATTATTTATTTTCCATAAAGTATCACTACTTTAAAACCTAAAGGATTCAGTAAAAAATAGAAGGTTAATGGGGTGCCTGGTTGGCTTTGGCAGTAGAGCATGCAACTCATGATCTCAGGGTCATGAGTTCAAAACACATGTTAGCTGTAGAGCTAACATAAAAAAAATAAAATAAATAAGGTTGGTGATAATATTCTGTAATTGCTAAAGGAAAAAAAGGGAAACTTATAACACCCAAGGTGTTATAAGTGATTTGTTCTGTGAAGTTAACAAACATTTAACTTTCTGAATTTAAGAAGTACTTTTAAGGTTTGTTTCTCTAAAACTCTAGCAGTTTAAATTGTTTATTTTGAAAAATATATATATACTCAGGGCACCCGAGTGGCTGAGATGGTTAAGCGTCTGCCTTGGCTCAGGTCATAACCCTGGGGTCCTGGGATCAGGTCCTGCGTCTGGCTCCCTGTTCTGGAGAGCCTGCTTCTGCGTCTGCCTCTGACTTCCTCTCTCTCTGTCTCTCATGAATAAATAAATATAACCTTAAAAATATATATATATCTCCAATATAAAATGTTTAAGGATGTATTTAATTTCTAAAAATGTTCACCTATATTTTCATAAGAAATAATCAACAAAACCAAATATAATCACTGAAAAAAAATAAAGAGAAAAATGTTTATGTATGGAATCAACCTTGCAGATGTAGTTTAATCTTCAACTCTCCACCCCAAAGGACACCCAACTTGCAGTCTTCATTGTACAAGTGAGGTCTGAGAATGACATACCTCACATTTCTATTTCTGAAACCCAGTAGAGGGTTTAGAAGGCAGAGCAAAAAAAATCAACCCAAAGGTCAAAAACATGTACTCACACTTTCCAATATTTATGAATGTATAATCTTGGCTATCATCTTAGTTTGCCATAACAAAGGGGGGTCATGGGCAGGGGGGTGATGATTAAACCAAGAATTGTTCTTTCATAGTTCTAGAGGCTAGAAGTTCAAGATCAAGGTGTTGACAGAGTTGATTTCTTCTGAAGGCTCTCTCCTTGGCTTGCGGATGGCTACATTCTTCCTGTGTTTTTACACTGTCTCCCCTCTAGGTGTTATTTGTCTTAATATCCTCTTATTAGAAGAATACTGGCAAAAGGGAGAATTCTACTGGATGAAGGCCTGTTCTAATAGTCTCATTCTAGCTTAATTACCTCTTTAAAGCTGCTATTTCCAAATACAGTAATACCCTGAAGTACTGGGGGTTAGAACATATGAATTTCGGGGTGGATTGAGGAAAACACAATTCAGCACGAAACGGCAACCCTCTGATTACAGAGAGTACAAGAGCAAAATTCTCTGTAATGCCTAATCCTTTCCCTGATTTTTTTTTTTTTTTTAAACCAACTGCTGCTTCATGCTTACTCGAGGGTGCCAATTTAATGAGGTTGAGAGTAATAATAAAAGGGAAAATCTTTTGGGCTTTGTACCCTTGAATAATAGTTAAGATACCTCAGCAATGTAATTTCTCAATCCATGACTAAAGGCTTTCAAGTAACTCAATACTAATGGGGTTGTTTTGATGACTAAGTGAACGAACATATGTCAAGTGTTTAAGACAGTTAATGGCATACAGTAAGCACTATCTGAACATGTTAGTTACTGTTATTGTAGGCACCATGTATGTAGCTCTTAGTATTATTATTAATAGTATAGATCTGTCACTTTAAAGATTTGCCCCAGCCTAGAAGTTGATCAATTTACACATTAGTGAGATAATATATCCAGAACACAATGTTTAAGAGATCTCTCCTGAACTGGTCTGGGACCTGCCTACCTCTCCATATTTTCTCATACTGACCCTTTAGCCTACTCTACTCCTCTCAATACAGTGTTCGATGGTTAAGAGTTTCCTTCTCATTTCCTGGTTCGTGACTTACTATTCTCTACCATGGTATTTGATTCAAACTTGACTTCTGCTAACTAATATTTTCCTTTGCTGAACCTCTGTGCTTGAGGACTTCAGTCTATAAACAAAAAACTTCTACTTAATTCCTTCAAGATACTGAACTCTAAAGCAGAGTTAAATTATCCCTGTAATAAAGCCCACAGCGACTGGGACATCCTCCCAGTATAATGCTTAGCACATAACTGTATTGGTCATTTACATATTGTCACTTCCACTACATGAGCCCTTCATAAGACTTTCAACATTTATATAGTTACAGAGTCTATAGAAGTTTAACAAATATTTGCTGAATTAACTACTGTCCATTTCTAAATAACTCCTAAATCTTTTCCTCTGGTTTTGAGACCAGGACTAGCTGATAACACTTTCTGTAATGACAGAAATGTTTTATACGTGATACGGTAGGATAGCCTCTGGCTACATATGGCCTCTGTGTGTACATAAGTGGTACTGAGCATTTAAATTGTGACCAGAGAAAATGACAGACTGAATTTGTAATCTTATTTACTTTTAATTAGTGTAATTAATTTAAATTAGAGGTTAATGGCTATCATGTCATACAATACCATGCTAGATTTGCCAAGCTCCAAAATTACTTTTCAGACTACTTTCTGGATTTATTTGCCTTGATAAATAGCAGGTACCTCAATCTTATTAGAATGCATTATCTTTTTTTTTTTTTTTTTTTTTTTTTTTTTTAAAGATTTTATTTATTTATTTGACAGAGAAATCACAAGTAGATGGAGAGGCAGACAGAGAGAGAGAGAGAGGGAAGCAGGCTCCCTGCTGAGCAGAGAGCCCGATGCGGGACTCGATCCCAGGACTCTGAGATCATGACCTGAGCCGAAGGCAGCGGCTTAACCCACTGAGCCACCCAGGCGCCCCTAGAATGCATTATCTGATCAGCTAAATATACTATCAATTCACAAATTACTTACACATCAAATGTCTGAATTACTTACACATCAAAGTGTTATTAAAATGACTTGATTATAAGAACTTCAAATCAACCTTTATCTACATTTCACTAGAACCTGTCAATCTGTAGATACATTGGCTGATGTAACATATTTCAGCAAGAGTCCAAATAGAGCTTAATGTTTGGAAACAAAAGGATAATTATCAAATTACTGAATGTGAGTTTAGTTTTTAGTCTTCTGAAGAATAATAACTTGCAAACTTAATTAAGAATATATGCTTGACACCACCATATAGACAACTGAGATCTATCAACCACCTACCCACTTAATTAATTTAATTCAAATAATTAGGGAGCAATAAGTATATGTTAGTTTGTGGAGTTGGGGAGACAAGGATGAATCCGTAAGCAAGGCAGTACAGCAATTATGGTGCTAAGGTAGAACAGTACAGGGAATAATATGTGATAATTAGAAAACACTTAAAATTTGTTGTTGTTGTTGTTTAGGCTCATTTGTCTTCATAATTGCTTTTTAGAAATAAAAGTACTATGACAGAAAACAAATATGGATTTACCATCAAGCAATACATTCAAATCCTACTTTATGACTTAATAAATGTGTGGGTTTTTAGGCAAATTATTTAAACTCTGAACCTTAGTGCCTTCTTTTCTAAAATGCAGTGCTTTTGAAAGATTAAGAGAAACACTTAATGTAAAACTCTCAGCACAGTGCCTGACACACAGCAGACCCTCAAAAATAACAAGTTATTTCCTTCAAATCCAGTACAAAGAGAATTCTAACTAATCATCTAGACTATGTGGAATACTTCATTTCCTGACAATGGTAAAAAAAAAAAAAATCAGGTTATGTTCCATATATAAAAATATACAGGGGCACCTGGGTGCCTCAGTTATGAAGCATCTGGCTTCAGCTCAGGTCATGATCCCAGAGTCCTGGGATTGAGTCCCCTATCAGGTTCCCTGCTCGTGGGAAGTCTGCTTCTTCCTCTCCCTCTCCCCAACTTGTGTTCCCTCTGTTACCATCTCTCGCTCTGTCAAATAAATAAAATCTTAAAAATATACATATGAATGCACATATGTGTATTTATAGGTGTGTGCGCATACACACGCATACACAGCTCCATGCATACACATGCAACTAATCATTTGTATCTTCCCCTACTTCAGAATGACTTGTAAGAAGATATGTCTTTTATTTTCTTATTAATCCTAGTACAAAGGATCATACTTGCACAAGGATGCCGTGTATCCCATTGAACGTGTATGTGAAGGTTGGCAACAGTTAAATCTTTAGTTTCTAAAGCCAGTTTTATTAAAAGGTCATATTATAAATTTTTCCCATATTAAATAAAATAAAATTATTCTGAAGAAAGAGTATATGAACTTACTAGTATTAGACTATCACTGCCAATTCAAATATTCAGATGTCATTTGGGTTTGCATGTCCATTATTTTTAATCATTCTCCTATTCTTTAAAAACTAGCATTCAAAATAAGTCCAAGGTAGTATAACAAGAGTTATTGAATCACTATGTTGGTACACCTGAAACTAAAGCAACACTGTGTGCCAATTACACTATTAGAAAAAAGAAAATACAAAGTAAATCCAAGGTATCAAGATTGCCCAAAGAGATAATTACACATCATTAGCTAAGAGTTGTGTTGTATTTTGTTAACAAAAGCATTTTCATATTTAACTCTTTATTTTATTCATCTTAGGACTGAGTTTAATATGAATAATTATTCAAATTGATAATACTTGAACAATAACATACATTCCTTTAACATAAATACTCTCAGTGTGAACTGTCTACATCTGAAAATGAACTAATTACTTTTCAAAATAAAGTCTAAAAAGTAAAAGTTTACCTTAAATGCTTTTTTTAAAAAAAAGAGATGCCCTTTATGAGACTAAGGAAATTCCTTTCTGTTTCTATTTTACTGATAATTTTTATCTTTATAAAAGGGCTTGAATTTAATCAAATTCTCTTCTGAGTCTATCAAATAGATGACCATGTAGTTTTTGCCCCCTTTCTATTACTGATGTATTAGACTGACCACTTTATATATGTTGAGCCCATTTTGCATTCCTAGAATAAAACTCACTTCATTGTGATATCTAATCCACTCTATACCTTGCTGGGTTTGGGTTGCTAGTACCTTGAAGATCTTGTGTCTATACTCATAAGGAATACTGATCTGTAGTTTTCTTAGGTCTCCGTCTAGTTTAGTTTGGTACTAATTCTCCTTTAAATCTTTAGTGGTATTCATCAGTGAGGCATCTGGATCTGGGTTTTCCTTTGCAGAAATTTTTCCGGTTACAAATTCAATCTCTTTACTTGCTATAGTTCTATTCAGATTTTTAGTATTTTTCTTAAGTCAATCTGGTAGTTGTGTCTTTCTAGGCATTTGTCTAGTTCAGATAGGTAACCTATTTGTTTGCATATAATTGTTCACAGTATTACCTAATAATCCTTTTTTTATTTATAAGATTTATAGTTATATCTCTTTTCATTTTTTTAATTTTATGGAAATTTAAAAATTTCATTAACATACAATGTATTATTTGTTTCAGGGTTACAGGTCTGTGATTCATCAGTCTTAGACAATACACAGCGCTCACCACAAAACATATGCTTCCAATGTCCATCACCCAGCCACTTGCCTCCCTTCCCTCTCTACTCCAGCAACCCTCAGTTTGTTTCCTGAGATTAATAGTCTTTTACGGCTTGTCTTCCTCTCTGATTTCTTCTTGTTTCATTTTTTCCTCTTTCACCCTATGATCCTCGATCTGCAGAATTCTACTTATCAGTGAGATCATATGATAATTATCTTTCTATAACTGACTATTTCACTTAGCATAATATCCTCTAGTTCCATCTGCATTATAGCAAATGGTAAGATTCCATTTTCTTGATGGCTGTATAATATTCCACTGTCTGTGCACACGTGCGTGCATGCGCACACACACACACCCCACATCTTCTTTATCCATTCTTCTGTCAATGGACATCTAGGTTCTTGCCATAGTTTCGCTATTGTGGACATTGCTGCTATAAATATTGGGGTGCAAGTGTCCCTTTGGATGATTACATTTGTATCCTTGGGGTAAATACCCTGTAGTGCAATTAAGGAACTTACAATTGCACCAAAAACCATAAGATTCATACGAATAAACCTAGCCAAAGAGGCAAAGGAACTATACTATAGAATAATCATGAAAGAAATTGAGGAATACACAATGAAATGGCAAAACATTCCAAGCTCATGGATTGAAAGAAAAATATTGTTAAAATGTCTATGCTACCTAGAGCAATCTACACAATCCATAACAAGATAGCATCAACTTTTTTTCACAGAGCTGGAACAAATAATCCCAAAATTTGTATGGAACCAGAAAAGACCCTGAATAGCCAGAGGAATGTTAAAAACAAAAACCAAAGCTGGTGGCATCACAATTCTGGACTTCAAGCTCTTAATACAAAGCCATAATCATCAAGACAGTATGGTATTGGCACAAAAACAGACACACAGATTAATGGAATGGAATACAGAACTCAGAAAAGGACCCTCATCTCTATGGTCAACTAATCTTTGACAAAGCAGGAAAGAATATACAATGGAAAAAAGTCTCTTCAACAAATGGTGTCGAGAAAACTGGACAGCCACATGAATAAAAATGAAACTGGACCATTTCCTTATACCACACACAAAAACAGACTCCAAATAAATGAAAGACCTCAATGTGAGACAGGAATCCATCAAAGCACCTCTTTAACCTCAGCCTCAACTTCTTCCTGGACACATCACCAAAGGCAAGGGAAGCAAAGGCAAAAATGAACTATTGAGATTTCATCAAGATCAAAAGCTTTTGCACCGCAAAATAAACAATCAACAAAACGAAAAGACAACAGACAGAATGGGAGAAGATATTTGCAAATGACACATTAAGTAAAGAGCTAGTATCCAAAATCTATAAGGAACTTAACAAACTCAACACCCAAGGAACAAATAATCCAATCAAGAAATGGGCAGAGGGCATGAACAAACATTTCTGCAAAGAAGATATCCAAATGGCCAACAGACACATGAAAAAGTGCTCAGCATCACTTGGCATCAAGGAAATACAAATCAAAACCACAATGAGATACCACCTTCACACCAGTCAGAATGGCTAAAATTAACAAGTCAGGAAATAACAGATGCTGGCAAGGATGTGGAGAAAGGGGAGCCCTCCTACACTGTTGGTGGGAATGCAAGCTAGTGCAGCCACTCTGGAAACAGTATGGAGGTTCCTCAAAAAGTTGAAAATAGAGCTACCCTACAACCCAGCAATTGCACTACTGGGTATTTACTCCAAAGCCACAAATGTAGTACTCAGCTTTCATTCTTGATTTTAGTAAAGTGAGTCTTTTCTTCTTTCCAGTCTGTCTAAAGGGCTGGCAATTTTGTGATCTTCTCAAGAATTAACTTTTGGTTTTGTTGATTTTTCTCTATTTTTCTAGTCTCTATCTCATTTATTCCTACTCCAATCTTTACTTCCTTTTGCTTGCTTTGGGTTTAGTTTGCTTTTTTTCCTAGTTTCTTAAGGTTGGGTTATTGATTCGAAATCTTTCTTTTTTGTTAAAATGGGCTTTCAAACCCATAAAATTTCCATCTTAATACTGCTTTAGCTATAGCCATAAATTTTGGTAGGTTGCTCTTTTGTTTTCATTCATCCCAAAGTATTTTCTAATTCTCCTTGCGATTTCTTTTGAAAGTTATTTAGGAATGTACTGTTTAATTTCCATTTATTTGTTAATTTCCCCAATTCTATTCTGTTACTGATTTCTAATTTTATTCCATTTTTCTTAGAGAATATACTTTGTATTATTTTTTTTTCAAGTATTTTATTTATTTGACAGAGAGAAATCACAACTAGGCAGAGAGGCAGGAGGAAGTCGGCTCCCTGCGGAGCAGAGAGCCCGATGTGGGGCTGGATCCCAGGACCCTGGGATCATGACCTGAGCCGAAGGCAGAGGCCCTAACCCACTGAGCCACCCAGGCGCCCCTTTGTATTATTTCTTTTAAGATTTACTGATACTTGTTTTATAACCTAGCATATAACCTATTGTGAACAGCAATCCACGTGCACTTGAGAAGATTATAGATTCTGCTGTTGGATGGAGTGTTATACAGATATCTGTTAGAGCTGGAAGGTTTACAGTGTTGTTCTGTTATTTATCTTCTGCCTCATTGCTCTATTCATCATTGAAAGTCTAAAGTCTCCAATTACTATTGTTCAATTGTCTATTTCTCTCTTCAATTCTGTCAATTTTTAATTCAGGTATTTTAGGGCTCAGCTGTTAGGTACAGAGTGACCCTTGTACCATTATAAAATGTCCTTGTCTCTAGTAACACTTTTTGTCTTAAAAAGTCTGTTTGGGGTGCATTGGTGGCTCAGTGGGTTAAGTGTCTGCCTTCAGCTCAGGTCATGATCCAAGGGTCCTGGGATCAAGTCCTGCATTGGGCTCTCCCTGCTCATTGGGGAACCTGCTTCTACCTCTCTCCTGGCTCCTACCCCCTGCTCATGCGCTCTCTCTCTCTGTCAAATAAATATATAAAATCCTATAAAAAAAAAAAAGTCTATTTGTCTGATATAAGTACAACCATTCAACTTGCTGTAGTTTATAGCTATATACTATATATCTGTGTGTGTATATTATATATATACTATATATTGTAACTCTTCTTCCATCTTTTAAATTTCAACCTATTTGTGTCTTTCATCTAGAGTGCCCCTTAGAGATCCAGCACACAGATCATGGGTTTTTATCCATTATGTCAGTCTCTTGTCTTTTCATTGTCGTGTTTAATTCAATTAGATTTAATGGAATTTCTGATAAGGTAGAGCTTACATCTGTCATTTTGCTCGTTGTCCTCTATGTAATTATGTCTTTTTTGTTGTCCAATTCTATATTGCCTTTTTTTTTTTTTTTGGTGTTAAACATTTCTAGTGCTCCATTTTAATTCTTTTACTGTTTCTTTTACTAGATTTCTTTCTTTCTTATTTTCTTAGTTGATGCCCTGGAGATCACAATTAACTTCTGTTTGTTTGTTTTAAGATTTTACCCATTTATTTGTCAGATAGGGATCACAAGTAAGCAGAGAGAGAGGAGGAAGCAGGCTTCCCACTGAGCAGAGAGCCTGACAGGGGGCTTGACCCCAGGACTCTGGGATCATGACCTGAGCTGAAGGTAGAGGCCTTAACCCACTGAGCCACCCAGGCACCCCACAATTAACTTCTTAATTCAATTTCAATTATATACAAAAACTTTGCTCCTCTATAGTTCAGTTTTTGCCCCCTCCTTTCTGTTATTATTTTAATACTATTTACATCCCTATACACTTATAAGCCAATCAATGTAGTATATAATTATTTACTGCAAATGTCTTTTGAATCAGAAAAGAATTAAAAATAAAATATATTTATTCTATCTTTGAGCACACCTATGTAGTTACTTTTACTGATGTTCTTTACTTCATATGGATTCATTTACTGTCTTGTGAGTAGACTTACTGAATGCAAGCAAAGAACATTGAAAAAGCACTCACTAACCATTTCTATACGCCATTCCTAACCATTTCTGAATTGCTTTATTAGGGTCAACTGAATCACTACTTACCTAGAACCAAGTGTTTCAATTTTTGGATTAAAAATCAACTTCCTTTCTTAACCCAAAGTGACTTAGACTAGGGATCAGAAGACAGATTCTAGGGTCAACTCTGACACTAAGTGTGTAACCCTGGATAAGTATTCTTAAAACTTTAAACACTTGAGATAAAGCAAAATTTTGTTCTTTCCACCTCTTTCAATTAATCCCTTTCTCCTGAAAAGAACCACTTAACAGATGGGTATGTATCTGTTCAGAGCTTTTTTTCCTGTGAGATACATATATATATATATATGTACATTTTAAATCGCATGTTTTTTTTTTCATTTGTTAGTTTTTTATTGAAAAAATAATAAATTCATAACATTAAAAATTATTCAAACAATACAAAAGGGTATATGGTAAAATGTAAGCTCTTCTTTCTGGGGTTAGTCCCTGTTTATAATATTCTGTATATTTTCTCTGTTTTATGTTCATATGTGTGTGTATATTTCTCCCATTTTCAAATATTATTATTTTTTTTTTTTAAAGATTTTTTATTTATTTATTTGACAGAGAGAAATCACAAGTAGATGGAGAGGCAGGCAGAGAGAGAGAGAGGGAAGCAGGCTCTCCGCTGAGCAGAGAGCCCGATGCGGGACTCGATCCCAGGACTCTGAGATCATGACCTGAGCCGAAGGCAGCGGCTTAACCCACTGAGCCACCCAGGCGCCCTCAAATATTATTTTTTGAAAAACCACACAAATGCAGCACTTCAGGAATATGAATCTTGAGCATTCTATCTGGTGATTAAGATAATATCACAGTACTCTGAATATATAATCACTATAGTTTATCAATGAAAGAAAAATGTTATGAGTTGAAAATACAGACTACAACTTTTATTTGTACGTATTTATAATTTTGGACCAAAAAAACCCTTCCTTTTAAAGAAATCTTGCTTAATATTAAGCTAATATAAGATCATGAGAAAAACTGTCTTTGTAAGAAGATTTCCATTTAATTTCTCTTATTATAGAAGTTTATAGTCAGATGCATTTTAAAGAATTCTGTAGATGTTTCATTTGAATCTCCCTATTTACTCAGTGCTGCTTATAAACTATTCTTTATTTCCTCCTCACTTCAGCCCAAATTATATTTAAGTCAATGTTTTCTAAGCATCTGCCTTAGGCTCAGGCCATGATCTCAGGGTCCTGGGAACCTCACACTGGGATCCCTGTTCAGTAGGGAGTCTGCCCCTCCCCTCTGCCAGGAGCATGCGTGCTCTCTCTTCCTCTATTCTCTCCAAAAAAAAAAAAAAAAAAAAAGCCACCATATTCTACAGGATTCTAAGGCACACGGGATGACTATTGTCACTTAAGTAGAGCGTTAGGAATTATTTTAACTGTGGAATATTTAGTAGTTGATCTAAGAGAACATTATTTTTAGAACAGAATCCACCAAAAGTTCATGACCATTATATTTCATTTCTTTAAGAAATTCTTCCCTTTAGAATTTGAGGACCTATCTTTCACAATAGAATTAAATATATACAATATGTTTCATTAAAATACAAAATATTTAATATTTTGAGTAGTAATTTTGTCATATTAGCTTTAATTATATGAAAACATTTACTTTTCAGATGAAATAATTTGCCAATTTTTCTTTTTTTTTAAAAGATTGTATTTATTTATTGAGAGATTTATTTATTTATTGAAAGAGGGAGAGAGACAGCATGATTGGGGCAGAGGGAGAGGACTCCCCTGCTGAGAAGGGAGCCCGATGCAGGACCTCCATCACAAGACTGCGATTATGAAATATGTCATGCCAAAGGCAGACGCTTAACCAACTGAGCTACCCAGGCACACCACCAATTTTATTTTCTTGAAAACAGGAAGAGATATGTACTTTAAAAATGAACAAATGAAATGACATTGGTACAAGTAAGGATATTATTTTATTGTTTTCTGCCAAATATAAAAATAAATTCTACTTCATTTAAATACTCTGGAACTCTTTAATTTTAATTTTAATTGATCTTTTATGAGGCTTTTTTTTTTTCTTTAAACAGACTACCTTAAAATTTACATCCAATTTATAAGTCTGATTTTATTATGTCTTACAACAAGAACCAGCACAATATTTTGCATATAGATACTATAGGAATAAGTTGATTTTTTTAGTGCAACATAGCTTAATATAGTTTTTAAAAATATGTGCTTATAAAAAAACGTGATAAGGGGCACCTGGGTGGCTCAGTGGGTTAAGCCGCTGCCTTCGGCTTAGGTCATGATCTCGGGGTCCTGGGATCGAGTCCCGCATCGGGCTCTCTGCTCAACAGGGAGCCTGCTTCCTCCTCTCTCTCTCTGCCTGCCTCTCTGCCTACTTGTGATCTCTCTCTGTCAAATAAATAAATGAAATCTTTAAAAAAAAAAAACAAGACAGTTTCTTTAAAAAAAAAAAAAAGTGATAATATAAGCAGATTTTCAGATCTGTACCTAGTGTGTAAGGTTTTTTATATCTCTATGGCAAAGTTAATAGTTAATGCTGAAATTTTAAAAAAGTATCTGACTTTCTATTGTAACATCACAGAAAGTGGCATGGTACAGACATTCAGGAAAAACTAACTCTAATGGGAAAGAAGAGATTGGTTTAGTGTTTATATTCTAATCTTTCCAAAAACCTCTAAGAATGAGGATTTAACAACTAGCTATTTTCTTTGCCAGGCAAAGCTATAAAGCACTTAGGATAATTTGGGCCACAAAATTTTTGGATTAAAGGTCTAGATTAGAATTCTGAGGCCCCAAATTACTGTCACAAAGGTGTAAACTATTATTTTTGAGTCTCAATAATCTCACCCCAAAGATTTACTAAATGTTTTTAGTTTGGTCAAGAAAGGACTTGATTCAGTATCTGATACAATGTAAGGGCTCAAATGGTAGCTGTTATTATTTTTATTATTTCTACTTATATATCCCCCAACCTTCAAATTCAATTAAAGATCTTTCATACACTCTCAAATCTCAAACCTGCTACTTCCGTTTTCCTTATTCTAGAAGATTTTATTATTTTTCCAAATATTTATGGCTTCTCCCAAAGAGCAAGATTATGCTTCCCCACCTTTCTGATGGCATGTATGGTCATGTGACTTGCCCTGAATAATGAAACATGGGTAGAGGTCAGGATGATGGGTAGTTGACCATCATCTCTGCAACAATACCAGCAACATTCTATGTAGAAGCTAGGTCTTAAATGAAAAGTATCTGGAGTATAGCCACGGGTAATTTGTTAAGGACGGGTAGTAAACTATTGAGGTTTATAGGCATTTGTCACCATGAAATAACTTTGCCTATCCCAACCAGTAAGATTTATCTCAGTGACATGGCCTTGTAATCCACCTAAATATTCAATGAAGGGAAAATTCTTATCCTCTCTCAGTTTTGTTCTATGGCTGTTCATCAATTCCAGGCAATTCTACCTTCCTAATATTTCTCAAACTGTACATCAGTAATAGGACCTTAACCCAAATTTTCTATTTTATCTACTACTATAATATTTTCTTTTTCCAGGTTTGCTCCCCTTAAACATTTTAATCTGCATTAGTAAGATTAATGTATTTATTTTCTTTTAAATACTTCAAATGTGTATCACAATTTTAAGTGTTTAAATTGTTCTAATTTATAAATATAATAAAACTCAAATTTTCTTAAACACCTTAATACTGCTTAAATAACAAATATATACAGACTATCTCAGTAATATCAATACTCATTTCCAAACTTAACACAAAAGTATTGATAGCATGAGTTTGATTTACTTCACCATTTCTCTACTTAGAGAAACTCTAGGTCCAAAAGGCTTCACTGAATAAGTTCTACCATAAATTCAAGGAAGGTATCTGAGATTTTGTTTTGTTTTTTAAGATTCTACATATAAGTGAGATTATACAATATTTGTCTTTCTCTGTTTGACTTACTTCACTTAGCATAACGCCTTCAAGGTCCATCCATATTGTGGCAAATGGCAGGATTTCTTTCCTTTTATGACTGCATATTATTCTACTGTACGTGTGTGTGTGTGTGTGTATGTATGTACACACATACCGCAACTTCTTTTTACCCATTCAGCCAATGATGGGACACTTAAGATTGTTTTCATGTCTTGGCTTCTGTAAAGGATGCTGCAATGAACATGAGGGTGCAGATAACTTTTTGAATTATTTCATTTCCTTCAGATGAGTATCTAGAAGTAGAACTGCTGATCATATGGTAGTTCTAGTTTTAATTTTTTGAGGAACCTCCAGACTATTTTCCAAAGCAGCTGGACCAATTTACATTCCCACCAACAGTGCATAAGAGTTCCCTTTACTCTGTGTCCTCACTAATATTTGTTATTTTTTGTCTGCCACAGTTACTAAAACTAGCCAATCCTAAGCTGTTACTCTACCCTGCTTTGCCTTTCCTGCAGAAACACAATAATGGCTTTTGGGCTACACTTTTCTCCTGTTCTGCTTCCTGATCAAAACCTGAAGCTTTCCCCGTGGTATGGTATAGCATTTTGTGCCCCTTCTTTAGGAAACAGAAGTAAAAAAAATTCCTTCAATATTAGCCTCTCCATGTTATTACCCTGCCACCTTCATAAATTAAAAGCCTGCAGGTAAAGTGAGACAATTACAAAATAAAGTAACAAAAGATTAATGAAATGGAGAATATTCTGGGGGAAAAAAAAAGCTAAGAGGCTGAGTTTTGACAGATCTTAATTCAAAGTTTAAATGCATTCATTCCTTTTGGATAATAAGTAAACAGAAATTAGAGAAGGTATTCCTTAACTTAGGAAATGCTGAACCACACAAGAAACCAAAATATGTGAACTTTTCTTTTGATGGCAACAATAATGAACAGAGCTGGGAAAATTTCATGGTTCTTGAAGCTCAAATTCCCTAACACAGATGTGGAGGCTTTAACAGGGCAGCACAAGCACTTATGCATGCTTTACCTTCTCTATCAGGAAAGGATATAATCTCAAATTAAGCACATGCTTGAGAATATGAAATGGTACAGCCCTTTTGTAAAAACAGGCTGACAATTTCTACCAAAGTTAAACATAGCCTTACCATACAATCCAGCAATCATGCTCTTAGGTATTTACCCAATTGAATTGAAAACTTATGTCCATCCAAAAACCTGCATATGAATGTTTAAAGCGGCTTTATTTTATAATTGTTAAAAACTGGAATTAAGATGTCCTTCAACAGGTGAAAGGATCAACAAACTGGTATATTCATCAATGAAGTATTATCCAATAATAAAAAAGAGATATTAAGCCACAAAAAGAAACTGTCTAGACCATATTGCTAAGTGAAAAGAAGTTGGTCTGAAAAGGCTACATACTGTATGCAACAAAATGACATTCTGGAAAAGAGAAATGTACAGGAACAGTAAAAGTATTGGTGGCTGCTAGGAGGGGGGCACAGTTGGGGAAAGCGGGATGGAGAAAGGAATGGGTAGAGTACAGGGGAATATTTAGAGTAGGAAAGCTATTCATTATAATAATGTACTGGTGATAAAAGACATTATACATTTGTCAAAACCCACAGAAGTATAAAATACCAAGAATGAACCTTAATGTAAACTGTGGAACTTTTATAAATGTTGGCTCATTAACTGTAACAAATGTACCACACCAATATAAAATGTTAATAGAGAAAACTGTGTGGAAGATGTGGTATGAAAGAAATTCTTTTTTCAATTTTTCTATAAACCTAAAACTGCTATAAAAATAAATTCTAATAATTAAAAGGGGGGAGGAAGGACGATTCTACAAACACAAAAAAAACAGCTCAGATGTTGCACTCAGAATGAATGATAAATGTCTATTACAACTTCCCTAAAGGCAGTACGAGTACCAATGATGTCAGGTGGGATTCTTCTTGTATGATTCATTAGCCAAAAGACCCATGAATATAATATGACATATTACCTAATATAGAATCAGAAAATATTGATGAAGTGATAATCTAAAGGGATAATCTCAAGAGGTGGAACAAAAATCATCCCATGATATTTTCCAATAAACAGTATAATATTCCCCCCAAAAAAGTCAAGACGTGGGACATTCTGTTATCCTGAATTTTTAACATCATGCATGTACATGAAACTTCCCCTGTCAATATCTGTCTTTTAGTTTGTTTCTCTACTACAGGCACCAAACAGGTGGTATCACATATCCACAGACAAGCTCTAACTTGGCCATGCTTGGCACACCAGTAACTTCCTAAGTTAAGACAAAGAACTGCCTGTTGTCAAGTTTATTAACCTCCCACCTCTGTTACCTACTTTTGTTTGGTTTCTTACATTCAACCTGAGCTATCAATCCACTCTTTAGTATGTATCCTTCATAACTATCTCTTAGGACGTATCCACTATAACTATCTGTTGGTTTAAGACCTGACTCCTGACTGGCATATCTATAGAGTTTCCTCAGTCTTTTAAACATTTATTGAGTACTTCAATTCAGATTCAACAAACATTTACTGAGTTACTTCAGGTTCATTTCACCCTTACAGATGGAGCCACTCTACGAAGCTATTATTACCTCTATTTTATAGAGAAGCAAACATATTCAGACAAGTTAGGTCACCCAAATCCAAATCTAAATCTATCCGTAAAGTCCACTGCTCCTTTTACTTATCTTTCTCTATCAAAGTACAACACACTCTGGTGGTTAGAATCTAAGGCTTCACTCCACCTCCAACCTGTTTTTCAAATCCTACCTAAAAACATATCCCCTAGATCCACTGACACCCCCTCCCTACCCTCACCCCCTGATCTTCAAAATCCTATTCTAGTGGATTCTTCTATTCCCAGTTATCTTCTCTATATCCATCTACACCACTACATTGTAACATGATAGCTCTGGTGCCCTCAATATTTCAAGAAAAATTCTACCAACAGAATCTTCTTTTGGGGGAAAGGAAAGAATTAAGTCAGGAGCATCATGGACTTGTTACAGCCTGTTGTCTTCCCCTTTATAGACTATCAACTATAGTAACTATGTGAATGAACTGTAATTAATTGCTTAAAAGATTCTTTTATGTATTAGGTTATAAAAAACTTGAAACCAGTGACTTCCCTGAGGAAATACTGATAACTGAAGACACTCTCAGAGCTTCAAAGTAAATAGATATCTGCCACATCCATTATTTTTGCAGGTAAAAAAGTATCTTAACAAACAGCTCAGACTATAAAAATCAAGTTTAGTGAAATGAGCTTGCTGCTAAGAGCTATTTCAGCATATGTGAAAATTAGAACCAAGATATACTGTTCATGCCATGCTTAAACAAACCAACAAAATTCAGAACCCAAGCAACTGCTCTTGATTTTTCAATAGAAAAGTTAACAAAGAAGCCTTTAATCTTGTAGGCAAACCACTTAATTGTCCACTATAGATACTAAGTTTGTAAATTAACAAGATTTATTTTTCTTAATCTCCCAAGGAGGTAGGAATAATGTTTAGGATCAAAACCTTTGAGTGTGATCTTGAGACTGTCTAAAACTCATTTTGTTTCATCTGCAAAATAGAGACAGGTATATCTACCTCATAGGATTATTAAAAGAATAAGATCATGAAGTTCCAATACAATGTTTTTTACACACAGAGTACTCAAAATGTGCCTTCTTCTCATTATTATTTATTATGTCCTTAGTCTTTGTTTCTTCACCTGTAAGATTAAACACACTGCTTGGTGCATCACAGATATTTATGAAAGCCCATCATTCCCATCCTGTCAGCATTACTGGGGAAATGAGGAGTCAAAAACCTGTAAAACTACTTTTATAAAGCCCTGGGTTGGAGAAAAAGTATACAAACTCTCAGGAATTACACATTTGCTTTTGGGAGGGGGAGTCTGGTGAGAAGAGAAAAGTAGGAAGAAAAAGAAGACACAGTTTTATTATTGTATAATGTAGACAGTCATTTAATGACACAATTCAGTCATAATTTTATAATGATTTGAAGTAATGATTTATAATAATCATTAAAGTGCAGAGTTAAACTTAAAAACCAATCAGGGTCTAATACATTGTCTAAAGTAAAACAAAAACAACTTTAGAGGCAACTAAAGATACACACAAGAAATGTAAACATTAATTAGCAAGACATTTTAGAAGCAACTTCAAAAACAGTCTCATTATTTCATTGTTTATGAAACCAAAACAACATTTTGAACTGGAGTTTAAAAGATGAATTAACAAGAACCCACTATTGTGAAGATTCATTCTTTTTTTTAAAAATTTGCACTCTTCTGAAAGAAATACATGCGTACAAGACATAAAGAAATAAAAGTTTCAGTTTCCTTACCTGTTGTGTTCCATCTGCACTTACAATAGGGGCAGACAGAAGAGAAATATCACTACTTAAAATCTGAGCTGTATCCAGTAGTGGTGGATGTTCTGCCATTATCACTAAGACATTAATATACTGGATAATCTTCCAATTCTGAAAAACAAAAATATATACCCATCTGTGTGTACATCCTCAAAAATACATTAAAGTATAATACATTCAAGATTTGTCTCATATCTAAAATTATATTCTTGTGAAAGGAAATTTTACAATACTCTGTTGACTATGTCTTGTCTGTCAAAAGAATGTTTAAGGAAAATACATTTCTTACAACTTAGCCAACTGTATGACAATGTATATAGGAAACATTAAAGCCAGTATATGGGGAGCCTGGGTGGCTCAGTGGGTTAAGTGTCTGACTTGGTTTCATTCAGCTCAGGTCAGGATCTCAGGGTCATGAGGTCATGCCCTGTGTTAGGCTCTGTGCTCAGCAAGGAGTCTGCTTGAGAGTCTGTCCCCCTCTTTCGCCTTCCCTCTCTGCCTCTCCCCAACTGCTCCCCTCCCTGCTCATACTCCCTCTAAAGTAAATAAATAAAATCTTAAAAAAAAAAACAATATATGAGCATCTTCCATTTAAATTCTATGTCTGTCTCTTTATCCCTTCCATCTCTATGCAATATTTATTTAACCACCACTATTCTAGCTAAATACTAGATAATTCTTAGTATGGGACAGGCAGTAAAATACAAAGACTAAATGAGCAATTCTACCAATAATTTTTTTTTATGAGCAGAAAAGATGATTATGAAGACCTAATTTCCTCCTCCATCACCTTTATCAGTCTCTAGAAACTACACAAGAATTATGATTTGTCACTGATTTCTCAACAGAGCAGTATGGTAGAAAAATCTGCTCAGGGCTAGAATAAATACCTTCAAGTTTTAAGTTTTAAGCTCTGATTCTGGTCTTCTGTAGTTCTGGTTTTACTATTCTTTTCTAAGTGACACCTACTTTAAAATAAACCAGATCATTACAGTGATTAAAAACACATACATTTAGAAATTTTTAACTGCAGACACAGGACCACTTACATAAAAAGTGAAAGACTTGGGGCACCTGGGTGGCTCAGTGAGTTAGGCCTCTGCCTTCAGCTCAGGTTATGGTCTCAGGGTTCTGGGATCAAGCCCCACATCAGGCTCTCTGCTCGGAGAGGAGCATGCTTCCTCCTCCCTCTCTGCCTGTCTATCTGCCTACTTGTGATCTATTAAATAAATAAATAAAATCTTAAAAAAGAAAAGTAAAAGACTTGATGTAAGCAAATTATGGTATATCTACCATATATAATATCAACCAATAAAATATCAGCTAATTACAAGAAAATTGAAGATAACTAAACTCGATCATAAATTTTACCAAATTCATAAAACAAAGCAAAATTACAAACATTTTTGATGCTTGTAGGATTCTGAAATTCAGCAGCGTCAAGATGTTTAACTTTTGTAAGATACTAAATTCATGTTATTTATTTTAAAGTCTTGAATCTTTGCAGAAACTCTCATACAGGTTAATTTAACCTAGAAAACAAATTTCTGGGGTGCCTGGGTGGCTCAGTGGGTTAAAGCCTCTGCCTTCAGCTCAGGTCATGATCCCAGGGTCCTGGGATTGAGCCCTGCGTTGGGCTCTCTGCTCCGCAGGGAGCCTGCTTTCTCTCCTCTCTCTCTCTCTGCCTGCCTCTCTGCCTACTTGTGGTTTCTCTCTGTCAAGTAAATAAAATTAAAAAACAAATTTCTATTTAGATATATAAAAATTGTTATAAGATTTCAAAAAATTTGATAGTTATCTACCTCAAGATTTTATATTGAAGACCACAATATTTTATATTACTTCATAACAATGCATGTCATTAAACATATTACATATTGTATGTACATAGAATATACATATATTTATAATGGTTTTTAACATACATATATTATACATATGAACACATGATATATACATACATATATAAAGGGGCAAAATCTAACTTCTGGCTTAATCTATATTGCTGTATTTCTTAAAGTCTGATAAAATCAGTGAGAAATAAAAGTAAAGAAAAAAAAACAGTGAATAAATCATGTCAAATAATTTCACTCTGAATATGTAGAAGTTGTAAGACAGGAAAGAGTCAATGCATTATCTTCTCTTTTGCTTGTCAAACAGACATTTAGGGAAGCTAACAGAAGTAACCAGAGAAAGTTTACAGATAAATCACTTTGTAAAATTAGTAAATTAAAAAAACCATTGAGTGCTTTTTATATTGTCTTTATGTTATTTGTAAAATTTTATGTAATGTCTTTAGCTGAAACTGCAAACCACCATTATTCCTTGAATTTTAGAGAGTAATGCTGAAGATACAATCATAGTTTTGGTTTCAAGAGGTGAACTGAAAGCTTACAAATACACAAATTTCTTCTGAACCTCTAGTTAATACCAAGAACAGTATTATTATAGATTGGATCTGAAGCCACATGCTATGTTTTAACATTATCATTCCACTTAAGGCATTATCTCTAAGTTTATTCTTTTCAAAGCTCTAATGCATCAGAAGTTTCACTTAGGAACAGCTTCCTTACATCGATATATCCACCACACTATGTGCAAAGGTTTTATTTAAGCCTGCAAATTAGAAACTACAGTCATGCTACTGAAATGATGCATTTAGAAACCTAAAAATTCCTTTAATCCTGTGTAGAGAACACTGTCAGCTTTTCCTCCAAATCTATTTCTTCTAATTGTTATTTCTAATTCCTACATTCTCATCTTGTGACTACAACCACTTATTTTAAGTTATGTATCTATTTTGTTTTTAATAATGTAATATTTGATATATATGCAAAAAAGGGGAGGAAAGACTTGATGCATCTGTAAATTTTCATGGAATGATACACCCCTATGGCTCATTTCAAGCTACTGTGGTTTAAAAACTGTCCTGAAAATTCCTGATTTTTAACAATCAACTTTTATATACAAGATGGTTCCATCACATCACTATTTTTATCTAAAATCTATGTATCAATATTTAGTATCTGTAGAGCAATAATATAACAAAATATTAACATTTGGGAAATCTGGATATGGAAAAGCTAAATATCTCTATATTACTCTCACAACTTTTAAGTCTGAAATTTTAATTAGTGTTAAATTAGACAATATAAAAAAAAACTAATACCAGGTAGAATGCAGATCTGAATGTAAAACAAAAATCTTCTAAAAGATAATATACAAGAATATCTTCATAACCACAGAAAAAGTATTTTTAGACAGGGTATAAATTATCTTTCTTAAATCATAAAGAAAAATGAATACTGAGCTTCATTAAAATCAAGTACTACTATTCATTTAGAAATATCTTTAAGAAAATGAAAAGGCACACCACACAATGAAAGAAGCTATTTTCAACATATATAACTGAAAAAACAGCACATATTCTACATTTATACAGGTCTCCTACAAACTGATTTAAAAAAAAAAATTGAAAAATGCCAAAAGACTTCAATATGTTCTTCACAAAAGTGGAAATTCAAGAGACCAATAAACATACAAAGAGATTCACAAATTCATTAACTACTAGGAGAAAGTCAATTAAAAATCATAATGAGATGTCTTCATACACTCCCTAGGACCATAAAAATGAAAAAGATTGACTGTATCAAGCATCAAGGAGGCTATGGGCAACTGGCACACTCAAATGGAATGAGAGTGGAAATTCATAAAATCACTTTGGAAACTACTTTGATATTCTTTTTTTTTTTTTTTTTTAAGGAATTTTTATTTCTTTCTTTGACAGACAGGGATCATAAGTAGGCAGAGAGATAGGCAGACAGGGGTAAGCAGAATCCCTGCCGAGCAGAGAGCCCTATGCAGGGCTTGACCCCAGGACCCTGAGATCACGACCCAAGGCGAAGGCAGAGGCTCAACCCACTGAGCCACCTGATATTCTTTACCAAAGGTGAACATATAAATATTCTATGACCCAGTTATGATCTAGTTACTAGACTCCTAGTCTACCAAAAAGAAATGCATGCACACATGCACCAAAAAAAGTACATGAAGGTGTATAAAGCAGGACTACTCTTCACTAGTTTTAAACTGTAAATAACTTAAATGTTCCTGGATAGTAAATGGTAAATTTTAACTAATTCATCCAATGGGCTACTATACAGCAATGAAAATTAATGAACTAGTGAACAGGAAACAACACAGATAAATTTCAAAAATACAGTTTAAGTGAAAAACAGACAAAATACATACAGCACTTTATTTATTTGAACTTTATAGAAGTTCAAAATAGAATAAAAACCACTCTGTGGTGTTTAAAGTCAGAATAGGTGACTGTCTTTGAAGAAGGATGGGAACTTGGAGGGGCAGGAAGGTAGTTTCTGGGGTGCTGGTACAGTTCTATGTCTTGGGAGGCCGTTATGTGATAATTAACCACTCTTACCACATAATTATGCGAAAATGTCATTGTGAATTGAGTTGTATATTGATATGTACATACTTCTCTGTGTCTACTTCAAGGAAATTATTTTTAGAAGTTAACATAACCACATGGTCACCTCCGTTGATGCAGAAAAAAGCATTTTACAAGATCCACCATCCTTTGATGATTAAAAAAACCCTCAACAAACGAGGAATAATAGGAAACTACTTCAACATAATAAAGGCCATAGATGAAAAGCCCACAGCTAACATCATGCTCAGTGGTAAAAGACTATCAGCTTTTCCTCTAAGACTGGGAACAAAGCAAGGATGCTGACTCTAACCGCATCCACTCACAGTATTGGACATAATACTGAAAATCCTAGCCAGAGCCATTAGGCATGAAAAACAAAAGACATCCAAATAAGAAAGGAAGAAGTAAAATCATCTCTGTTCACATATGACATGATCTTGTGTGTAAAAGAAAAACTAGAGTCCATTAAAAAGCTGTTAGTACTAGTAAATTCAGTAAAAGTGCATGATAAGAAACAAACACAGAAAAATCAGTTGCATTTCTATGTATTAACAATGAACAATCTAAAAAAAGAAATTAAGAAAATAATTCCACTTAACGTAGCACCAAGAATAAAATACTAAGGAATAAATTTAACCCCCAAAGTAGGAGATGTGTATACTGAAAACTGTAAAATACTGCTAACAGAAATTTTAAAAGACACAAATAAATGAAAAGATACTGTGTTCACAGATTAGAAGATTTAATATTGTTAAGAAGTCAAGACTTCGGGGCACCTGGGTGGCTCAGTGGGTTAAACTGCTGCCTTCGGCTCAGGTCATAATCCCAGGTCCTGGGTTCGAGCCCCACATCGGGCTTTCTGCTCATCAGGGAGCCTGCTTCCTCCTCTTTCTCTGCCTGCCTCTCTGCCTACTTGTGATCTCTCTCTGTCAAATAAACAAATAAAATCTTAAAAAAAAAAAGTCAACACTTCCCAATGCAATCCACAGGTTTAATGCAATCCCTATCAAAATCTCAATGGCATTTTTTGGGGAAGAAATAGAAAAATTCATTCTAAATTTCCTACAGAATCTCAAGGGATCCCAAATAGCTAAAAACAATTTTTAAATAGAACAAAGTTAGAAGACTCAAACTTCCTGATTTTAAAAAACATTACAAAGCAAAGCAACAGTAATCGCATCTGTAGTACTGGCATAACAACCGACAAATACACCAATGGAAAAGAACAGAAAGCCCAGAAATAAACTTTCACATGTCTAGTCAAATGATCTTCAACAAGGGTACCAATTTAATGAGGAAAGAACAGTCTGTTTAACAAATGGTAAATAGGAAAACTGCATATGCACATACAAAATAATGAACTTAGATTCTTTTATGATATATAAAAATTAACTAAAAATGGATTAAACACCTAAGTAGAAGATCTAAAACTATACATCTCCAAGAAAACAGGGGAAAA
This sequence comes from Mustela lutreola, assembly GCF_030435805.1. Taxonomy (NCBI): domain Eukaryota; kingdom Metazoa; phylum Chordata; class Mammalia; order Carnivora; family Mustelidae; genus Mustela; species Mustela lutreola. Next base: position 60,490,915 of record NC_081302.1, on the reverse strand, counting down.
GACTGGACAGGACAATGATTTCTTAGATATGACACCTAGAGCAAAGACCACAAAAGCAAAAATAGACATATGGGACTACAACAAACTTGAAAATTTCAGTGTATCAGAGTACACATTCAATGGAGTGAAACTGCAACCTACGGAATGGGAAAAAATATTTGCCAACTTAGCTCTGGGTGCTACAAAATACCACACACCGGGTGCCTTAACCAACAGACATTTATTTTTCACAGTTCTCTAGGCTGGGAAGCCCAAGATCTGGGTGCAAAGGGCTGCCTTTTTTGCCTTATCTCTTCTCATAGCCAAAAAGAGAAGGAGTTTGGGTCTCTCTCTTACTCTTCTTAAATTATAAGAGCACTAATTTCATCATGGGGTAGATTCTACTCTCTTGGTCTCAACTAAGCCTAATTACCACCCCCCAAGGCCCCACCTCTTAATGCTATCCCATTTTGGCAGTAGGGCTTCATCATGAATTTTGGAAGGATACAAACAGTGAGTTCATACATTCTGCCTCTGGCCTACCAAAATTCCTGTCTTTTTTGCATGCAAAATACATTCATTCCAACCCAAAAGTCACAAAAGTCTTATCTCGTTTCAACATAAACTTTAAAATCTCATCCAAATAAGATTTGTTTGAAACTCAAAGTACAATTCATCCTGAAGCAAATTCCTTTACAGCTGTAACCTGTAGAACCAGGTAAGTTGCATGCTTCCGAAATACATGTGTTTCCAAAATACAATGGTGAGATAGGCACAGGATATTTATTCTATTCCAAAGGAAGAAAGAAGGAAGAAAGAAAGGGATAATATAGCCCAAGCAAGTCCAACATCTAGCAAGGCGAATTTCTTAAGGCTCAAGAACAATCTCTGGTTTCATGCTCTGTCCTCCAGACCCAACGTGGTGGTGGCATCACACCCACAGACATTCATAAAGCTTGGTGGAGTCCTGCCATGCGTGCGGTTCTACTGAACAGAGGTCCCATCCTTTGAGGAGAACAGCCCTGATCCTCAGGCCTCTATACTCTGGACCTGTGTTGGGAGTAGCAGCCCTGATGACAGGGCTTTTCCTGAAGGACAACACATGTTCACAGCCTGCCTTCATTCCCTTCCATTTTCTGTTTACTTTAGTCCCAGCCAGCACTGTTTCGCAGGTATAATTCCAACTAACTTCAAGCTGGCTTCTGCTGAGATGCTGATTAGGTACATGGTGCACAACCACACTAAAACCTGTATCAACTGGCTAGTCAAACATACTCTTGGTATTCTCTTCAGAGCGTGCTTTCTCATTTTTTGCAGTCTGGATAGACTGACATTTTCCAAATCTTTAAATTCGGGTCCCTTTTTGCTTAACAAATCCTTCTTCATTTCTCTCCTCTCACATTTTATTAGAAGCACATTTCTCTCCTTTCACATTTTTTATGAGAAGGAACCAAGCTACTCCTTCAACACTTTGCTTTAGAAACATCCTCAGCTAAATATCCACTTTTATCACTTTCAAGTTTTACCTTCCATAAAACATTAAAACATGAACACAATTCAACCAAATTCTTTCCTCTTTTATAAAAAGGGTCACCTTTTTTCTACTGTCCAATAACAATGGTCCTCATTCCCATCTGAGACCTCATTAGAACGGCCTTTATCATCCATATTTCTACCAATATTCTGTTAATGATTATTTATGTACTATCTAAGAAGATGGAGGTTTTATCTCCAGTTCTCTTCTTACCTTTCTGAGCTCTCACAAGGTGCCATTAGTAATCCCTTAAAAGTAATCTTGGCTTTTTTCCAGCATGCACTTCAAAACTTTTCTAGCCTCTACCCATTACCCAGTTCCAAAGCTACTTCCACATTTTTAGATATTATAGTGTACCTCACTTATTAATATAGTCTCCGTCAGTTTGGACTGCTAGAACAAACAACATACATTTATTTCTCAAAGTACTGTAGACTGGTAAATCCAAGACCAGGGTACCAGCATGGCCAGGTTCTTGATAAGGGCTCTCTTCCTGGCCAGCAGACAACTACCTTCTTGCTTATCCCCACATGGCAAAGAGAGAGAAAGCTCTGGTCTCCTCTTCTTTTGAGTACACTAATCCATAATGGGGGTTCCACCCTCATGACCCCGTAAACCTCAACAACTTCCAAAGGTCCACCTCCAAACATGATCACATTGGGGGTTAGGGTTTCAGTCTTTTGTCTATAACACTGTTAGATTTAGATACAGTACTGTACTTTCTTACTCAGTCACTACCATAATTCTGAATCTATATTAGTTTCTTTACTCAAATATTCTGCCAGGTTTTCTTACTCAAACTCCTCATTCATATTCATCTGTTCTACTTAAATTTGTTTTATCCTAAGGATGTTGCTATTAGGACAATACCTTAGACATAGTAATGAGTTACACCTAGGGTTTAAAACTTCAGCTCTAGTTGTTTAAAATGTGTATGGGAAAATGCATAGCAAGATCATTCGTGGATTACAACTATAGTGTAAGTGAGGGATCCATAGGAGAAATATGTACATTTAGATTTTTTAGAAGTCCAATGTCTTTTTCTGGGCTTTTGATTTGTCTAAATCAAAGAAACTTAATTATAGGATTCTAAAAGCGTATCTAAAATCTACTACATACTCCAAAGAGTTCTAGTATCATATTTAAAATCCAAAATTTAGGAGTACTTGAAAGTACACATATGAAAAAACATTAAGTAAAAATGTTATAGTAGCAACTGTATTAAGATGATGTAACTATGTTTTTTTTTTCTCTATTTCCCCAACAGAGTGGAAAAGAAGTGGTTACACCATTTTCATCAAAATTTCAATTTAAAAATATATAGCTTGAAGTGCCCTAGGCAACTATAGTCATATTTGGCTTACTGACCATCTAAATGACATTTTAGGAAATTTCAATAAATTCCGCTTGAATTTTGACTTCATCCCAACTAATATTCATCTTACAAACTGATATCCTAACATGTTATTTTTCCAAATTAGACCTCATTTAAAAAAAATTTTTGGATTTTTAAAAATTTTTCTAAATTTGACTATAATAAAAAAAGCACTTTAAGTCACCTGCGGTGGAATTTCCTGAAAGTCATGAGAATCACTCTGTGAAATCATCTTATCATTTCTTATGAGAAATTTAAAACAAATATTTCACAGATTTTATTTAAAAATAAGATGTTATTTTATATTTTTCCCAAGACTAATTGTTTCAACCACACCCATGTTAACTGTACTCCAGAAAAATGGCCCTTAAAAACAGGTTATTAGTTAAATTTAACTTTCTACGTTTTAATGTGAACTCTCACTAAGACATAAAGGACAGGTGTATTTTTTTTTTAATTATAAAAGAAATGTACATTCATACAGAAAGTAAGAGGGAGAAAGAATACTAAGGAAAGAGAGAATTACCAATGATTTTAAATGACTGATATCAAATAGGAAAAACAATTCTTGATTATTCAAAAGGCCTACGATTAATTCAGGCTTCTTGCTCACTCTTTCATTTCTTTGGTTATTAAAAGTATGAAAGGAACACTGGTGTAATATATGGCACACAAAAAAAGATTGCAACTAAGAATATTATGTTTAAAAAAAAAAAGGAGGTAGTCCTCAACTTAGAAAGAAGCTGCTTTCCAACATTACATTTAGAAATCAGAAATATTTGGGAAAGTATTTTAATATGTAGTGGTTAAATTCTAAGATCATGCTACAAATGTTCAATTTAAGCTCTAAATATATCTTTCACAAATACTTTTGTTTGTGGAAAATTTCAAACATACACCAAAGCAAACATAATAGTAGGATGAATTCCCATGTCCTCTTCATCTAGCTTCAACCACTTCAACTCATGGCCAGCCTGGTTTCATCTATACCATCATCCACTTCTCCCTGTCTTATATTATTTGGAAATACATTATATAATTTCATCTGCAAATATTTCAGGATGTATCTCTGAAAGACAAGGACTCCCTCCTCCCTTTTTAACATAATTACAAAACCAGTATCCTATATAAAAATCAGTAATTTCTTAAACTAAATATGCAGTGTTCAAATTCCAAATCAACTCATTTTGCTTGAAATTCGTTTGAAGCAGGAATCCTATTAAATGTAGATATTACTAATGGCTTGTTTTCATGTCTTTTACAAGCTCTTGTAATCTAAATTCTTTCCATTTGATTATGACTTCTTTAATGCAATGTTTTAAAAATCAATAAATGGTATCTGTCCTTAAAGGTGACAATAACTAGATTATATAGGTATAAATGATGAAGCTTTTTATCCTGATATTTCAAGAGGCATATCACTGTATGTCATTCTAAAAGGCTGTAACTACACTCCAATTTTAAAAGGAGTCTGTATGTTAACATTTTCTTTCCTGGTATCTGAGCCCCTTATCTCTTAATAGTTTCTATATATCTTTAGTAAAGGGATAACTTCTCTTTCTTTAGAAGACCTACAGTGTTATTCACAGTGAGTAAAAAAATACTGTAATATTTGGCTAAATAGAGAAATGAAAATACTGAGACAGTTTTACTGAGTAAGCATTTTGACTATACAGCTCTGTCCTCAATAAGGAAAATTTAGGACATGTATTCAGTTCTGTCCATTACACAGATGGCATATCTTACAAAGCATGTCTCTCCATCTCCGGCATCATTACCTCAGTTCCATCCTTCAACTCTTTTTACTCAGAGGACTCCAAAGCCTTTATGACAGACAGTATTTTCCAAAGATGGCTGTAAGATCTCCTATCCCACATGCTCTTCTCGAATCTGGCTGCTTATTCATCAAGAGAGGCAAACTATTTCCCCTTCCCTTGAATCTGTGTGGTTTTGTGACTTGCTTATAAGTAACAGAATGCAGTGGAAGTAACTCTATGTGATTTCCAAAGTAGAATCAAAAAGTGTGATTCAGCTACCACCTGTTTGCTAAAACCCATCAGATACTTTTGGAGCCCTGAGCCACCATGTTAGGAGTCAAACTACCCTCAGACAGCCACGCTGCAAGAAAGTAGAGCCATATGGAGCAGCCACACATAGGTACTCTACTGGGCAGTGCTAGTCTTCTATTCCAGGGATTAGTCATTTGAGTGAATAAGCTTTCAGATGAGCCCTGTCCCACGTCATCAATACACTGACAACACCTGCAGCTGTTCAATCTTGAGGCCCCAAGCATCATGATACATAAATAGGCTATCTTTGCTGTACCCTTTCTGTATTCCCGATCCACAGAATCCATGAATATATTAACACGGTTGTTTTAAGCAACTGTGTTTGAAGCAAATTGGTTATGCAGCAATAGTAACTCAAACAGCCTCATAACAGGATGCAATGGATTGCATATTTGTGTCCCCTCAAATTTTGAAAAAAAGAAAAAGTGTCAACCAATGAAGGTAATCTAGAGAACATTAGTGAGATGACAATTTTAAGATGACTAGAAAAATCTCAATGGCCCATTTCTAAGATGAATATAGCAACAATATATTGAAACAAAGTCTTTTATATCTACCTACAATTATTGTTAAAATATTAAAATTTCATTACCACCCACCATTACTTTGTCTAAGAGCATATGTGGGCATCTTTCATTCTCTTGCACAAAAATTTTAAAAGGAGTAATGTGAGCATTTTACATTTTATAATGAAAATTTCCAAATCCATAGGAAAGCTGAAATAATTAAGTTATGATCATGTATGTACTTGCTATGTAGGTTCCAAGATGAACATTTTTCTTTACTGCATGCATTTCTCTATTCATCTTTAACTAAAAAATGCACTTCAAAGTGTAGATACTATTATATTCATCACCAAACACATCAGCCATGTTTTAGTAACTACTATTCATGATACTTAGTTATTTGAAAGCTAAATGTACATATGATTTAATATACAAATCTTAAGAATGCCACTGTGTGAGACATCTTGAAACAAATTCTACCACTACTGGTATCTAAGCACCTAAAATTCCACTCCTAATCCCATTCCTCTAAGACCCTGGTTTTCAAACTTTGGCATGTATCAAAATCATCATCAGGGCTTATTAAACAGGTTGTTGAGCTCTACACCTAGTTTCTGATTCAGCCGGTATGGAGTAAGACCCCCAAATTCACATTCTAGTATGTCCCGAGGTTAACCTAATGCTGCTAGTCCCAAGACCATAGTGATCAAAACTAGTTTTTACTTACGTATTTTTTTAAGTTTTTATTTAAGTAATCTCAAACAAATGACCCCAAGATCAAGAGTGGCATGCTCCTCTAACTGAGCCAGCCAGATGCCCCACTAATTTTTACATACGTATTAACTGATAATGAACATATCAAACTGTTCACATTAAGATTTACTTCATTTTTGAAGGCCCCATCCCAGATGTGAATACATTCATATTCTTAAACAATACATTAAAATAATTTCCTTGAGGAGGAGAAAATATTTGTAAAGTAACAAGTTTGAAACTGCCTTTGGATAGTTCAGCCAAATCAATAAAGTAGGAGCCAAATCAGTTTTCCTCTCAGATTGAAACTGGTATTTCCTATAGGTTAAACAGAAAAAGAAATCTTCAAATATTCTTGGGAAATGGGAGACGAACGGTGAAATGTACTAAACAAACATACATCAAGTACATACCATGCCAACTAGATTTTTAAAATAACTTAAGGTATAATAGACATTTATCAAATGGCATGTTTATAAGTACACAATTTGATAAATACTGACACATGAATACACCCATGAAACCATTATTACATCAGATAATGAATCTATCCATCACCCTCCAAAGCTTCCTATTTGTAATCCTGCCTTTGAATTTCCATATGAATAATGATGTTCAACAACTGCTTATATGCCTTCTGTATAGCTTTCTGGTTAAGAAGGTATTCAATATTTTTGGCCATTTTGTAACTCAGTTTGTTAGCTATTGTTTTAATAATGCTTTATATATTTTGGATATCAGTCCTTTGTCAAGTGATTTGAAGAATTTTCTCCCAGTCTGAGGCTTGTCTTTGCATTCTTTCACCACTGTCTTTAAATTTTTTATTTTTTATTAACATATAATGTATTATTAGCCCAGGGGTACAGGTCTGTGAAGCACCAGGTTTACACACGTCACAGCACTCACCATAGCACATACCCTCCCCAATGTCCATAACGTAACCATTCTCTCCCTACCCCCCTACCCCCAGCAATCCTCAATTTGTTTTGTGAGATTAAGAGTCTCTTATGGTTTGTCTCCCTCCTAATCCCATCTTGTTTCATTTTTTCCTTCCCTACCCCCCAACACCCCCCACATTTCCTCTCAAATTCTTCATATCAGGGAGATCATATGATGATTGTTTCTCTCTGGCTTTTTTTTTTGCTCAGCATAATACCCTCTAGTTCCATCCACATCAGTGCAAAAGGCAAGATTTCATTTCTTTTGATTGCTGCATACTATTCCATTGTATATATATATACACCACATCTTTATCTACTCATCTGTTGATGGGCATCTAGGCTCTTTCCATAGTTTGGCTATTGTGGACATTGCTGCTATAAATGTGCCCCTTTGTATCACTACATTTGTATCTTTAGGGTAAATACCTAGTAGTGCGATTGCTGGGTCATAGGGTAGCTCTATTTTCAACTTTTTGAGGAACCTCCATGCTGTTTTCCAGAGTGGTTGTACCACCTTGCTTTCCCACCAACAGTGTAGGAGGCTTCTCCTTTCTCCATGTCCTTGCCAGCATCTGTCATTTCCTGACTTGTTAATTTTAGCCATTCTGACTGGTGTGAGGTGGTATCTCATTGTGGTTTTGATTTGTATTTCCCTGATGCTGAGTGGTGTGGAGCACTTTTTCATGTGTCTGTTGGCCATCTGGATGTCTTCTTTGCACTAATGTCTGTTCATGCCCTCTGCCCATTTCTTGATTGGATTATTTGTTCTTTGGGTGTTGAGTTTGATAAGTTCTTTATAGATTTTGGATACTAGCCCTTTATCTGATATGTTGTTTGCAAATATCTCCTCTCATTCTGTCAGTTGTCTTTTGGTTTGGTTGACTGTTTCCTTTGCTATGCAAAAAGCTTTTGATCTTGATGAAGTCCCAACAGTTCATTTTTGCCCTTGCTTCCCTGGCCTTTGGTGATGCTTCCTGGAAGAAGTTGCTGTGGCTGAGGTTGAAGAAATTGCTGCCTGTGTTCTCTTCAAGGATTTTGATGGATTCCTTTTGCACATTGTGTTCCTTCATCCATATGGAGTCTGTTCTTGTGTGTGGTATAAGGAAATGGTCCAGTTTCATTTTTCTGCATGTGGCTGTCCAATTTTCCCAACACCACTTGTTGAAGAGACTCTCTTTTTTCCATTGGACATTCATTCCTGCTTTGTCAAATATTAGTTGACCATAGAGTTGAGGGTCTATTTCTGGGCTGTCTATTCTGTTCCAGCGATCTATGTGTCTGTTTTTGTGCTGTTTTGATGATGACAGCTTTGTAATAGAGCTTGAAGTCTGGAACTGTGATGCCACCAACTTTGGCTTTTTCAACATTCTTCTGGTTATTTGAGGTCTTTTCTGGTTCCATATTAATTTTCATATTATTTTTTCCATTTCTTTCAAAAAATGGATGGTATTTTGATAGGGATTGCTTTAAAAGTGTAGATTGCTTTAGGTAGCACAAACATTTTCACAATATTTATTCTTCCAATCCAGGAGCATGGAACATTTTTCCATTTCTTTGTGTCTTCCTCAATTTCTTTCATGAGTACTTTATAGTTTTCTGAGTACAGATTCTTTGCCTCTTTGGTTAGGTTTATTCCTAGGTAGGTTATGGTTTTGGGTGCAACTGTAAATGGAACGGACTCCTTAATTTCTCTTTCTTCTGTCTTGTTGTTGGTGTATAGAAATGCAACTGATTTCTGTGCACGGATTTTATATCCTGACACTTTACAAAATTCCTGTACAAGTTCTGGCAGATTTGCAGTGGAGTCTTTTTGGGTCTTCCACATAAGATCTCACCAATGTCTTTTGAAGAACAGGAGTTCCAACTCTGAAGTCCAACTTAATGTTTTGGTTTATGGATGGTGATTCTGGTGTTGTACCTCAGAGTTCTTTGCCTAATCCAAGATTACAAAGATTTTCTCCCATGTTTTCTTCATGAAATTTTATATTTTTAAGTTTTATATTCTGCTTGTTCTATTCAATATCAAGGGGTACTGGAATCTCCACTAAAATATCCATTTGCATATTTTTCTTTGCAGTTCCATCATAATTCAAAGCTCTTTTGTTACATGCATAAAAATTCAGGATTATGTCCTCCTGATGATTTAATCCCTTTATTATTATGAAATGACCCTCTTTATCTCTGGTAATAATAGTCTTTGCTCTGAAATCTAACTTTTTTTTTTTGAGAGAAAGACAGTAAGAGAGGGAACACAAGCAGGTGCAGTGGGAGAGGGAGAAGTAGGCTTCCCTCTGAGTAGGGAGCCTGATGTGGGGCTTGATCCCAGGTTCCTGGGATCATGACCCAAGCTGAAAGCAGACACTTAATGACGACTGAGCCACCCAGGAACCCCTGAAATCTAACTTCTGATCTAATATAGTAACCCCAGCTTTCTTTTGTAAAGGCTCAACATGCCATATCTTTTGCATCCTTTTACTTTTAACATATGTATTTTATATTTAAAGTAGATTTCCTGGGAAGCCTGGGTGGCTCAGTTGGTTAAGCAGCTGCCTTTGGCTCAGGTCATGATCCCAGCGTCCTGGGATCGAGTCCCACATCCGGCTCCTTACTCTGCGGGGAGCCTGCTTCTCCCTCTGACTCTGCCTTCCACTCTGTCTGCCTATGCTCACTCTCGCTCGCTCTCTGACAAAAAAAAAAAAAAAAAAAAGTTAAAAAAAAAATAAAGTAGATTTCCTATAGATATGATATACCTGGGTCTTGATTAAAAAAAAAAAAATCTAACCCACTGATCTCTGCCTTTTAATTACAGTGCTTAGGCTGGGTTTAAATGTACTATCTTGTTTTTTTATTTGCTTCTTGTGTTTTTTCCTTTTTCTTCTTTATCTGCTTTATTTCAATTATTGTTACCTCATTTATCTCCCTTGTTGGCCTACAGTCCATTATTCTTTGCCACTTTAGTGGTTGCTTCAAGGCTTATAACATGCATCTTTAACTTATCATACACTAACTTCAAGTAACATACTAATTCAGGTATAAGTATCAGACCCTTGCCACAATATACCTGTAATTTCTCCCCTTCTTAGCTTTGTCCTATTGTTATCATATATTTCGCTTTTACATGTTTTAAACCTTATAATCATTATTATTTTTACAGTACACAGTCAACTGTCCTTTAAAGATACTTAGATTTTTAATAAATCATATATATTTACCCAATAGCTACTATTTCCAGTGCTCTTCATTCCTTTCTGTAGGTCCAGGTATCTTTTATGGTTTAATTTTCCTTCTGATTAAAGGACTCCATTTAACGTCTTTTAGTATAGGACTTAAAATAACATTCTTTCATCTTTTTTATGTTTGAGAAGTCTTTATTTTGCCTGTTTTTGAAGATGCTTTTGCTTGGTAAAGAGTTCTAGGTGATGATTTTTTTTTTCTTTTAGTGTTTCAAAGATCTTGCTCCACTATCTTCTACCTTAAATAGCTTCTGATGAGAAATCTGCTGTTACCCCTACCTTTGATCTGCTTTTCTTCAGTGGCTTTTAAGATTTCCTTTCTCTTTGTCACTTGTTTTTTGTTTGTTTGCTTTTTAATTTTTTCAATTTATTTATTTTCAGATAAACAGCATTCATTATTTTTTCACCACACCCCGTGCTCCATGCAATCCGTGCCCTCGATAATACCCACCACCTGGTACCCCAACCTCCCACTCCCCCGTCACTTCAAACCCCTCAGATTGTTTTTCAGAGTCCACAGTCTCTCATGATTCACCTCCCCTTCCAATTTACCCCAACTCCCTTCTCCTAACACCCCTTGTCCTCCATGATATTTGTTATGCTCCACAAATAAGTGAAACCATATGATAATTGACTCTCTCTGCTTGACTTATTTCACTCAGCATAATCTCTTCCAGTCCCGTCCATGTTGCTACAAAAGTTGGGTATTCATCCTTTCTGATGGAGACATAATACTCCATAGTGTGTGTGGACCACATCTTCCTTATCCATTCGTCCGTTGAAGGGCATCTTGGTTCTTTCCATAGTTTGGCGACCGTGGCGATTGCTGCTATAAACACTGGGGTACAGATGGCCCTTCTTTTCACGTCTTTGTCACTTGTTTTAACTGATTTGATTACTATGTTCCTTGATGCCATTTTGTTCATTGTCCTTACATGGTGTTTCTTGGTTTACATATTTTATCAAATTTGGAAAAATTTTGTTGCTTATTATTTTTTTTTTCAGTTCATCTTCTAAACTATTCTCATTTCTGTGTATCATTTTGGATCCTTCCTTCTTCTTCTTCTTTTTTTTTTAATGGAGTCTCCACACCCAGCATGGAGCCAACAGGGCTTGAACTCACAACCCTGAGATTAAGACATGAGCTGAGATCAAAAGTCATACACTTAACCAACTGAGCCACCCAGGCGCCTCTCATTTTGGATAAATTCTATTGCTATGTCTTCATCTTTTCTTTGGAAATGTACAGCATGCCATTAATCTCATGCCACGTGTCTTATCTCTGACACTGAAATTTTAGTCTAGAAGATCCCTCCATTTAACATGCTCAATTTTACCTTTACCTTCTCTAACATATCAAATACAGTCATAACTGTTTTAATGTTCTTGTTCACCAATTCACCATCAATATCACTTTGGAGTCAGTTTTAAGTCAATTATTTTTCTCCTGTTATTACCTGCTTTTTCACAGGCTTAGTAGTTTTGACTGAATGCCAGATAAAAATTTTACCTTGTTGGCTACTGGATATTTTTGCATTCCTCTAAGTATTTTTGAGTTTTGTTCTGAGAACTCAATGTGGGTAAGTGACTTGGGTTGTGCTTTAAGCAACAACAGAACTGCGTTTTTACATTAGACAGGAACAGAGCTGCGTTTTTTAGTCTAGGGTTAATTTTTTTCCACTACTGAGCCAAGATCCTTCAGAGTACTCTACCAAATACCCTGTGAATTATGAGACATTCTACTCTAGCTGGTAGAAAGCAGCACTATTTCTGGCCGTCTGTGAGCCTGGATACTGTTCTATAGAATTGTTTTAGGTGGTTCTTTTTCTAATCCTGAGTAGTTTCCTTACATGTATGCATTTACCAATACTCTGCTAAATGATCAAGGGGGACCCTCTCCCGATCTTTGAGGTCCTTTTTCTGTGTAGATTTCTGCTCTCTGGTACTCTGTTCTGCATAGTCTAGTCTCCTGGGACTGCAAGCTCCATCAACTCAGAGAGTCAGCTGTTATCCATTTGGGATTCCCCTGTGCCATGCTCTGGAAACTTTCTCCTGGCAATAATCAGGTCCAAAGATACGGTTTGCCTTCTTTACCCCCTTTACACTGCCTGATTTCTAACATCCTAAGTGCCACTCTTTCATTTTTTTCTAGTTTTTTAAGTTCTTTCAGGCAGAAGAGTAAATTCAGTCCCTTTCACTTTTGACAGGGAATCAAATTCACTACTCTTTCTTTTTTATTTTTTTAAAGATTTTATTTATTTATTTGACAGACACAGATCACAAGTAGGCAGAGAGGCAGGCAAAGAGAGGAAGGGAAGCAGGCTCCCCGCCGAGCAGAGAGCCGGATGCAGAGCTGGATCCCAGGACCCTGGGTTCATGACCTGAGCCACTGAGCCACCCAGGCGCCAATTAGCCAACATATTATCATATCATTACAAATTCACTACTCTTATTTTTCCTTTTTTATTTTGAGAGAATTAGCATATGTACTTGAGGGAGGGAAAGGGGCAAAGGAAGAGAGAGAGAGAAGATTCCAAAGATTCCAAGCAGGCTCTATGCCCAGGTCAGAGCCTGATGTGGGGTTCCATCTCTAAACCCTGAGATCATGACCTGAGCCGAAATCAAGAGTTGGACGCTTAAATGACTGAGCCACCCAGGTGCCTCACACTACTCCTAATTTTTAATGTACCCAGTGGACATTAGAAAGGTGAGTGAATTTATTATAAATAGAAACCAAATGGCCACGCTTTAAAAGCATGATTTTTAAAAAATATGGTCCAGGGTTCACCAATTGGCCGTGTGCTCTTGATATGTACTGAACTAAAAGAAAAATCAATGTTCTTTTTACAGATGCTTTGGACAAATGACACAGAATTTTTTAAGACTTTAATTCTGTGTCAGACCAAATGTTACTTACTAGCAACCTGCAGAATGAGCTCTTATTAATAAAATTTGTTAACAGAATGTATGAAGTAAAATTAACACATTTCAAAAGATTACTTGGGCCTCTACTTCACTGCTAAGACATTCAGCTGCAATACAGTCAGAGGATTCCCACAATTTGCAGAAGGATACATTACTATCTGTTTATCTATCTATCATCAGTGCCCTCTTTGATTGCCCTGGTTTTTGCAGTGACTTTAGTAGGTCATGGTTCTCAAGTCCAGGAGCTTTTATTTATAAATTAATATACGGTTAGCTTTATTATTCCCATTCAATTTGGTTTCTGGAGAAGGTTAAATAACCCAATAGTGTACAACGATGCATATATACGTTAGTGATGTTTTTGGCTTATAAGTTTGCCTTGTTGTTTAAGTAGATGTATTTATAAACCTAATTTGGCATATATGGTTCATTGATCTGCTATTTATAAATTTATGCTATTTAAATAACTTACAACATATTTTTCTTGCAAGTGCAATAACCTGTTTTTATACATAGGGCAATGTTTATAGGGCATTTTTCTGTAATGAACCATATGAAATTGTCATTTCTAAGGTAAAAAATATTAAAATAACACGATTTCACATGGTTTAACCTAATAAGAGTCTCATGCTCTACCAACTGAGCTAGCCGGGCGGTTTAACCTAATAAAGGCAAATACATATCTTGTATATAAAATACATTTCCTTATAAGGTAGGTGGTAATTTATATAGATCATTAGCAACAAATTTACTATAACTTATTTTCTAATTCCTTGTCCACTGGAAAGGTGGAAGAAGTAAAATGTGTAGGATGGGTGGGTCTCAGACTTTTATCCCACATAAATGAACAGAGGTTTAAAAAAAGAAGGAGAAGTTGATGGCCACTACCATTATTCTCCAATGCCAGACACATTATATATAACTTAATTTAATTAGGCCCTCTGGAGATAAAGCTCCCATGCCCCACTAGGAAATCACACCTTAATACTAACATGAAAATCTGGTTAAAATAGACTTCAAAGGCACTTCTGATGAAAAAGACATAAAAAAGATACATCCAGTCAGGAAACCATGGGAACTGAGAGCAGGAGTTGCTTCTAAGAAATCAACCCCAATCTGTTAAAGGACAGAGAGTGTACACATAATTAAGACCAACAATTTTTTTTTTCTAAGTGCCCTTGTCTTAAATCCCATTTTACAGTTCTAGCTCATGTTTTCAGAGCACTTGGGTTACCTTTAGAGCCCAAGGTAATTATATCTGAGGCAATTCTGTTTTCATCTACAAATACTTTATTGTCCTTATAAAATGTGCTGGCTTATATATTATATTCACTTTGCTTTTTTAGGATTTCAAATTCTTGCTTATAGGTATTGGGATGACTTTGAATTAAAGACTAAAACCTCTTGTTTCTGAATATTTTCTGACCAGAATTAACGCCTTGGCATCTAGGTTTGCAACAGAAGAGCTTGTATTCCCCTGTAAAAGCTATTGAAGTAGCTTCACTGTAATTTCACCATATTTAACATTTCCTTCTAAATAGAGAATTTTATAAGACATCATGAGAAAATCAAGAAACATTTCTGTATTTCTTATAAGAAAGATTTGTCTGTAGAACCCAATGTTTTAACATTGCCCTTTCGGAGGTAACAGATTCATTGTTTATAAATCTATTATTATGCCTGAGTTAAATATTATTGCCTCTGAACACGCTCATCTTCTCCCATCTTTTTAAAATTTTTTTATTTTTAAAACTTTTATTGTTATGTTAGTCACCCATACAATACATCATTAGTTTTTGATGCAGTGTTCCATGATTCATTGTTTACCTGTAACACCCAGTTCCGTGCAATACGTGCCTTCCTTAAACCCACCAACAGGCTCAAAGGGAAAAGTGAAGGGGGGGGGATCATTTTTTATTTTTTTTTTTTAATTTTCCTTCTTTTTAGTCTACCTTTAGCTCAAGCTGATGACATCAATCCTAGAATTTACCACCAACTTTCTTAAAATATTAGGTTCTAATACTGAAAGGGGGTGAGGAATAAAAATATCTAGACAAAACAGACTTGAAAACTATATTCAATTTTGTAATTTTACATTTGAAAAATTGCTTTTATAATAAATATTCAGAAAATAAAGTACACTAAAATTGTCTTGTTTTGCAGGTAAGGTTATAAAGGTTGAAAATCACTTATCTATAATTCTTGCTTCTTTAATCTATGGTAACAGTTTCTGACCCACTGCTATGCTGAAAGTGCTAGTTTTAAAGCACCAATGATTTTAGACACCAAATGGAAAGCTTGTGAATGAAGGCAGGTGTTATTAAAAATTACACAGAAAAAAGAGACATAAATCAAGACTGTCCAACAAGAAGGTGTGGCTCTAACACGGACTAATCATAACTGCCAAATCCAAACTTTCTTATGTTTTATTATTTTTGCTACCTCACAAAAGTTGTACATTTTATACTTAAGAACATATGTATAGTCATCATTTTAAATTCTTCCTCCTGCCCCTAATTTCAACTTCCATTTCTACAGCTACCCACAGGGAAAGGTACACTTTTAGGCTTGTTCTCTGCACTTTCCTATGTGTATATAAGGTTTTCTAGATTTTTTTGGTTGTTGTATAAACCAAATGACATGTATTAGTCAGTGTCTTTCTTTTTCATGTGAAATACTGTAATATTTTCTTAAAGAAGTACATTTGTTATCTATTTCCATTCTTTTCTAGGCTGCCTAATATTCTACCGTATAAGGGCATATCATAACTTAACGATTCTAATGTCGAACAATGAAACTGCTTCCATTTTTCTCCTTACATTTCCCCCTCTGCAAGAAATATCCATATAATATTCTATATGAACATGACAGTATCTTTATACAGAAAAAAAAATCTGTTTAGAAGTAAAGCACTTTTAAAGTTCATAGGTACTGTTGAACTTTTCTCCTCAAAAAGATGAGATTATTTATACTTTGTTTTCCAATTTTACTTAGTAATATTAAGGTTGTCCAGTTTTTGTTCATTTTAATACAAAGGTTTAAAAAAAAAATCCTATCTCCCTGATGTTTTCATTTGAATTTCTCAGAATAATAGCATGGTTGAATAACTCTTCAAAACTTTATAGGCTATCTCTATTTCTACTTCTATGAATTTCCAACTTACATTCTCTATTTTCTACCAGTTTTTTTTTTTTTCATACTGATTTGAGAGCATACCTTGTATACTCTGAATATTAGCTTTGTCTATTACATGTCAAATCTGTTATTTGGCAATTCAGTTGCTTGCCTTTTTTAATGGCATCTAAGTTTGATGTCTCACTCGAAAGGCCTTCTCTACTCCAAAATGTTTTAAAAAATTCACTTCTAAACTTTGCCACTTTATTTACTTACATTTAGCCCATCTAGATTTTAGTTTTGATAGTACCACAAAGAGGGTCCCTAATTATCTTTACCTCAACTGGACAGTCAATTGTTCCACACCATTTATAGAGTAGCTCTTCCACCACTAGTTTATCACACAAGACATTCTCCTGTATCCATGGAGTTCCTCCTGAATTCGATATTCTGTTCCTATGATCAACATGCTCATTCCTCCTCCAAATTTTTATTTTTTAAAAAACTGTAATTTTAGGGACGCCTGGGTGGCTCAGTTGGTTAAGCAGCTGCCTTCGGCTCAGGTCATGATCCCAGCGTCCTGGGATCGAGTTCCACATCGGGCTCCCTGCTCCACAGGGAGCCTGCTTCTCCCTCTGACTCTGCCTTCCACTCTGTCTGCCTGTGCTCGCTCTCACTCTCTCTCTCTTACAAATAAATAAATAAAATCTTTAAAAAAAAAAAAAAAAAAAAAAAACTGTAATTTTATAGTATGTTTTGACTTTTGATAGGTATGTTCACTGTTGTTATATTTGTTTTTGAAATTTACTTGGCCATTCTTATGCATTTCACCTTCTCAAAACTTGAAACATTGGTTTGTCAAATTCCATTCTAAAATCCTACCATAATCTAATTAGGATTATAATGACTATTTTCTCATTTGATGAGAACTGCCATTTTTATGGTATTAAGTTGTTACATTCAGGAATACAGTATGCTCTCCATCCATTCAGATCTTCCTATAGTTTTCTTTATGTAGCTGTTGTATATTTTAGAAGATTCTTAAGTATTTTATAATTTTAGCTTCTACTTTTTTGTTTTCATAGTTGGCTACTGCTGGTGTATAAGGAAGTTAAAGAACAGGGGCGCCTGGGTGGCTCAGTGGGTTAAGCCTCTGCCTTCGGCTCAGGTCATGATCTCAGGGTCCTGGTATCGAGCCCCGCATCGGGCTCTCTGCTCAGCGGGGAGCCTGCTTCCCCCTCTTCTCTGCCTGCCTCTCTGCCTACTTGTGATCTTTCTCTCTGTCAAATAAATAAATAAAATCTTAAAAAAAAAATAAAGTTAAAGAATAATCCAAGTTATAGCCAGCTAGTTTACTGAAATCTCTTTGTGACTCAAATCATTTTCTGTTGACTATCTTGTATTTTCTAAGTAGGTAATCATACCAACCACAAATACCAACAGTGATAATATCTCACCTTATCCCACACACACCCCCTATTTAGAGGTTAATTATTTTTCTTGCTTCTTAATGAACTTGCTGAGACTTTAGGACAAATGGTACGTTTCTATCTTTTTACGGAAGTCCTTCTAATATTTCACTGTGACATTTAATACAGGTTTCTGATAGAGACCCATTACAAGGTTATTTCCTATTAACAGTTATTAGGGACAATTTATTTTAGAAAATGATAGTTTTAGCACTAATAAGATAATCATATAGTTTTATTCTTTCATCCATGAATATAGTGAATTATGTCAATGTGTTTCCTAGTACTGAATCAATATTATACTCCTAGGATTTAATACATTGGAATTGGCCAAGGCTCTGGAGTCGGGTGCCTGGGTTCAAACCCCTAATCTTTCACTAACTAGTTGTGTGATATTGGTCATGTTATTTTACTTTCTACTTCAGTTTCCTCGTTTTTAAAAAGATGACAATATTATCTACCTCAGAGGGTTGTTTTAAGGATTAAGTAAACTGATATACATAAAGTTGTATGGAACAGCAGTCAGAACATAGAAGGATTTAATATATGTTAATTTATTGTTTACTGAGTGCCTTCTATTTGCCAGGCATAGAGTATGCAGCATGGCAGGCAGGGGTCACCAAACTAAGGCCTGTGAGCCAAATCTGGTCCCGTTTCTGTAAAGTTTTATTGGAACACAGTCATACCCAACGTTTATAACTTATCTATGGCTGTTTTAATGCTCCTACAACACAGTTAAGTAGTTGTAACAGTCCATACAGCCAAATACCTTATCTGCCCCTTTATACAAAAAAAAAAAAATTGCCAATGACAGCAGTTCTGTTCTGACTCAAGAAGTTCATAAACTAATAGCTGAGACAGATAGGAAATATATATGCTATAGTATGATATGTACACAATCATGATATTGAGAAACATGGCAGTTCAGTATTAAATGGCAAAAAGGATTCATATAAGTGAAAAAAATGGCAAGAGAAGAGGTATTTTACTTACCCTTAATTATTTTTAAATATGCATTTGTTTATATGTCTTTACCTTTCATCCCAGTTTGTGAATTACTAGAGGGAAGGAGTACAGTATTCATCTTTGTGACATTCATAGTATCTAGGACATTTCAAGAATTAACAAATGATAGATGAATAAATGGTGAAAAGAACAACAGGTTATCTAGGTGTTAGAGCCTCTTATTACCCCTCTTTAAAGTGAAGAAACTAAGGCCCATAGAGGTAAGTAACATGTTCATGTTTATATACAGCCAATAAGGGAGGAAGCCAACAAATAAACCTCTACTTGCCTACTGTAAAATGTATGTTCTTTCTACTACATAGTTGGGAATAAATATAGTCACATGATATCAATGGACTATATACTTTGAAATAGAGACCAAAGACATTATAATTGATGCAGCAGAATTGTGGTATGATTTTAATATCTAAAATTGAGCAATGATTTGAATAAAACTCATGTTTTTGAAAATACTAGCCTGGAAGCAGCCTGAAAGATGGATTAGAAGGAAACTGCACCTACATTTTCTCCAAGGCTACTCTACCACACACATTAGGCCAATTTTAACAAGGTTCAAGGAACAGATTAAACAAATATAACTGCAGGGACTCCTGGGTGGCACAGTCAGTTAAGCGTCCAACTCTTGGCTTCATCTCAGGTCCCGGTTTCAGGATCCTGAGATGGAGCTCCATGTCAGGCTCAGCACTCAGCATGGAGTCTGTTTGAATTCCCTTTCCCTCTAGCTCAGTCCCTCCCCGCTAAAAGAAATACATAAATATTTATAAAAAATATAACTGCAAGCATACAGTGGCATTTGAAGAATAATAATGCACCTACTGATCTGAAGTATCAGAAATTGCTGGTCCCAACACTGATAGAAGAAATAAAAAACTATTAACTAAAAGTATAAGAAGAAAGCATATACTGCAAATGAAAATATTATATGGAAAAAATCAAGTCTTAAGAACAAAACTGCAAATTGAGAATGCCTGTCTTAAGCAAACAAAAAAAAACCTAGAAAATGAAATCACATACTATAAATATTTTCACTTTAAGAATGTAAGCAAATCTTAAGAAAAACTGATTCTGATATAAATGACTACTCCTTCAAGCTTGATCTCAAAAGCAGTTCTTGTACAGAATATCTATTTCTGCAAAAGAAAGCACATCATTAGTTTTTAAAGAGAAGTATTAACTGTGCTTTAAAATGCACATGAACCCCTGTATAGGATCCCCAAAGTAGGAAGATTTTTTTTTCTCTCCCTGAGGAATTAAATAATAAAGAAATCACCTATATTTTCTAACTTATTCTGTTCAAATGTATATTGAAATGTGGATTCTAAAGGAGGAAAACAGAAAATATCTATTAGATATTTGTGATAGAGGCTGATTAATACAATCTAATTTATTAAACTTAGGTAACTTTTATATCAAGGTTTATTTCAAAGTACACATCAAGTTTACTTTTATTTCTGACTAAGAATAGAAGAGATCTCAAAAAGCTAGAAAGGAAGAGAGATATGAAAGTGAATCAGAAGTAACAGTTCCATCCGTAAAATAAAAGTACTACCATATATCCAGCATGTCTGTATAGGATTTAAAAAATTACCAAGTATAGGGCCTAAATACCAATGAGAGTTCAACAAGTGGATATTATTACTCCATACACAGGAATAGTCTTTCTTCCACTTGGAGAAAAAAAAAAATCTTAAGGAATTCCCTTTTGCATATTTTTATCCCACTCTAGAAAAGACTAGCTGAAGTTGCTTGGAATATAAGATAAGTACTCCCTTGCAAAAAGAACAGAGGCATTGGATATGGACCACAATGAAAGATTATTAAGAATAGAAAAGAGAGCTTTTACATGCAATCTCTTTGCCAAAAAAGCAGTTAAAACTTTTGATTGAACTAAATGTTTAGTGGAAGCACATCTGCAGAACTTTGGAGGATAAAACTTGAACTCACTCTGGTGTTACTTAAAAAAACAAAAAACAAACAAACAAAAAAACCACCAAAAAACAAAACTGCATTGCTTCCAATATGGCAGGATTAATATAAGCATTTACTTGGTACTTTGTTTACATGGTTTCCAATATCTTTTTGGGTGCTCACAATTTTTTTGTGGGGAAAACAGGATAGGTATTTTTCTCAATTTTAATGACTGGGAACTTAAGATGGAAAAAAGCTAATCTGAGATCATATGGCTAATAAGGGTAAAGCTGGAACTAAGATCCATGGTAAACTCCTAAAAAACAGAATAGCTGGAATGATCCAGCTGTTTTAGGCTCTGGCAAAAGGGAGGTTGGAACCGAACTGTTAATTTCTCTCTAAAGCAAACATTTTTTTTTTAAAGATTTTATTTATTTATTTGACAGAGAGAGAGACCACAAGTAGGCAGAGAGGCAAGCTGGGGGCTGGGAGAGAAGGCTCCCTGCTGAGCAGAGAGCCCCATGCAGGGCTCGATCCCAGGACCCTGAGATCATGACCTGAGCCAAAGGCAGAGGCTTAACCATTGCGCCACCCAGGTGCCCCTAAAGCAAAATTTAAAAAGTCAAATTTTTTTACGTAGCAATTCATGATGGAAATTTAATTTAGTTTTAAATTTCGTTCAAAAGGTTTGTACTACCCTACAATATAAGACAGTATACACATTTACAAAGTATGAGAAATGTTAATATAAATAAATTACAAAAATTAACTTAAGTTTTGAAGTTTTGTTTGGTTGGTTTTAATGTTTTTAAGAGGGGAAAAAAGAAAACACACTGATTTTATCTAGGCCACTCTCCATCTTACTCGTCTTTGCTCTTTTCTAGCACCTAATACTATCCTTCATGTATAGAACATATTTACTAATGCCTTCAGATCAAAAAATGTTCTATGCCATATTCTGGCTCTCCTGATGACACAAAATGATGTCATTACTCTTGATGACTAGCCAATTCATTCATGCAACCATAACCCCGAGGCACCACTATTCACCTAGTAATGGCATATGAAACACAATGTGAAGGAAATAATTGCTTCAGATATACACATCTATAAATTTAGAAACTTCACAGAGCTATTCCATGTAAATGAATTTTCCAAAATAACTGATACTTATCCTTTAAATTACCATAACTTATATTTAAATAATCTTAATGGAAAAAATTAAAAAAAAATTTTTTTTAAGATTCTATTTGTCAGATAGAGAGAGAGAGACAGCACAAGCACGGGGAGCAGCAGGCAGAGGGAGAAGCAGAATCCCTGCTGAGTTGGAGCCCAATGTGGGACTCAATCCCAGGACTCTGGGACCATGACCTGAGCCAAAGGCAGACACTTAACTGACTGAGCCACCTGGGCATCCCTTAATGGAAATATTTTAAAAGTGATTTCTAGGTCTTCTTTACCTTAATCTGCACATGACACAACCTTTTCTTGATGACTCAACCTCATCAATGTAAATATCAATTATTAGCCTATTCTGTAACACAGTGACTCTTGGAGTTACTGAAAGGTATCTAACTTAACTATTTACCTCCTCACTAACTCATCCTAGACTACTTTTAAAGACAAGGTTTCCTACCAGCAGATCCCTATTATCTCTTAAAAGCCACCAGTACCCTGGCCAAAGTTTGTAAAATGCCAGTTTCAGTTTAAACTATGTAAAATCAGAAAAGGCAGTTGATATACTTAGCCTTACAAAATTTTAAATCAAGCCATGATGTAACTATTTTCACTGCTCTAAGGCCTGGCTCAAAGGTTTTTCTTCTTTCACTTCCTAGTTCTGAGACCTAGTGGCTGTTTGTTGCTAGAAGTTTGGCCACAAAATAACAATTACAGTAATAGTTATTTCTGCATATTTTCTTTATTTTTACTATAACAGAGGGAACAAATATAAATGACATTCATAACAAACAGCACCAAACAACCATGTAGACAAATGATATAAGGCATCTCACTTCATGTGCTGTAAGGACAATTACCTAGTCCAATTATTAGCCAGAAGTCTGCAAACTAGGTCCACTAGCCAAATACAGCCCACAGAGAGCTTGTTTTTGCTTGGCCCTTGAGTTAAAAATGATTCTTATATTTATAAAAACTCATTTAAAAAATAAACAAAAAAGAATACTCAGAAGAGACTACAAGTAAACTGCAAAGTGTAAAATACTATCTGGCAGTCTGCAGAAAAAGTTTGCTATTCTTGATCTAAGCTGTAATAAACACACATATATAAAACATATATAGCTATCCCTTACACATAAAGCTTAAGGTATTAATATGTCAAAGTAGACACATAGTTCTTTCAGTGATGAGTTCTTAAGGATACAACCAAATTATCTTCTCCAGCCCTGCCTATTCCTTTTGATCATGCCCTGGGGCTTAGCCAAAATCTGTAGGCCACCTTCTCTTTCTTCCTCTTAATACTTAACCTTGGATGCTCTCAGACTGGTCTCCCTGCTCCTACTTCCAGCCCTGGATGTCAGTCTTTTCTGGAATGTCTTTCCCTTTGCTAAGTTTTCCCCAAGCTTCAAGTCTGACTTCTTCCAAATGCCTTCTATGATCTTCCAGCCTTCAGTGGCCTCACCTTCTCTCGAATTACAGTCTTTTCCACACAATTTAATAATAACAGCTTATATTTTTGCTAATGATTTTCTGTGTGTTAGTCTAGTATCCATAACTATTTTCTAAACAACTTGAAGGAAAGATATACTGCTTTAGTATCCCCACTTTAATAATAGCTCATCATCCTCTAAGCCCATGTCATCTACCAATTGTACCTCTCTACCTTGGAGAAAAAATAACCTGAGGACTGGTAATGGGTGATAAGTGATTGGAAATACCAAAGAGATAACACCCACAAAATAACTTGATGGAAGAAGATAAGTTACACTGCAAACTTAGAAAGTGTATGTGAAAGACAAACAAAACTGTAATAGTAGAAGGACAGAGAGATAAGGATCAAGAGATTAAAAGATCACTGAACAATACTTTGAAATGAGATCAAAATATTAAAATTATAAAAGCTTACAATATAAGTTAAAAGAACAAAATTTGCCTTTCAACACTATTGGCCATTAATTTCCTTTTAACAAGCAGCTCTTGACATTGATATCCATAAGGACCTTTTTTTTTTTTTTTTTTGCAATGTGATAACTGAAGCACTAAACAATTCAATGGGATAGACATACACTGTATTCTCTTTAGATTTTTCAATATTCTAAATTTATTTGAAGTGTGCTAGAGATGAGAAAAAAAATCCCCTATCAATTGATTACCTGGCTAATAAAATTGGAAAACATGGGCCTATCCCTACATCACTCTTAATGATAACACCTAGACTCATTTTCATAAAAAAATGCACCCAGAATATAAAAAAAAGTTTTTAGTACTTCATCAAACTATTAAATATAAGGTACACAAGACTTGCATGCATAAACATAAAAACAAAAGTTTTAAAACAATCATATACATTACCCATGAGTTTAAACTAAAAATATTGCATATTATAAATTAAGTGCTCTTTACCTAAGTAAAGCTACAAGACAAGGAGAATACTAATCATATATTCCTTCTTTTTGTCCTGGGTTTTACAGTCTCTCAGTCCTGACCTATGCCTGGCTGGTCAGAGAAGAGGGAAACAGTTTTCTTAATTAGTAATAAAATATGCCTAATATTATACTGTAGAAATTTTACAACAAAAAATTAATTATTAAATGCATGGTAATATGAATCAGCTCTCAATTACTCACATGATGAGGGGAAGTGATGACACAGATTACACCAAATGATAATCCTAGCATCAGTTTTTTCAAATGCTTATCATTAATTTGGAAGAAGGAAACTGCCTTTATGATTACATCTGACTGAGGCCAGGGTTAACCAGAATGTTTATATTCACTAAACATTCAATGATTTTGAGGTTTTGAAAGGAGAGACAAAAGGGAAAAAGAGGGAGTTAATTCAAAAGCATACAGGTGGCTAATGGCAACCAGCCTGGGATAAAAGAATTTCTGTCAACCTACCTAAGAAAATTGAGAAATGATCTGTGAAGAAAATGAAAACAAACAAACAAACAAACCAGTAAAACTTACAAGGACAGTGCTAAAATTTTAAAATAGAATGTTATTTGTAAAAATTTTAATGATTTTTTTTCCTCTTAAATTATCCTTTCTTCCCACTAACTAGTATTATTAGTGATGGCAAGAACTACCAGTGGGCCAAAAAGCTGAAAGGAAATTTTAGGTCCTATGTTACAAAAGATGTGTTAAAAATCCTTTTATCACTCTTTTCTGTTAAGCCCACCGTCTGTCTTAATAGGCACTTTATCTCATTACTCGAGAGAAATCAATTCAACCAAGAAAATACCAAAAAGGCAGAGGAATCATTCCTCTGAAATATTTTTAGGTGATTCAAACAAAACTTACACGATGGCAAGAATTACAGATTTAGCAAATACACAAATACAAGATCACAGTCACAAATCTCAGTTAGTTGCTGCCTAACATATGGCTCCAACTTCTTAAGTGGCATATGTTTAGCTCGGGTGCTGGTAATAGCATGGTGGTAAAATAGTATAGTAACAGTTCAACTTTAGTTATTTCTCTTATAATACAGAAAAACACTCCAACTTTGGTTACAAGAACTAAAAAGAGGGACCACAATACGAAACAATTATGTTGCTCGGTTTTAGAAGTCCACACCAAACACATATGAAGATTAACAAGGCAAAAAATAAATAAATAAATAAATAAAAATGAAAAAATCTTACCAGCTTATTATTCTTAGTTAGAAGATGCTCAGACACAAAGGTGGCCAAAGAAACTTACACAAATTTCACAAAAGAAAATCTCTAATTCAAGATCCCTAGCACCTCAGCAACCATTACACCCCCCCCCCCAATATCCCAAGGTTTTCAACGCTGTTTGATAAAGGAACGATCAACGACTACTTCAATTACAACAGCCCCCGCTGTGCTCCCGACTGTATGACAAAATTATGTGTTCATTTTCCTTTACCTAACGCATGGCGTCCCTCCACAGCCGTGTCAAAAGTTCAAAGATCCAGGTTGTTAAACAGGGCGAGGACCGCAGCCTCCAGTCAACCTCCTGACTGAACAGGTGGTTAACTCAGCCGCGTAGAGGAACGGCCAGGTACTGGCACCAGCCAAACAGGATCAAACACACCAGGGCGGGTTTTCGAGGTTTTAACCCCAAGATGAACGGGGGAAAGTCTCTTCAGAAAAAAACGTTCAAGTCCGGCGACTGCCTGGCGGCCGAAGCCTAAGGCACAGCGGCCGCTCGGCGATCTTCTCCGGCGGGCTGCGCACTCGACCCCCTGAGCCTCCGCGAGTGGCGCTGCTCACCGCCGGCCGGGGCGGGGGGGAGCGGAGGGAAGGCCGCCCGCGCCGCCTCCTCCGGCTGGTGGCGGGGCCGCAGTCGCGCCCCCCACAAGCGCCTGCGGGCGAGACTCGGGCCCGGCAGGTGGCCGACAAGTTGACGGGTCCTGTCCCCGGCCCCACTCCCCCCTGCCCACAGCGCGCCCACAGGACGGGGTGGGCCGGGCCCCTCGACGGGCCCGATCCCCGCTCGGCGCCGCGGCCCCTCAGACCCAGCCTAACGGTTTCCGTGGCGCCTGCTCCGCGACGGGAATGGGACAGCTCGGTCTCCCCCGCCTTTCCCGATGGGAGCGCCCGCGCTCTCACCTCCGAGTCACGCCGCTCTGAGGCGGAGGAAGGCGGCTACCCTGGCGCCTCTTCTTCGGGTTCCTGATCGTTCTCGCTCTACCTCAGCGGCAGAGCCAGCTCTCGGGGCCGCTGCGGCCGCCGGCGCTCTGACTGTTGGGGTGGTTTTCCGGCAGTGACGGCGCCGCCTCAGCCCCGCTCTTCGCTCCCTCTCCGCGTAGCTCCCGCTTTCTGTTTCACCCGAGGGACCACGAACGCCGCCGCCGCCATGCTTACTACGGAGCCGGGAGGAGGAGCCCCGAATCGGCGCGCCCAGTGCGGCTGCGCGAGCCTCGCCGACGGCGCCCCCGGCCGGCCCGGACCCCACGTTCCCGCCCCGCGCCGGAGCCTACTAGCCCTGCGGGTCTTTCCCGGGAGCGCGAGTCGCCCGCCGAGTCCCTAACGCTGGGCGTTCCAGCGCCCCCTTACCGCTCCCAGGGCGCCCACCGCCCTCCCGGGGCTGCACGGTCCGTCCTGAGGCCTGGTTGCGCTAGGTTCGACTTAGCATCTGCCGCGGCCAGCCGGAGAGCAACACTAGGGAAATGTGGAGTTAATTGACTTCCTAGGGCCACTCACGCAATTCTCAGTCCAGATTGTAAAAGGCTCCCTCCGAGACGCGCCGGGTCAGCCTCTTTCGGAAAGCACAAGAACTTAACGCTGGCAGGTGCTTTTAAAGACACTCCCCCGAGGAATAGGAAGCCAAGCGAAGTGGGTTGGATATTTTCCATCCTAAACACTTAGAGCCCCGGATCTCTACGGCAAGCAAAAATATTTAGATAATTACTTCAGTTGAAAACGTGGGGCTTAGTTTCCTGGTCTGTTCCCCAGCCAAATCGCATGAAAACCCATTACCTTAATTTCTACAACAGCGCGAAGCTTACTAGTGAACGGAGCAGAGATTCCTTTAAACCTCCAGCAACTGGGGGCGCTGCAATAATTCCCGAGGGCCGGCCAGGGCTGCTTACTTTTGCAGATTCCACTAAAAGTCTTGGGAAGGGGGTCGTCTTTGGGACCGAGAGTCCGACTCCAGTAATTGTCCCTTCAAAAACAGTGATGAATGTAACCAGGCTCCACCGTTCTAGCTTTATTTCACTTTATTAATTGTGCTGCATTTTAATATAGCAGTATTTTTATTTTAACCCTGTTACAGAAATCCTCTTAAAATCTACTTACTCCCTACATTCTTAAAGAGTACAATGGTTAATGAAACCCTTTGTCCACGGTTGACCATCAAATATGATACCTTGGCCATATGCTGAAGTCCCAGGGGATTGCTGAGGTATATAGGATCCCTATTTTGGTGATATCTTTTTTTTTTTTTTTTTTTCCCTGGGTGGAATGTTCTCATCACCTTTTCTAATAATCTGTCACTGCTTCTCATCTCCTCATCTGTCTCTTTATCCACTCTGAGCCTTCCCCTCATCCTTTCTACTCTACTGTTTATTTTTTACTTTTTTTTCTTGATGGCATTTCTCTGGCTCCAGGTGATGATTGATCAAATATTTCTATCCATAGCCAGCTAAGGAGAGAATCTTTTTCTTCCCATCAGTAAATAGGACAGTGATTCTATATCGAGTGATATTTTGAGATATTTTTATTGCTGTTCACTATCAAAAGTTCTTTCCCTGTGAGAGGTGTTTTCTTTCTTTAACTTCCAGTTTTGGCCCTCTTCCAGACAAAATTGCTGGAAAGCTGATCTCTGAGTAACTGAAGCATAACTGTGTATTGTTTTAAAATATGAGTATTTATCAGAGTGTGGGCAAGTTGGGTGGCTACTCCATATTGCTCCCCTAGCTCTGTTTGGTTGAAGACTAAGCTAGTGGTTTCCAAACCTAATTCTAAGCTAGTAATTTCCTAAGCTTCCTTCTTGGGAGTTTTTTAAAAGGCCAGAATCTTATAATCTACCCCTTAAGATTTTGTCCGAGGAGGGGGCAGGGAACAGGAAATGACATTTTTTAAAACACTGTATTTTTAAAAAGTATCCTGGGCATTCCTACATGTATAGGCACAACAAAGAAGAACAGCTATTTTGAAGGAGACTAAGACATAATTCCAGAATATCACTGAAGTAGATATAAAGATTGTAGTCAACAATATGCAACACTGGAAGGTTGAGTCAAATGAGGACTGGGGAATTTATGTCCTGTGGAGAGAATGAATCATACACATAAATAACCCTAACACAGGCACCAGTATGAATTCTCTGGGAATCTAGAAAGGCACAAGAATTTACGTCAGCTTTGAACAAGTCACTTCTCAGTACTTCATTTTTCTTCTCAATAAAATAAGGGTCATTTTCAATCATCTATCTTAAACTCTCATCAATAGTCAACACGTTGACCAATTATTTCTTTGAATATTACTTCTTCCTTTGGCCCTATACTCTTGGCATTTTTTCCTGCACTTCTGAGTACTATGTCTCTAATTCCTGTGCAGTTTCCTTCTCCTCTCCCTTTTGTTTCCGTTATAACCTCTTGACCTAAACATCATTATCTTCACCAATGGCTTTAGTTATCTATATGCTGATAATATATGCTGGGCTAGAGACACCTCTGTCTCTAGCCCAGACCCTTCCCCTAAATCTCAAATCTGATACCTACTCTTTTATTGACATGTTTACTTAATGTCTTACAGCTACAAAGTGTGGTTCAACTGAGTTTATAAACTCTTCCTGTATTCCTTTCTCCTCATCTGTCCAGTTGTTCAGATCAAACATGTAATAGTCATCCCTGGTATCTCCCTCACCCTCATTTTCCATATTCATTGTAGCTTCAAGTCCTGGCAATTTTATCTTTCGAAACTCCCAAATTGGTCCACTTTTTACCAATTGCCACTAATTCAATCTGGCCTCACATATACAGTCTAAGCCCTTTCAATTCATTTTCCACTTTGCAGCCAAAATGATCTCTTTTGGTTATTTTATTATTACTTTTTAAGAGACGGGATGAGAGAGAGAATAAGGGGAGGGTCAGAGGAAAGAGAGAGTCCTAAGTGGGCTTCATGCCCAGCACAGAGCCCAATGTGGGGCTCAATTCCACAACCCTGAGATCATGATCTGTGCGAAAATCCAGAGTTGGGCACTTAACTGATGACCTACCCAGGTGCCCCTGCAGCCAAAATGATCGATCTTTCTTTCTTTCTTCCTTTCTTTCTATATATATATATATATATATATTTTAAAGATTTTTATTTATTTATTTGATAGACAGAGATCACAAGTAGGCAGAAGGCAGGCAGAGAGGGGGGTGGGGGAAGGAAGCAGGCTCCCCACTAAGCTGAGAGCCCGACGCGGGGCTTGATCCCAGGTCCCTGAGATCATGACCTGAGCCGAAGGCAGAGGCTTAAACCACTGAGCCACCCAGGCACCCCCAAAATGATCTTTCTAAAAGCAAGTATGACTATGTCACTTCCATCGAAAACCTTTAAACAGCTTTTATTCTAAGATATGACTAGAATTTTTAAGATGGCCTACCAGACTGCATGAGGTCTTGCTTTTTCCAGTTTCATCTCCTACCACTCTCCCCTTACTTCCTGTACAGAAAACTTCCTGACCTCCTTTTAGTTTCTCAAATGTGCTGTGATTCCAGCAGCCACAGGCTCTCTGCACATTCCAGTTTTCTCCCTTGTAACCATCTTATCTCTTACTCACAGGAGTAAGGAAAAACATTTCTGACTTCCCAGAGGAGTTCAAGACCCCTTGTTCATGTCCGCTCCCCTACACTGGGTATACTTTCCCTCTATGACCCTATAGCTTGCAACATTTTGGTATATGTGAATACTGGACATATTTCCATTGCTTTCTTCAGGAAGAGAAGGACTGTGCCTATTTTTGCTTACCCAGTGCCTGGCATGTGGTAGGCCCCTTAAATACTTCCTGAATGGTTGACTTTGTTCTTGGAGGTCCCTTCAAGGATTCTAGAAGGTTATTGAATCATATAATTAGGAAGGAGATTACTGAGCACTTTTAAGACAGCCATCTTCTGTATGATTAATAGGAAGAGATTCAAGAATATGTTAGGAGACAATTCTCCATAGAACTGTCATGTTTCTGTATGTTTCACGAGCAGAGGCAGAAGCAGCTTTGGTTCCAGATTATCTGTCTTTTCCAGGATGTTTGTATAAACAGACAGCCTTGGAAGGCAGAAATAGTGTCTCCCACTGCTGCAATAGGAGGATTTTTTTTTTTTAACCATTTAGCATGAAAATGTCATCTTTTGTGCTGAAGGTTAAACAGCTTTGTTTGCAGCCCATTGTAAAAGTTTGGGGAGTTCTAAGCTTGCGTTCCTCAGCTGTGATGCAGACCTACTGCATATGTGACATCCCCTGGTCCACTCCATGTTGTCCCTAGGTGAAAGCTGGGAGTCAAGGGAATTGCCGTGAACATGAAGCTGGTGCTGCTTGCTGTGTCATATGTAATTCAGTCCTCTGACCCAGAAGACTCAGGTCTTCTGCTAGCACCCAAGAAACTGTGGCAGTCTAAATTATTAGCTTGCAAGGGACATAAAATCTCAGACACGTCACAACACTTGACAAGATACAGTGGGTTGAGGAGAAAGAAAGAGATAAAGAAGTCAAAGAGCAAGTGGAAACTTGTCTTTAAAGAAGATGGGAGGAAAAGTTTGGTGAGGAAGAGAGATGGGAAAGCAGATCGAGGTGGAGGTGTTGTGCCAACTGAGTTCTCTGAGCAACATTTGGGGCTCTAACTCTGGGCAGAGTCAGAGAAAAGACTACTGCCATTGCTATACCTCTGGTAGAAGAGAGGGAGGTGAAAGCAATTGATCAGGAGGAGGTAGACCAGTTAAAATAGTCAGAAGCTTTTTCACCCTTTGTCTCTGAAAAGGAGTATGGTATAAAGTGTGTGTGTTGTGGGGAGAGTCAGGTATATCTGGGCTTGAATCTCAGCTCTACTACTGACTGGTTGGTTATCCTTGGGCACGTTATTCTCTGAGTCATGTCCTCACTTGAAAAATGAAGATAAAATGCCTATTTTGCAGGATTAAATGACATAATTCAAGAAAATGCCTGGTATGTGCCTGATGCCTGGTAAATAAATGATAGGTATATAATTAGTTGTCCCGGCTAATTGTGACTTGGTGAGGTAAGGGAAGTCCAGAACCTTCCTCAATATTTCCTAAGATACACAGGAAGGAACTTGACTATAGTCAGTCTTGCTCCAAATTCTTGATCCTGTTGTAATCTCCATTCCTCACTGTGCTTTCCCAGCCATGCTTTACTCCATAGGTGGAACAGTTTTCTCCCTAAGAGCAAAGGAAACAAGGCACAAAATAGGAAGCAACTTGACACTGATCATTGGCCATTACCACTAAAGGAAATTTCTCCCACTGGCCATCATTCTCCTTAAAAACCACCCTGTCACTATTTTGCTATGGATCTGTTCTAACAAGGATCTCCTCCACATTTTTCTAAATTTCTGGGACCCCTTAAAGCCACCTCCCTTTAAAGTTCCCTTTAAAGCTACCTGAGGAAAATTCCCCAAATCTTGTGAATTTATTATTATTCAGAGCAATTTGGCTCTTTCCTTGGAAGCTTTAGTTTTCTTTTCAAAATAAAAAAAGATCCACTTGAGTGACTTTCCATACTAAAGAAGAACTCTGTTATAGAGAAGTAAATCTTAAACTTTGCTTGAATAAAAATCAACCAGGGTCCTTAATTAAGATATAATGGTTCTACTAGGTATCCCCCACACCATGATTTGGATTCAGGAATCTGTAGTTATAAACACTCCAAGAGATTCTGATGAGGGTAGTCCATGGGCCATACTTTGAGCATCTCAGAGCAGCTCAAACAACATCAACTTTCAAAAATAGATGGTTTCTTTCCTTGTGACATGAAGTTAAATTAGGATTGACTCAGTTTTTCAAAAAACTGCTCATCTGTGGTTCACATCTTTTATATTATTTGTTCTTTATAGAGTAACCAATTAGGAAAGACCAAGGAATTCTTTAATCACAAAATGATAATCCTAATAGTTCAAATTTGTCCGTGTTAATGATAGGGTTTCAAAGTAATGCTCATAGAGACAGTCTTACTTCCACAGAGGGGAAAGTCTTCTCTGGTTACTGGTCAGGACTCACTGAATAGGTTCCTGACCTGGAGGGGCTCTAAAAGAATAGACAGATTATAAGGATTTTCTCTAGGTTGAAAAAATAAGGTTTCTATATCTGACTTTTAGACTGTCAACAGCTCTTTGATGTTTTGTACAGCTTTAGGAGGCTCTGAGAGCAGCCCTGGGGTTGAACACACCAGGATCATTATCCAGCATAACCAGTTGACATATGAATCAATTTTAAAGACAGAAGAAGGAGATAGGCATCTATAAGGATAATGAGGCCAAAGATGACTTGGGATTTGAAAAAGCTATTCCCAAACTACATATCTTTTTCTCTTTTCCTTCAAAAAAGCAAATTTCAAAACCAGAGCAATACATTATCAACAAAATAATGAGATTTCAATCTGGAAAAAATAAAAAGAAAATTCAAATGACATGGAAAATGAGAAATCAGATAATCTAACATGTCACCAAACTTAAAGCTATTCCTCAAATTTCAGAAGCAAATATTTAAACCAAATTGCATTTTAGAATTAGTAGACAATTTATCTATGCTATGTGAATATCTTTATATAAGTTGCCTTTAACTTTCACACATAGTATACAAATAAAGCCAGGCATCTTTTAGATAAAGAAAATGACTTAGAGTAATAAGAAACACTAGAGAAACTGTTTATAAATTGAATACTTTTAGTGAAGTAAAGAAAATACTAATTTTATTTATTTCAAATCTTTGTGTATAAAATTCTTGAAAACCAAGGCACTTCTGAACTTTAATCTTATTTTTTCTTTATACTGTACATCTAAGATATAAACCCAGCACTATTACATTGAAAATACAAAAACTAAAATTAATTACTAATAGTGGTTACCATTGTTAGAACAAAGTAAAATAAAGAAGCTTTATTTAAATATATAACAGAAGATGACCTTTGTCAAATAAATACTCAGCTTTAGATTGTAGAAACTCAAGACTTAAAACATGGGAAATTGAAATGTATTCATTTTCCCAAGCTACAGCAGACTGAGAATAAAAATAGGGTTGTGGTAGAGCTCTCAAAGAGTAGCCTCACACTCTTCTCACATCCATAATCAAATTTCTTCCAGATGATTCTAAGAATGCCCAGGGATCTATATAGGTGTACTCCAAGAATTAGTCCTCTGAGCAATTCCATGACATTCACTGTCTCTGTCCTCCTCTGGCTTATTGAGGTGTATTCTTCTGTCATTTCCAAAACCAAAAACCAACAAATTTCCCTGATTGCAGTGCTATCTGTGCTAAGACTACCAATGCCTGACTTGAAGGGTATCCATTCCTGTACCAAGATACAGTTTTCCATGGACATTCTCCTGTTGCTCTTGCCTTCAGCTCCCAAATTCCCATGTATATCATAGTGAACCAGATAAATATATAATTTGTTTGTAGCTCTAGGACTCAGGCATAAATTCATGGACTAGGTAGTATGTTCCACTAAGCCTTTTCCTCTAATAGTGGGTAATTGAACTTGAAGCACACTTTTCATATATCTCTTCATTTAGGATGAGATTTTTTTTCTTCCTTTCTAAATAGGCCTGCTCTACCAGCTCTGTAGACATGCCCAAACATGCTCAAATCCTAGGGCAATAAAATGGTTTGAGCTCAAGCTGTGACCCCAGCTACAAAAACAATCAAGTATTTCAGAGGAGGGACTTGGATGTTCATGAAATGATTTACTATATTAATTTTCTTAATACTACTGAACATTAATACTAGGCTAGACATCTTACTCAACATAGAATAAGAGCAAACTCCTTTCCTGTAAGAATCTAATTTAAAGTGACAATCCAAATATGTTTCCGAGAGGGGTACATAGCAAAGGAGAGAATAAATCAAGAAACATTTATAGACTTGGGGCACCTGGGTGGCTCAGTGGGTTAAGCCGCTGCCTTTGGCTCAGGTCATGATCTCAGGGTCCTGGGATCGAGTCCCGCATCGGGCTCTCTGCTCAGCAGGGAGCCTGCTTCCCTCTCTCTCTCTCTGCCTGCCTCTCTGCCTACTTGTGATCTCTGTCTGTCAAATAAATAAATAAAATCTTTAAAAAAAAAAAACAGTTTAAGAAACATTTATAGACTTACCTTTTATATCAAAGGCTCTGTACAAAGAACAAATGACCTGACCCTAACAAATTTACTCTTTGTGCTGATTATTTCTCTTTTGCTCTCAGCCCCAAGTCCATCCTTTTATACTGTGTTCTGGGATCCTAGGGCTAGGTCTGGAGACTACATTCCCCAGATTCCCTCATCAGCTGCCTTCCTGTCAGGATCAGCCTATGGAGGCTGTGGTAACTAGAGAGACTGGAAGGCAGGTAAAGGAGAGTCAGGACTTGCTTCCTATTTGTAATTCTTGTCAAAAGCTAAGAGCTACAAAATAGACTCATTCTTTTGGCATAATTAGCAGTGGTTGGGCCACATCCCTTCAAGGCTACCTGTGCTTCCCAGCTGTGTCCCCTCATTAGCATAACCACTAGCCATGCAACACCTCCTTCAGAGACATGAGCACTAACTGTATGAGGACCCCCTTCCTCCAAACAACTAGGTTTCTCTCATTTAGTTCTCTGCCCCCTGAAACCCAGCAGATGTTAGCTACTTCCTCCAGAATCCCCCATTTGCCCCTTTAATTTTTCAGTGTCCATGTGACTAATTCCTTGAATTAAATCCCTCTGTTTAAAATAACTACATGGTTTCTGATTTCCTGTCTGGCTTTTGATTGACGGATTTTAACCAGATTTAAAATACCTGGTGAGGGAGACACAATATACTCACGCAAAAAGACATCCAGAGATACAACATTTGAAATGAATAGCTCAGATAAAATTTGCTAGAGGGGTTCAAAAAGGCAAGTAATCAGTTGTTATGGGATGATCAAACATAGGCATTATGATTAAAAAAATTTTTTTTTAAGATTTTATTTATTTATTTGACAGAGACACAGCAAGAGAGGGAACACAAGCAGGGGGAGCAGGAGAGGGAGAAGCAGGCTTCCTGCAGAGCAGGAAGCTGGATGTGGGGCTCGATCCCAGGACAAGGGGATCAGGGATCAGGCTTAATGACTCAGCCACCCAGGTGCCCCAGGCATTATGATTTTTAAATTCCACTTCTTTTATTGAATTTTCAACACTGTGATCAAATTACTACTACTTTCATTTTATAGATGAGAAACTTTGGTTCTGAGAGGCTGAACATATATTCTCATACATACAGCTAAGAAAGCAGCAGAGCTGAGATTCATAGCTTGACTCTAACATAGTCTTTCTATTAGTCCATGTTACTTCAGGAGGGTTGACATAGGAGGTGAACCTTGAAGAATAGGCTTCAAATAAAATGGTCAGAGGAGAACACTTTAATGGGAACGATAGCTAACAAAGGCTGAGATTGGGAAAATGCCAAGTGTGCCTGGGGGTAACAAATAAGCCTGTGCAGAAGTTTGAGTTGGAAGGTACGGAGATACAAGGCAGAAAATATGGGCTGGAGCCAGATTAATAGGGACCTTGGTTGACATGTGAGGAAGTTAGTGAGTTGGACTTGGAATTCAACATGGGGCTTGAACTCGCAACCCTGAGATCAAGACCTGAGCTGAAATCAAGAGTCAGATGCTTAACTGACTGAGCCACCCAGGCACCCCAGGCACCACTTATCTTTAATCAGGGGTCAGAGATGTGAATCAGCAAAAGTGAAATGCTGTTTGGTATTGTTGATTAATGGAATCCATCACTGATATTTGTCAAGCCACTGCTGTTTGATAAGTGTTGTTATCAAAGGCTTTTTAAAATAACCAGCGGGGTGCCTGTGTGGCTCAGTGGGTTAAAGCCTCTGTCTTCCGCTCAGGTAATGATCCCAGGGTTCTGGGATCGAGCCCTCCATTGGGCTGTCTGTTCAGCAGAGAGTCTGCTTCTTCCCCTCTCTCTGCCTGCCTCTCTGCCTACTTGTGATCTTGGTCTGTCGAATAAATAAATAAAATCTTTAAATTAACCAGAAAATTAAAACAAAAGAAGAGAAAACCCTTTATGGATTACTGCCATCAAACCAAGTGATTAGAAAGGAATTTTGACTTTGCATAAATTTCAGGATAAGCAAAAAACCAAGACCAAAACCAAAAAACCCTTTAAAGAAAGAAACTAGGATTTCTATCACAGAGAAAAAAAGAATACTTATTTGTTCCTTGCTTTAAGATAAATCAAAGTCCTAAAATAATCGACATAGCCATGAGAAATGAATTAAGCACTATTTATAGAAAGGTATTAATAATTGACTAATACATCTTTAGGGGATAAAATGAAGAAATATTAAAATGACAAGCCAACAACACTAAATCGAGAGATATGGACAAGTGGACCACCAATCAGCCTGTCAGTGGACTATTATGTTCTGTTACAAACCTCTTCTTGAAGCAATTGGATTCAAACACATTAAGGGTTGGATAGGCTTCTGTGGGCTAGCCTGGAAATTCAACTGTCATTTATAACTTTGTTTCCATGGCAAAATGCCTTTGCAGGTTCTAAACAGCAGACTTTGAAATTAACTTTTGGAATATAACCCATTTGCAACTGGGGGACTGCCTGTGTTTTGCATGTAGATTGTCTATTATAACCAGGGCTTTAATTCCACTGAATCGCAAAGGATTCCAAATTAGTTAGAGGAGTTCAAATTAGTTATCTTTCTTTCAAATCCAATACCTTATTTGGGAAAAGGGAATTTAAAAAAAAGTAACACACTTGATGTGAAGAAAAGGCAAATCCTGTAACTTTTTCCATGAGAGGCCTGATTATGAGGAGGCAAAATTTTGTCTACAAGAGGAGAGAGTAAAATGATGAACTAGAAAATATGCATTTATATAATGGAAGATGGCATTTGTTGTTCCCTTTGCATGCAGTTTGTCTCTATAATGCAAAGGTAACACAAAGTAAAGAACTGAGTCGACATCCTTAAGATGTCTGCTTAAACTTTCCTTAATAATGACATTTGTATACCGTAGGTGAAATTTTTTCTAGACTAGAATTATAAAGATTATTGCAGTAATGTCCCATTGACAGTATACAAAAAGATGCTGGCAAAGACCTTTAAGTGATACCTAGTGTTACAATTTGTCTCTTTTCACAAGGTCAAAATGCTTGCTGCTCAGGAAAAGGATGTCAGACATTTGATCGGATTTTCAGTTAATTTTACTCTTTCAAGTAATTTCTTCTTTCCTCTTTAACAAGAAATAGATACAACAAAATAAGAAATATTTCTATCTTCCATCACCTCATATTTTATTGAAGACTTTAGCTAAGCTCATTAAATTCATAGCTGATAGGTTCAGGAGGCACTCTGTATTATGTAAAATTCTGGTTTTCTGTCAACTAGGTAAGCTAATATGTGCTGATTTTCTTAATGAAGGGTCCTTTATTATTTTACTCCTGGAATTTGTGTGTGTTTGCTTATTTTATAAACAAGATTTCTTCTTAGACCATTTATCATATAGCTAGTAGGAATAATACCATTTACAGTGAGGCCATAAAAACATTTCTTCTCTTAGATATCTGAAGTATCTTTTGAAGTTTTATCCTGACAGGTTGAAAATTATTATTTTTATTTAGAGTTTATCTAGTTTTTTATTTTTATAGTTTTTCATGTACTTCAATTTGATGTTCTTCATAATGACAGTTGAAAGCCATCAGCCTGGGAGTCAAATGCTCTGGATGCTAGTTTACTCATTCAATAAGTACTTCCTGAGAGCCTTATGTGTAATGCATTTATTGCCATTTGATTCGCTACAAGCGTTTCAATTTCTATCATGCTTTTCTCTATTACCCACAGAGTTAATTAGGTACATTTTTTTTCTTTCCAAACATTCTAAAGTTACATTTTATTCTTGAATTTCAATTTTTTAAAAAAAATCATGGTCAGAGAACATATTTTATGAAATAGCTGTTCTTTTAAGTTGTTCAGCTCTCTTTGGTGATATGAAACGTGATCAGTTTTTAAAAGAACGTATAATGAATGTATACTGAAAAGAATGTGTATTTCCTATTTGGTGCACAAGTCTATTCATATTTATTAGATCAAGCTGGTTAATTTTGTTGTTCCACTCTTCAATAGTAATCATTCTTATTAATCATTAATCATCTTATTAATCATTAATCAATTTGAGCTTTCAGTTCATTTTATTTTATGTTGATTTTTTGAGCTCTCAGTCTAAGATCTCTCACTGAGATTGTTAGTTTGTCCATTTCTCCTAGTAATTCAGTAAGGTAAATGCTTTCTATGTCTTGGGGGGCTATGTTTTTAAGTATATACTTCAAAGATGGGCAGATTTTCTTGCTGAATCATTCTTAGTATTATTCAGTGTTTCTTTTTATCTTGTTAAAGCTTTTTGCCTTAAATTCTATTTTGGTTCATTTTATTTTTGCAATTACAATTTTTTTCTATCCATCTGATTTAGCATTTATCATGTTTTATCTTTTTATTTTTAGTCTTCCTGTGCAGTTATATTTTAGATGGGTCATATATAAGTAGCATAGAGTTAGACTTTGTTTTTTATGCATTCTGATAATCTCTATTGTTTTATAGCTATAATCTGCTTATATTTATTGTGATTCCCCACCTATTTAGACATACTTCTACACTTTTAGTTGTATTTTCTTTCCACTTCTGCTTCCCAAGGGTTAAATAAAGAGTTCCACGTGCACTATAATTTTCTCTGCTGGCCTAGAAATTATATATTATTTTTCTGTTCTTTTAATGGATTTATTTTTTTAAAGATTTTATTTATTCATGACAGAGAGTTCACAAGTAGGCAGAGAGGCAGGCACAGAGAGAGAGAAGGGAGCAGAGAGCCCAATGTGGGGCTCGATCTCAGGACCCTGGGATCATGACCTGAGCTGAAGGCAGAGGCTTAACCCACTGAGCCACCCAAGTGCCCCTAATGGATTTATTTATTTATTTGTTTCTATTGCTAGTCTCCTGCTGAACACAATATCAGTTTGGCATACTCTGTTCTGTTGTATACACAACTCCACTGTTTCCTCAAAGGCACTGAAGTGTTACATCTGAAGTGTTAATGTATTTTTAAATAAAATGTTTAAACAGACATAAAAATATACTTGTATATTAATAATTTATACTCATTTATGTTTACTAACATAGTTTTTAACTATTTCTGTGTTCCTTGCTACTTCTCCTTTCCTAGACTTTCCTTCCAGGTTCACTTTTCCTTTTGTGAAATGAAGCATATACTCCAGTAGCTTTTAAAGGGAAGGTTTGTGAAGATTTTAAACTGGATTAAATGGTTCCTAACCATATTGGACCCAGATACATGTTTCCATGGTGAATATATTGTAATGCCTTCCTTTTATCATGAAGTATATATATGTTTTATATATATAATAACAATATATAAAATTTCTAAGCAATCAATACAAAGCTATAGCTTCTATACAATGTATTGGTAAAAGGAAATTAATTTATCAAAAATAATGTACATTTTGATGTGTAAATAAATGTTTGAATATGACCACACTAGAAGACACAGTGAAGCAGTGTCACATGTATATCTACTTACAATGTTGAAGTTTGGATTTAGGAGAAGTAAAGCAATATTCAATATTATCAGTATTTTTACTTTACATTTTATTGTTTATCTAACTTACCACTTATTTTATCTTTTACTTTATATTTGACATTTTATAAAGGGGTTAAATATGTATATACACACCCATATACACACATCTGTACATAGAATCACCATGAATACAATAGACGCAAGGTACAGGTGTGTTGTTATTTGAGACTCAAATTCCTTGCATGGCCTTGCTGTTGGTGACATAATTTTCTAAAATGGTGAACTGGGGTGTCTGGGTGGCACAATCGGTTAAACATCTGACTCTTGGCTCTCAGTTCCTGATCTCAGGGACCTGAGATTGAGTCTCTCTTGGGCAGTCTCCCTTCAGACTCCCACTCGCCCACCCTCTCCTTCTACCCCTTCTTCCCACACATATTCTCTCTCTCTAAAATAAATAATAAAACAAAACCTTAAAAAGTAAAATGGCAAACAATGCTTCGTAAAGTTTTAAACAAAGCAAATTATAATTGTCTCTCAATTTGCATCCGAGTTGCATTCCTGGATAATTTGACTTGTATTATTTTGTGTTCCTATGTAAAACGGAGACAGATTTTAGGTTAAGATGATTGATTATGGAGAGGATTTTCACCTACCTGTATATATGGTAAGACACTGGGGAGTCATGTAGATCAGAACACTGTTTGTTTTATGGGCATTCCCCAGCATATTGTGGGCCATTAGCTTTCCTGGACCTCCTCCTCTCTGATGGCCAGTAGCATCCCCCCCAGTTATGGTGATAACTCAAATTGCCTCCAGATGCATAGTCCTGCTCCATTTAAGGACAACTGTTCCATTTGAAGGTAATCTCCCTGATGGTGTTCTTAATGTGGGGTCCACAGAAACCCGTATGTCTCTAGGAGGGGAGGTCCATGGATGTGGGTGGAAAAAAAATACGCTTCCATGTTTGATATGATGATATGATAACAAACATGTTGCTTTGTTAAAGACCACCATTAATGCTCATAGTCAAGCTAAGCAACAGAAACCTCATATTAATATATCTCTGCCTATAATATATATATTTGCTTGTTATTTAGTGCATTAAGAAAGAAGCACATAATTGTAGTGAAAATTTATTTCATTTTTTTCAATATGTTGATAAATGTGTTTCAATATAGTTGGTTTGCTTTGTTTTATGTATATTATTTTATGCATTTAAAAACATTATTTTTAGAAGTGAGGTCCATAGCTTCACTAGATTACTGAAGGGGTCTTGTACACAAATCACAAATAAAATCTCAGACCCAGGGCTTCAACATCTTTGTGTTGTTCTAACTTGGCCTCATGGGATAGGTAAAAAGCCAGAACTTTAGTGAGGGTGTGGCCAAGAGAAGTGTCAGAGAGAGTCGTAAATCAACGTAACCCAGAAATACAGTTAAACTATATTTCTGAAGAAATACAGTTGAACTGGTACAGTTGAACTGCCAGAAGCTCATGATAGAGTCCTGGACAGTCTCTTTGACCCAGTTTCTCTTGCCTCAAGTTAGACATGGGGTTCTCAAACTTTGGTGTGCCTAAGAATTTTGAAGAGCATATTCAGAAACACGGATTTAACTGAATCAGACTTAGTAGGGGTGGAGTATCTTATTTGGGATGCATATGGATTCATAGACCAAACTCTGAGCAACCTGAGTTGTGCATGCCCCTCTTGCCAGTT
Source organism: Mustela lutreola (assembly GCF_030435805.1). Lineage (NCBI taxonomy): Eukaryota > Metazoa > Chordata > Mammalia > Carnivora > Mustelidae > Mustela > Mustela lutreola. The sequence continues at coordinate 60,448,944 of NC_081302.1, read as the reverse complement.
AGCTCCTGATACACGTTGAAATTTACTGCTCCATTGCTCTAAAAGGTCTTTTCCTTGTTTCATCCCCCTAGTGTCCTTTTACTTAACTGTTAAGCCTAGAGCACATGTAGACTCCTCTACTTTTACTCCTTCCCAAAGCTCTCCCATCCCTCCCATACTCCTTTATGCTTTCTCAGCGCAACTGGGATTTTATGTTATTTTAAAATTACTTATTTAAACATCTGCATCACTAGGCTGAATTCCTTGGGGGCAGGAACTATTTCATCTATCATGAATCCCACCCACAATCTTGTTAACTTGGAATGAAAATGAATAAGTTCTCCTTTCACTGAGAATTCTCATAGCCTTAATTCTAAAATCAATCACTTGTAGATGAAAACCTCATTATCTGTATAAAAGTTTTACTTGGGACACCTGGGTGGCTCAGTGTGTTAAGCGTCTGGCTTTGGCTCAGGTCATGATCCCAGGGTCCTGGGATTGAGGCCCACGTCAGGTTCCCTGCTCAGCGAGGAGTCTGCTTCTCCCTCTGCCTGTTGCTCCCCGGCTTCTCTCTCTGTCTTACAAATAAAAAAAAAATATTTTCAAAAAGTTTTGCTCATTTTATCTTTTCCTCTCTTAGATCAAGCTTCTTGGGAATGTGTAACATACATACACTTGCATGTATCAAAAATGCCCCATATTAGTTATTCTGGCAGAGATAGTTACCTACCTAATGCATATTCTCCTCTTCTTACATAGATGGCACAAAACAAAACGGAAAAAAAATTTATGTTTTCCAGTTGTCCTTGCAGACAAGGTCAATCCTGTCCTAATTCTGAGATGTGAACCGAAATTATTGGGTAAGATCTCCAGGAAAACCCTTAAAAGGAGGACAGACTTAGCTGGTTGGAACATGTTTACCCTTTTCCCCTCATTCTTCACCTTTCTATCTAGAATATGCACAACTTTTTTCCCTGTACCCCAAATTTATATAGTGTTTCTCTTCAGGGTAAAATTTATATTATATGAGGTGTTAAATATGAGGTATTGTAATTAGCTTCTCAAGGGAAAAAGCAAGTCTATGTAGTTCAGATAAGGCTCAAGTGGTATGAAAATAGACCCTTAAATTAGCTTGATCTAGAATCTGTTGTGAAATATTACATTTAAAAATGAAATAAGAGAAATCTGAAATCCTTAAAGGGTTTTATTTTCTAAGTACATGTTTAAATCTGTCTTTCAAATATTGGCATGAGTTACATACACCATTAGAAATCAGATGAATCCAACTCAGAAACCAAGAAGTGTGGTTCTTGGGCTTTTCTCTGATTAAATGCCTTTTTTTTTTTAGCTCCTAGTGCAAAACTGTTCAAATATTATATTCTCAATACTTAATTGCTGAGTGAATAAATATATGAATAAAGAATAAGAATGATTTAGAAGAAAAAATAAGCAAAATATGACTAACATTTTGGTAAATATTTTGGCTGTTAAAATTGAAACAAAACTGTCTTAAGAATAGATGACTTAAAATTACAAAAAAAATCCAGTTGCTTGATTTAAATGTACTTTGCTATTTTTCATTTCTTTGCAGATTCATCGTATTCTCTAGTTATGCTAGCACTGCTTTCAGGTTTAAACTTCTAATATTTCACTGTGACCCATTGCACTCTGTAAAAACAAAGAACTGATAAAGGTTAGAGGGCCACCATCACAACCTATGAAATGAATTAGCAATGAACTAAACTGCTTTTCTCCCCTTGCTCATATTTTCCAGGCCTTTTGTGATGAATATATATTCCTTTTGTAATAAGGAAAGAAAGAATATTAAATTTTATTGAAAAATGTGGGCAGTCTTAAAAGATATAAAGAGCTCAGAGTTTTAACCTGTCACTCTTTGATCTTATGGTATGGGTGATTGTGGATCAATTTTTTTCTTCCTATTTTCTCCACTAGTTCTGTGCTTTAACACAGGCCATTCAGCAGTTTAGCTGGGTTTGAGGTAAGACACTCTTCTGGCCTGCTGGGAACAGAATCTAGCAGGTAGTTACTGTATTTAAAACTCTTTGAAGAAGAAAGGTGTTATTTAAGTATTAAGCATTATTATGAACATCCTGCCTTTTAAAAGCTCAAAGGGAAAGACAAAGGGACCTGTCCTTATTAGTATTTCCAATTAAACTGGAAAGGATAAATTATTTCCAAACCATCTAATCTTTCCTACATGTCCCCATTGCCCTCACCACTACATTTCAGTCAAATCTACACGCAGAGAGAGACAGGAATCCAACCTTTAATTTTCCTTTTAGCTCTGATAAACACGTTTATTACAGGGCTTCCCTTCATGTTTGTTTGTACACATAATCTTAGGGAAACCAGTTTGCTTCTGCTAATGGGGTTTCACAGTATTCCCATAAGCAGCACTACCTGCCCCGCAAATTGAATGGATCTATTTAGTTTGGAGCCTCATAAGGCATTGTGCCACATCCTTTAACTCTGATATGGTGGTGTAAATTTCTCTGAGCATAATAACCATTCCAGGAAGAGTCGTCAAATATACCATTAGAGTTTAGTTACTGGGAAGTTTTAATTCTTTTTCAGGGAATTAGTAACAGTCTTAATACAATTGTCAGTTGAATTAATTGAATTACCAGACACTGTGCATGAAGTCAATTTTTATGACTTGTGTGCTTGATGCTTTTCCAGCCATCTTCCATACTTTTCAACTTCCTGAGTAAGAATTCCAAACTCATTTAGCTTTAAATTGGCCAAAGAGCTTGCGAGTTGATATGACTGATATTTTGAGGGTTAAAAATTGAATTTCAAAATGATGTTAAGGAGTCCCAAACAACAATTTTGAATATCTGTCACAAGTACAATGATTTGAAAAAGAATATTTCTAAATAGATTAGAGACTCAACTAAGACCATCATAAATTTAGAATGTATAATTAGAGGATATAATTTATTTTTGGCCCAGTGGGATGTGTTTTGAATTCAACACTGGTTATTTTTGGTAGACGGTTGAGTCTGAATATTTCAAATGAAATGGCATCATGTTAAATTACCTGTTCTAAAATGCAGACCTTTGTGCTCTTTCTGAGATTTACTTCTAGGGGTATATTGTGATAAATTAAAATTGAGACCATGTACTAAGTTGAAAGCATGAAATTCCATCCTTAATTACTTGAGGAAGCAAGGGTTTACAAAATCATGGTTATTCAGAAGGCTGTTTTGCTTCCATGTGTGTAAGTGTATAGATTCCATAAAGACTGGGCTTCTTATCTCATTACAAGGGTAATAAAAATACAATTTCCTTCTGAATGTATAGTTTAAAAACCTGAACTCATTGTATGCTAGTATTTTTGCAGCTGTAACAGCAGTCTCAAATTAAGAGTTTACTGGATCCCTCAAGAAGGTCATCAAGAACTTGATGGCATCCTTTAGGCTAGGAGGGAGTCCCTTACACTATGTTCTTATCACTTGGGGCTCTGTTAAGGTGATCAAGACAACTATCTTGAGTTACCAAACTTAGTTTACTGATCATAGAATGAATGTATCTATTTTTATATCTGTATAGATACATATATACAGAATATACATAATAGATATGTGCACATACATATTGGTTTAACTGCTAATCACTTGAGGAACAGATGGTAGGTATAGGGAATAATATAAATGTCCTTTCTGTTAGTGTAGAAATCTGGTCTTAAAAATAACTTAGGAATTAAGGGAAACCTAATATTAACAGATACTCCCCCCAATCTTGCCTTCATACTTTGGTCCCCTTTGAGATTCTTCAGGAATAACACTTCCATCCGCCAGCAGCTAGGCATATTGGCTGCTGTCAGCTCACCCTGTGTTTCTTCCAGAAAATTGCCCTCCATTGTAGGAGACTTGACCAAGGAACCTCTACCTCTAAGGAGCAGCTTGTGGCCAATGACTGGATGATATGGGGATAAAAGGTCCACCCTCCATGCCTCAATTTGGGACAATGCTGAGGAGTCAGCCCCAGGGCTCCTCAAAGAATTGGTCGAAGCCCAAACTGCAACAGTGAAAGTCAGCTCCTTTGTCCTCAATCAGTTCTTCACTGCCCTGCATGTGTATCTCCTGAGAGCACACTCCAAGTGAGGTCTTTGCAATCAATACCTCATCTAGTGCAATCAACATCTCATCTATCCCTACTTTCAGGAAAGCCAGTTTGACACGGAAATCATCATAGTGGGCTATGCCTTGTTAGAACACTTGGCTATCCGGATTGTCCTTCTGGTCAAAGATATTACTACCACCACCCCACCTAAGCTGGTGTTCAAACTATTTCCTTATTGAACCATTTCTTTGAATTATTCCCCAAAGCATATGATACGAGGTAAATGTATACCTTTCATTAATATATGAGTCTGGTAGCGGAAAACAGGACCCCAAGGAGAAGACAGTCTACTGCATAGGTAAGATCGGATGAGCAATGGGAAAAGGAGAAAGGTGAAAAGATCTTATGTATCCTGCTTGGCAGGAGAAGTTCAAACTAGTCTTGGTTTTCTGGACTAACTGGTGTTGTATTTTTATGTGCCTAAGGGAGGAATGAGGAAGGTCAAGGGAAGACAGTGAAGACCTAGAGACAGAGATGCTGAAAGGAAGGAAGTGGGAGGGAGCTACTTGACAATTTTGCTTTAAGATGACTCAAAAATGAAGCTACTCTAGACGATTACTGCCCACGCAGATAGTTTTCTCTCTTGAACTTTTTTTCTTACTGATTTTGGTGCTAAATCTTATTTTGTATTATTCCATTTAAATATTTAAGAGAGTATGCCTTTTCTCATACCTCTTTTGAACACTGCACAGTACTAACATGGAACTGAGCACATAATAGAGGTTCCATAAGTACCTGCCGAAAGAATGAATAAATGACCTGATAGACATAAACTGGAAAGATTACTGAGTTAGAAAAGAAAAAAAAAATTAGTGACCCAAAGGTCCTAAATCTTTGGTTTCAAAAGCCTTTAAAATGTGGGATTTAACACAATGTTTTCTGAGAGGAAGCAATGGATAGATACGGTTTTATGTTGACTGAATCCAAGTGATATTTTTGAGATAGTACTTTTTATCTCAGATGGTTAATGATATAAGCATCTTGTCTTACAAGAGAATAGACTTCATGTAATTTCAGTACATGTCATAGCTCAGTGAGAGCAAAGAGACCTACTGGTAGGTTACATGAATTATGCAAACTCTGAGCCATAAATGACTTCTTTTTGTTCAAGGGGATCCAGACACCCCCTCCTCTGGTTGAGCACAAGGTCCTGCCCTGTAGCAGAGAACAGAGATGTGGACCATAGGGCACTTCTGTGTCTAGGGGCCTAAATGACTGTAAAAAAACTCCATTTCCAGACAAAATGACCAGGCTCCTATTTCTCCTGGACAAAGTTTGAAACAATCTTTTTTTTTTTCCCTTAAATCCACTAACTGGAATACTCAGGTAAAACATTTCTAGGAATAGTTTGAAGTGAGGATGATAGCCATTTCCTTTTACCACATTCTACTTTTCCAAGAACGGTAACTTGCTCTTTAACGGATCCTTATGAAAACCTCTCCATAGTTACTTCTTTGTCCAAATCAAATATCTCACTAAAAATATAAAACTATTTTGCGTGTATTCATAAAGTCAAACTGGTGGGCTAGATCCTTGCCTACAGCAGATACAAATGTGAGTGATTTAACAGTGAACCAAATAACGATCTCTTTCTAAAAGGCTGAAGCATTTATGTTTGTGGCTTCTCTCTTGAGTTTGTTGCCACAGCTCTGGAGATGGTCTGCAATGACATTATTCATTTGAAAGGGGACAAGCTATTTTTAAAAGGGCATATTTAAAGTCACAGTTGATAAATGGAATCTATGTCAAAAAATTATTAGTCATTGATGTGAATAAGAGCTTATCTAGAAACATTTGTTAACCTCAAGTGCATGTGTTGAATTTTAGTTAGGAGAGACCAACAAGTGACCGAAAAAGTTGGTGATGCTGATGACTCAGTATCGAAAGCAACTTCCAGGGAAAATGTTTTCTTCAAGAAGGAGTGTATCCTCTTTGGCTCATGAACATATATAGGATTGAATTCTGAAGTTTTACCCCACTGAGTACGACTGGAGTAATTTTTGCTAAGAAAAATCTCAATAACACTCCCATGGAATAGTTCTTTCTTTCTTTCTTTCTTTCTTTCTTTCTTTCTTTCTTTCTTTCTTTCTTTTTTTTTTTTTAAATACTTTCTGGTGAACTCACCATGTAATTCAGGTTACTAAATGGATTAATGTTTCATTTGAAATTGGGGCATATAAGTCAATTACCTCTTAGAGGATATATTAAGGATGCTTTTTAGTTTCTAAGACTTCTAGGAAATCTGCTTTTCGAAGGTAATCAGACACGAGGAACATTTAAGTAGAATAAGTAAGTAAACAAGTGGAATAAAGCAAAACAAAATAAAAATATCAGAGGCATTATTGGAGGACAGTGGGGGCCACCCATTCAAATAATTGAAATATAAGTTAAATTCTCTTGTGCAAACTCTAAGGGGATTTTCCATTTTACTAGTAATATTAAAATGCAGACTGTATATAAGGATCAATAACCAGAATTGTGTTCATGTTGCATGGTCCTTAACCAGCTCTTTGTTTTCTTAAACCAAGGCAAGATGAAGACAAGAAAAAGTTTATAGATTAATATTATTCTTGACAGATTTCTCCACAAGGTAAATAATATGACAATAATCAATAAATGTCTAATTGTACATGAATCCTTTTACCCCCCAAACAAGAATAACATAATGAACTGAGAAACAGTTCTGTATCTTGAGAAGGGGCGCTGGTCTAGGTTTTTGACAAAATGTCCAACAAACTGAGAAATTGGAATTTTGATGGGAATAGAGAATTTCGCCTTTGAAGAACAGAGTGACCACATTTGCATCCTTATATATGAAATTATACTTGTAAAAATAAGTGAGGGAAATAGGTAGGTAGGTACCACAGTGCATTAGTTAGGGCAGGCTTTGAATAATTCTGAGAGAAGTCTTCAGCTACATGTGCTGTTTAATTTCAAAACTTTAATCAAATGAGCAATTAAAATAGCTCTATGTAAAAACTGAACTTATTATTTGCCAGAAATCTTCAATTCTTGCTTATATGATTCTTCTGCGTTTCAGTATGTTATGTTGATGATAAGCAAATGAAATTACTTCCCTTCACTATGATCTATAAAACGCCTTCCGCTACTTATTAGTCATTACCTGAGAATAGTTATCATCTCTGTGTGGCTCTCTACCTCTTCTGTCTTAAATTGTTCTGGCCAGCTGTTGTGATCTGCTGCATTGTGGGAATGGGTAGAATAATTTCTTAATTGGGGTCTGACTGAAAACAGCTCTTCCATTAGGCAGGAACAAGGATGCCACAGTAACTTCTGGGTCAGATTATTAAATGCAGTTGTGATTAGCCAGGGATATTTATGCTTAAACTTGTCCATGGCCAGTGTCAGTCACAAAGTCAGTATGTTAGAACCTTTCCTTTTGAAGCCATATCCCGAAAAACAGTATCTTGAAATCTGGTTCATTAACTCCTTTCAGTGGTCAAAACAAGGACCTCCCGTACTGACTTGCTATAGATCCTGGCAGAAGATAATGAGATTTAAATTTTATTCATTTATTAAATACGAAGCATGGCCCATGTACTGTTCATCAACAAGAAGCTGGGCACCCAGAGATGGAAAGGCTCGCCTTGAGTTGTTTCTTTCAATTTCCATTTTGCCAGCCCTTTGCTATCCTGACTTCCCAACAGGCTTTATACAATGAAGAGATAGGTCTGCAAGACTTATGTTTGGGCCTAAGGAGGGAAGCCTCTTTCTCAAGGCAAGCAAAAGGAGACTTCAAAACAAGTGCCTCTGAATTCATATTCTTATAATATTCTGATGGGAATGGAGAGCTCTTCATTTCAAGTCAATGAGTGTAAAGTATTGCGAGATAATCAATGAAGGATTCAGTTATATTTTCTGTTTACTCAGAAAGAAAATCATATACACATAAAATCCTGAGTCGCTATCTTCTCTCAAACCTGTTCTTCTCCCTCATAATTCTTAGGTAATGACACCAGGACCATGTGGTACCCAAGTCACCACACTAGTATTGACCCCCAAATCACATTGATCCCACGACCCAAACATCTTTGCAACCTGTATGCTGCTCATAGACATTGAAGAGGCTCCCAGTCTTAATTACCTCTGGCCTGGACCACCGCACAGACTCCAATTTCCTAACTAGCTCCATTTACCTCCAGGGTCTCCCTCTTCAGTCTGTTCTCTGCACAGATGAATCCTTTCAAAACACAAGGTGAGGGCGCCTGGGTGGCTCAGTGGGTTAAGCCGCTGCCTTTGGCTCAGGTCATGATCTCAGGGTCCTGGGATCGAGTCCCGCATCGGGCTCTCTGCTCAGCGGGGAGCCTGCTTCCTCCTCTCTCTCTCTCTGCCTGCCTCTCTGCCTACTTGTGATCTCTCTCTGTCAAATAAATAAATAAAATCTTTAAAAAAAAAAAAAACACACAAGGTGATCATGTCCCTTCCCTGTTTTAGAGCCTTCATCACTGATGATGTAGCCCTCCATTTTATCTCCCATCTTCACTTCCCATCTGTACTTTGTATGCCCCGGTCACATAATATGTCCTTTGTCTTTCTTTGCCCTTCCATGTATGACTCTATCTGCATAGAAAGATTTTCACCTTGTTTGCCTTGCTTTAAGACACTATTCCAGTATCATATCCTCTAATTCTTTTGCTGTTTTTTTTTTTTTTCCCCAGGCAGAGCAGGTTGTACTTTTCTCTGTCTTTCCAGGGTACTTTGTATGTATTTTCTTTTTATCTTCTTATTTGGTTACATTTGTTTTTTTTTCCTTCTACATATTAAGCTACTGGAAGTAGGGGCTGTCTTACTTATCATTATATCTACAGGCTGAGCACATCAACTGATCCAGAATTACTACTCAATAAATGTTTGGTGAATGAAAAAATGAGAATTGATATGTACCTGCAATTTATTTATTAGGTTTACGTGAGCTTGGCACCATCAGCAATGTGCTGGCTGTGCACGATATTTATAGCAATAAAATAACCAGAATTTTCTTACTACTTTGTACTTCACACAGGAAAGCCATAGATATACATCTACTTTGCTAGAATTCTGGACTTGAGGTAGCATAATTCCCCAAAATACTGCATGAGAAAATTGTACGTGGCTCAGGAGAACAATGTATTTTTTGACATTAGCCATGAAAGCTTTCAAAACAGAAATATAAATTCTCCTTCCTCTGACCTGTTTTCTCTGGTCCCTTTCCTACAAGAGATCACATTTTTCTTCCTTGTACAAAGAATATTTTTAGAGCACTCTGCTGTTACGAAGCATTCTGCAACCCCTAGTTAACCTATTTAGATCTCAGTGTTCTTATCTGTATAATGAGGCTAATGGTACTAAGCTGTTCTCCCAGGGATGTTTGATTAAATATGTTTCTTGACATTGCACAGACCCTGCATACATCAGCAAGGATTTTCAAAATAAAATGTCCTATATGCACAGAAAATTGTTTTATTTGGCATTGTTTTAAAAGCAAGCACATTTTTTAGAGGAACGTTTGCACCATCAGCAAACATTTCAAAATGGATCTAAGGTAAAAGCCGTTATGACTGCCGTGAATGTTTTATTTGTGGTTGATAAGATAGGCAAATATTTCAAAACATCTCCACCCATAATTTTTACGGGGAAAAGCAAGGCTTGGCGGAATATGAGATAATTTTATCTTTGCTCAGGATACTGACTGTTATAGGGGATTTTCTAATGCATATTTTTCCCTCCAAGACAGCACTATGTTGTGTTGTATCTCCTTACAGTGCCTTCTTTACCATTTCAAGTAGAAGTAGAGCTCAGAATTCCTAATATAAGGCCTTGCCATGGCAATTTTCCTGTTACTTCATGTGGCAAGAAGAGCTGCGTTAATCTCTCACCCAGGCAGAGCTAGACTGCTTTAGTTGGATGGGGTCTTTTTTCCACAGCTCTAATTTTCCTGTCCATTTGACCTTTCCCTTACTTGTACCACTTTTTGTGATGATGGCTGGTTTCTCTCCCCGCGATAAGTGGACCCAGAAACAGAGAAGAGAAGCCAGTAGGGAAGCAAGGAAATGATTGGAAACCAAGAGGAAAATATAAACAAAACATATCCTGGAATGCTTCTGAGATGCTGAAATGTAGTGGGATAAATTTAGATTTTACAAAAAAAAAAAAAAAAAAAAGATAGGATATTTCATCTTATATCTTCTTCTTATCTGTCCCAAACCTAGATTCAGTTGTTAACAGGTGAACAAATGAATGCTTCCTTTGGTGAAGTTGGTGTAAAAAATTATGGCAATCTAGCCAGGGGAAATAATATATGGAAAGTTTCTGACTCCAGGAACTGGGTAGAATCAAGCTCTGTTCAAATTTCTTTCCTCTGCTCCCAGAGCTTGATATGCAAGAGAGTCATCTGGAAATATTTTTTAACATGAAAATCCCACTTTTTAAAATTGAAGCATAACACACATAATGAAAAATTCATATACTGTAGGTATAAACTCGATTAATTTGTACAAACCGAACTCACACACATTAACCAGCATCATTTGGGGAGTTTTTGGATATTGATTTTAAGACACAGCTTTCAGGATGCTTTTTAAGATGCACTGAATCAGAATCTCAAATTTTGAGGCCCCAGGATCTGTATTTTAAATAGCTTCCTCAAGAGATTGTTTTGAAGCCAAGTGGGGACTGAGTTCCAGTCACTGGTTTGTAAAGGGCTCTGTGGATCCGAGGACACAGGAATTGGATAGGAAAGAGATCTTAGAGTAAGATGTGGAATCCTGGAGGAAGGAAGAGTAAGGAATCCTGCTGTTTGAAGAGGAGTTCTAATAGTTTTTTGAGGAAGGAACTAAGGCAAAAAAAAAAAAAAAAAAAAAGCGAAACCAAAAACCAAAAAACCCTTCCATTCACCTCCAGTATCCATATACCTTTTCTGTTTAGTAACAGAATCCTAATTTTCAGCGAGACACATAGGGACCTACAATAAAGACTAAATCTTGGCCTCCCTTGCAGTTAGATGTGGCCATGTAACTACCTTTTAGCCAGTGGGATATAAGTGGAAGTGTCATATGTGACTTCTGGGAAGTCTCTGAAGTTGAAGTAGACACTTTTTGATATTTTCCTTCTAGTTAGTGGCTGGAATATGGAACTGTTGGCTGGAGCTCAAGCAGCCATTGTGATCCAGGTGGACAAAGACCATACATTAGGGATGGCAGAAGAGAAAACTGGAGGAACTTAGGTTCCTTAGAACTTTATGGATTCCATACCAACTCTATAGTGCCAATTATGAAATTTTAATACAAAAAAATGTTTTGTGTTTTGGCTACTACTAATTTTTCTAATATTACAACAGAACCTAATCTGAACAGATACAGAGGGTTTTCCTGCTCTATATGTGTATGTCTTAAGGATCTCAGTAAGAGATGGCAATCTCTCAAGAACATGGTGTTCTATTATTTGCCAAGAAACAACTGAGAGCAGGTTTCAGTTTTCATGATCAACTCTTAAACAAGAGGAATATGTTCAATATTGTGTGGTAACAACTTGTTTTCTAGGTGCTATTAATATAGTTAGTCTTTTTCCCCAGGCTTCTCCTGGACCAGGTCTCAACTGGTATCTGGAATACTCTAGCAGGATTCTCCAGAGAGTGTCTTGTTCAGTACATGTGAGCATTAGCCTTATTGTGTCATAGTTTTAGAGGAATACTATGGATTAGGGTGTTTCCAGCCAACAGTTAAGGGAGAGCTTGGGTCCAGTTCCTAAAGATGTGAAGCTGGAACAGGCTAGGTGTGTTTTTTAGGTCTTAAGCCAAGATAAGAAGAAATGGGCTTTCCTATAGCTCCAGTGCCTGTGAGAGAACTGAGACATAAACTACTTTTGGGGTTGGGGCTAAGGCAGAGGTTAGGGATGAGCAGTAGGTCCAAGGGCATTGGCGTGCTCAGATCTAGCTGATTCAGATCTGCAGTAAGACCAGCTACAAGGCCCTACTAGCTAGTGCCTAGGGTTCCTAATGCATAAGGGCTTATGTTCTCTGCCTTGCTCAGAAACTGGACAGGGCTGAGTACTGGTGAAAGATAGCACTGCCCAAGGCTGAAATAGGAAGGAGCATGGTCATTGTCTAACTTCTTGCAAATTACTTGACTCTTCTTAGCCTCAATTCCCTCATCTGTAAAAGTGGGGCTAATAATAGGTATTCCATCACAGAGTAAAAGAAAACATTTTGTGAGCCAGGAATTTGCAAATTGTGAGGAGTTAAACAAATGCAAATTACTATTACTATCTGGGCAGAAGGATGGCAGCAATTTAACTGTGCAGAGCAGATCTTCGTCGCATTGAAGATGAGATGAGTATAATTCACTGCTTCGAAATGAGAGGGGGTAGATTTATAGAGTCAGGATATAATTACTAGGTTTGTAATCTGGTCAGGAAACTTCTATCAGAGAGATGCTGTATTTTTATTTGAGAAAAATGCAAGGCTTTTTAAGAGATCATGTGACAGACTTGTTTACTTTTTAATAATTTCATAGGTGATGCAGTTTATCTTAGGGAAGCCACAATTCATAAAAGTACAGTTTACGATCTACCAGAATTATTGAATTCTCAGTGTTATCGAACATTGTGTGTTGTTCTAGAGTTATTGAGAGTTTTCAAATGTTGTGTGCTGTTCTAGACAACCATTAAGAATCAGATACAAGAGGCAAGAGTGCTTGCTTTTTGTTATGAAAGCAGCATTGGGCTATATAGGTTTACAATTGTATTTGTTGTAATAAACCACATTTTATAGGCAACAGGTGTAGCTGACTTATATCCCAAATTGTGTGAGGCTGTGCTGTCAGGCTGGCTCTAAAGGGATTTAGAAAGATTTATGAGATTGAATGACAGCCAAGGTGTTTCTTGAAATTGACTTTTTAAGGTGTCATTTTGGTGAATGACAGGTTATAGTTAATAAAAAAAAATCCTCAAAATAATAAGGAGTCTGTCTTTAAATGGTGGTTAGGCTATTTAGTTTTAAAAAAAAAAAGCTTATTATTTAACTATAGGTTGCTAACTTTTGGACATTCAGCAAATCTAATTGTCTGTGAGCCTGTGGCCTCATACCCTCGGCCATTCAGAATCACCTCTTCCTCAAACGAAAGGCCACAGGTTCCTTCAAACAGGGTTGTAATGTACTCACACTGCTTGAAACAGAATTTGTTCTTAATTAGTGTCTTTTCTAACTATTGAAATTAATTTTAAGACAAAGACATCAGCTATGCTTCAAGGAAAGAGAGAGAGGAGGAAAACTTGATTCTCTACTCTCATCAGATGAGCTTCTCTTTCTTCTGCTGTTTCTTTACCAGCCCTCCTGCCCAGGGGCTCCCATGCTTGCCCCTCTCCCCAACATAAATCATTTAATCTCTACCCTCCTCTCAAGTTTCAAACCAGTCAGCCAGTCTCAGAAAGGCTGTCAGCATCTGCACTTAACGTTATAACAATAAAAGACAGTAAGCATTCTTTTCTTTCATTTTATTTGCTGTTAAGTTCCATATTATAATCATGTTAAAGAATATCTTAGAGGAAAAAGAGTTTATCATTCTACTTGACACAACTGTTTCTTTTGTGTCTACTTTGGCTATGTTGTTAATTTCTTAATCTGACAAATCCTTATTGAGAGGTTCCAATGGCCCAAGCTCCATTCTAGATACTCGCGCCATAGCAGGGAGCAAACAACCCTGTCCTCATAGAGTTTTCCTTTAAAGGTGGAGGTAAAAAAAACATAAACAAATATTATGTCAGATGGTGTTAAGTTCTAAGGAGACAAACAGAACAGGGTAGGGTTGGAAATGTGGGATTGAGTGGGAGAGCTATTATTTTCCGTCTTTTCCCAGCTGCACACATTTCTTTTTTTTTTTTTTTTTAAGATTTTATTTATTTATTTATTTATTTGACAGAGATCACAAGTAGGCAGAGAGACAGGCGGAGAGAGAATGGGAAGCAGACTCCCTGCTGAGCAGAGAGCCCAATGCGGGACTCGATCCCAGGATCCTGGGATCATGACCTGAGCTGAAGGTAGAGGCTTTAACCCACTGAGCCACCCAGGCGCCCCTGCACACATGTTCTGATTCTGTACTCTGTAAGACCATGTATTCTTCCCCTTGAAAAATGCCAATTCCCCACCCCCTGCCAAAAAACAAAAACAGAAACAAAAAAAACAACAACCCATAAATAAACATTTAATGATGCGGTCTAAACTTTTTCATAGCATTCACACAACCAATACTAACAGAAGTCTTGAGGCTAACTCTTAAATGGAGAAAATTGGAGGAAATACAGAGATGAGAAATATAAAATATGAGAGGAAACTAACTGGCTAGAGACAGAGGAAAAAAAATTCTTGTCATTAAAATCTTGTACTCATATACCAAACTGGGAATTTTTGGTAACACCAGATTTGGGTAGAGAAATCCTGAGATGAAATTAGAAAGAAATTGGGTAAAATTAAAACCAGTTTGTTGTTTCAGATTGGACTGTCTTAGCCAGTTTGCATACCATTGGCTGTCTCTGTTTTGCCTAAAATTCCTGGATTCTCTCTTTCATTCTCTTGTCCTAGAAAACTGTTACAGATTTTAAAATGAGAAGTCCTGCTGGCCTGAAGGTGTTAGGACTATTCACAATAGGAGAGCTACAGAAACACCTTAATGGAAAAGTCTAACCCAGAAGGAACTGGGCTCTAATTTGAGCTCTACCAGGAGTCCACTCCAAGTTGAAAATGAGTGGTTCAATTCTCCCTGCCCCCTTTAAAAACAAGTATAATGTGAATGGCTAATTTTTAATGAAAATAATAGAATCATTATGTGTAAAATTCAAGAGCCCCATTTACCATGAGATCCTACTGGGCCAATAGAATGAGCTCAGCATTGCAATAGGCAGCTTTAAGATTAGAATTCTGGTTTACCAGGTACATTGACCTTAGGCAACTCAATAATCTTGTTGGGCCTGTTTCCTAGCTGGCAAGGACATTTCTGGTGTTTCAAATGATAAACATTCAAGGGGCTTGGTCTTGAGTTAGTTCACTCATTTGAAATTGCCATTTTTGTATCTCAAAGACAGCCAAATGCCAACAATTTTATTTGGTCCAGATTGGCATATAGTGCATGATAAATTAAAAGTAGCCATTATTATTGCTGTGTTCAATCAATATTTAAAAGACTTGCTTACTGAAAATATTAGAATATTTATATACTGATGAAGGCCTTTAAGTGTCCAAAGGACAATCATAAAAAGTACTTTATTCTTTTTTTTAGTAATAGCTTTTCTGAGATGTAATTCTCATTTAATAAAATTGATTATTTTATTTTATTTTATTTTTTAAGGTTTACTCATTTATGAGTGAGAAAGAGAGACTGTGTGGGGAAAAGGCAGAGGGAGAGAGAGAATCTCAAGGAGGCTCCACACTGAGGGCAGACACAAATGTGGGGCTCAATACCATGACTCTGAGATCATGATCTACACTGAAATCAAGAGTCAGACAGTTAACCAACTGAGCCACCCAGGCATCCCTAAAATTGATCATTTTAAAGTGTGCAATTCAGTAGTTTTTAGCATATTCACAAAAGTATGCCACTTATCCCCACTATCTAATTTTGGAAATTCACATCACCCCAAAGAAACCCTATAATTACTAGCAGTCACTCCCTGTTCTTCCTTTCCCTAGCTCATTGCAAGTGCTTTTCTACTTTCTGTGTTTGAGGATTTACCTATTCTGGAAATTTCTTACAAATAGCATCAGACAATACATGGCCTTTTGTGACTGATTTCTTTCACTTAGTATAATGTTTTCAAGGTTTATACATGTTATAGCATTTATCAGTACTTCATGCCTTTTCATGACTGCATAATGTTCCATTGTATAGGTATACCATGTTTGATTTATCCATTTGTCAGCTGATAAACATGTGGATTATTTACACTTGTTGGCTATCATTAATAATGCTTCTATGAGCATTTGTGTATAAGTTTTTGTGTAGAAATATATTTTTTATTCTCTTAGGAAGGAAATTGCTAGGTCATGTTATAACCATATGTTTAACACTTGAAGCAACTGCCAAACTGTTTCCTTTATTTGAAATGGCTAAAACATGGGTGATTCTAGCAGAGAAGATGCAAGATGAGCTTGGAATGTCTGTCGTGCAAGAAAACAATGAAGTGGTAAATATATAGAAGATGGCAGCACACGGGAGCCAACCCTAAAGTAGCTACCAAGGAACAAACCCGGAACAATCTGAATAACAAAGAGAAAAACACTGTATTGGGTTACAACCCAAATATAAAATAAACATGCAGTAGTCCACACTGATATAAATAAATGATTGAAGAAACAAATGAATGGGGGAGAAGAGACACATTCTTTTCTAGATTTCCAAATAATATAAGTAGTTATTGTCCCTAAAGTGGGTGGAGCTTACTTCCCTTGAGTGTGGACTGGATGACGACTCATGACAAAGAATAGAAGAGGAAAGGAGGAGAATCATAACTCCACAGAGAAATCTGGCAATGCTACCTTAACCAAATGATCAAGGTTGACATTACTGGCAGTAGATCATGTAGATCATGTGCCCTGTGATATGATGTAATGAGAAGGGCACTTCACCTCTGCAGTCTTCTTCCCCAAGATCCATAACCCTAATTTAATCATGAGAAAGCATCATATAAATGTAAATTGAAGGACATGCTACAAAATGCCTGATCAATACTCTTCAAAACTTTCATCAATACCTTATGAAAGATAAGGTAAGACTAGAAAGTGTCACAGAAGGGAGGTGAGTGAATGCAGCATAGTGTCTTGCTTGGGATTCTGGACCAGAAAAAGGACATTAGTAGGGAAACTGGTAACATCCAAATTAAGTCTAGGAATGTAGTTATTAGTAATGCACCATGTCAGGTTTCTTAGGTTTGACAAAGGCAATGCTATCATGTTAGGGCGCCTGGATGGCTCAGTGGGTTAAGCCGCTGCCTTCAGCTCAGGTCATGATCTCAGAGTCCTGGGATCAAGTCCCGCATCGGGCTCTCTGCTCAGCAGAGAGCCTGCTTCCCTCTCTCTCTGCCTGCCTCTCCATCTACTTATGATTTCTCTCTGTCAAATAAATAAATAAAATATTTTAAATGTTAATGTTAGGGTTTACTGCATGAGGGGTATATGGGAATTCTGTACTATCTTTGTAATTTTTCTGGATGCACAAAAATTATTTCAAAATTAAAAAGTTTACTTAAGAAATAAATCCATTAAGTGAAAACATAAATAATGCATTTGATTGAAATATAACTGTATCTGCCAAAACAACAAAAAATATTTAATGGAAAAAATTTAGTGGGTGTAGAACAGCTGTTCTTGAAATTCAGATAAAAGAATTTGTTACTGAAAATGAATGTTGAGATTTATCTAAACTGGTGGTTGACTTGGATTACATTTACTGGGGAGCTGCTTATCTTTCTATCAAACTGTCTAAAGTTACAAGGTTACTTGGCTAAAACCACAGCAGCTACTGTAGGAACAAAGGTCTTAGCATTTGATTCCCAGCACTGAGCACGTAGGGCACAGTTCTGCTGTCTTCTGTGGATTAATCTATCTGCTTTCATAAGCAGCAATAGCATTTTCCAAATTAGTGAGTTAGTGTCACAATGAAGAAAACAGTAGCTTACCTTGGCCTCCTTTATCTGGAGTTGCTGAAGGACACTTTACACGTGCCTGCTGGCTGGTGTTCCTAGTTTAGGACTCAGCTCCTATGTAAACAGTGCCAACTCTGAATTCTGCACTTTCATGCTTCTCTCTTGAATTTCAGTCTCGTGTGCTTGACTCTTTTCTGGACAGAAACTTGCTGTCCTGTTGGTACACAACTGGAAAGGTCCCAAAGTCACACACATTCTCTTGTCACCTTTCATGTTTGTTACAATTGTTCCTCCACCTGTATTCCCTTCCTCAGGTAACGATTATCAATCACTCTGGGGTCAAAAAGAAACCCGAGAGTCTTCTGAGTGACTCTAAGTGGCATCCTCGTACAGACATTGGTTGCTTAACCTCACCCTTGCTTTTTAGGTCATGGACTAAACTCACTGCCTGCTCATTGATTTTTGACCTTGATCCTGCAGGATTTGCTCTTTGCTTCTTCCTGGTCTCTCATTGAGATAGGTGCAATGGCTAGATTTGGTGTCATCAGTGCGGAAGTGATTGTTACATGCCTGCTTTTGTAGGGGTGAGAGGGCAATCAGACAATTTGAGAAAAATTTAATTTTATGCAGTATATAAAAAAAAATCCTTTCCTGTTGTCATTGTTTAAGAACATGATTGCACTTGGCATATTGTAGATTACAATAACACATAGTCACTGAATTTACTTCCAAAGGTTTTTATTTTTTTAACTATGGAAATACACCATTCATCCTCAATGTATAAAGACTAAAGAAATGTCACATGATTAATGGTTTTGAACATAATTTTTTTACATAAAAATTTAGACATAATTTTTGAAAGAAAGCTGATAGCATTCATTGCAAATCTTATCTCCTATATTTTATTCATCATTCATATGACCGCATTTTTCAATTTAAAAAAATACTTAGGATGGAAATCTTGTTTTTCATCCTCCTTCTGTTTCCATGCCCTATTCTTTCAGGACATAGACTTGAAAGATTAACTACCTCATAAACGTCCTGGGGCTCAAATCACAGTAATGACCAAGAAAAGCCCATGACCTTGCTACCTTTTTATTCTAGGAACTCTGCTACAAAGTTCTTGGAAAACATGAGAAGTGGATTCATGTTACAGTCCAAGGTTTACTTGAGAGGTAAAACCAGAGACACTGTACAAGGCCTGTGACCACTCATTTTGCCTTTTGATCAGTGGGAGTGAAGCCTGGTACTGACCATTTAACCTCATTAGTGGAGCACTCTGATCACACCTCTCCCTTTAATTCTTTCCTGAGTGTATTTGTAATTTGCTTTTGGTTTCTGCTTTTAAAACAACAGATTGTGAGGGATCAAAGAGAAACTGGATAATGACAAGGAGGAAGTGGCACGTTAGTGACATCTTTGTAGAAGTAGTACCTACACACAGTGTGATTCTTCAGAAGTGGTCTTCTGAGAAATGACTGCAGAATAAATTCCAGAACAACAAAGTCCAAGACTGGCCAAGTGTCTTATTTACTCTTTAATTCTTATTTGGCCATTAACCTTTTATTGAGCATCTATTATATGTAAGACTCAGTAAAAAGAGACATATAAAATAAGGGATGAGATACTGAGCACTTAAAGCCAAATAGAACTGTGTTGGAATCCCTGGTCCTACCATTTACGAAGTGTAGTGGGTTGAAGTGTGGTCCCCAAAAGATACATCCATTGGAAACTTCAGAATGTGACCTTATTTGGAATAAGTCTTTGCAGATATAATTAAGGAAAGGCTCTTGAGATGAGATTATCTGTTTTAGGGTGAACTTTAAATCTAACAACTAGTATTCTTACAAGAGACAGAAAAAGAGAAGACACAGATTTACTAGAAGGGCACATGAAAATAGAGGCAGAGATTGGAGTTATGTAGCAAGCCAAAGAACATCCAGAAACGCGGGCAGCCATAAGAAGCTAGGAGAGGAGCATGGGATGGATTCTCCTTCAGATCCTCCAGAGGGAATGGACTTCACTGACAACTTGATTTTGGACTGCTAGCTTCCAGAATTGTAGAAGAATAAATTTGTGTCTTAAGCCACCAAGTTTGAGTTAAGTTGTTACGATAGCCCTAGGAAACTAATATACTACTTGTGTGACACTGGATTAACCAACCTTCTGTATCTTAGTTTCTGTCTCTGTAAAATGAAAAGGATAGCACTACCTACTCATATAATTATTGTGAAGATTCAATAAGATAGTATATGTAAAGTGATTAGCACAAAACCTGAACCAAGGTAAGAGGTCAGTAAATTTTAGCAAATATTATTAAGGTACTTCTGGTTCAGGTTGAGTTTCTAGTTTTTCCCTACTGTGATTACTTGCATAATAACCTCCCTTGCCTTTTTTTGCTTGGGAGTTTGTTTTTTTTTTTAATCTTTTAAAAGGGGAAGAAGAAGGAAAGAGAAGGAATATCATGCAGATAAATTGCCCCTCCTGATATGGGTGGTTGCAGAAATTATATGAAGTCCAGAACCTCTGCCCATAGGACAAGAGTGTAGAATACATTCCTTGAGGGGCTTTTGAAGACTTGATAAAAGCAGTAGGGCTTGTAAATACAGTTTACAGACGCTAATGCACTTTTATCGAATTGGGTCATTTATGTCTCTCCAAGTTCATGGGAATCCCAGCAGTCCGACAGGGCCAAAGATATGCAGGAGAAAAAAAAGAAGACAAATAACCTTCAACATATTTATTCTCAGAACTGTGCTTGGAGAACTACTTCTTCCTTTACATAAGTATTTTTTAATCATCTTAACAACATGTTGAAAATTTCTCCATAAAGTTCTTGTAGATTTGCATTAGATTTATCCCTAAGCTTCTTATTCTTTGTTATTACAGCTTGCATCTATTTTTAACTTATGTTTTCTAAGAAGTTTTTTTTTTAATGAATGGATAATGAATTTTTTTTAGAGTTTATTTATTTATTTGACAGACAGAGATCACAAGTAGGCAGAGAGGCAGGCAGAGAGAGAGAGAGGGAAGCAGGCTCCCTGCTAAGCAGAGAGCCCGATGCGGGGCTTGATCCCAGAATCCTGGGATCATGACCTGAGCTAAAAGCAGAGGCTTTAACCCACTGGGCCACCCAGGCACCTCTGGATAATGGATTTTATCTAAGTCTTTTACTGCATCTATTAAGGTGATCATATGTGTGTACTTCTATAATCAATTAATGTGGTGAAATACATTTGCAGACTTGCCTTTCTTAAATAATCTTGTGTTCCTGGGGGACACCTATTTTGGTCATTCATTCATTTACAAAATAAAATTGATGCCTATTTGTGCTCCAGGTGATTTTCAAGGTGTTGGGATACAGTAATGGGGGAAAAAAAAAAAGCAACCAGAGATTACTACCTGCATGGAGCTTATAATGCCAGTGTTTTACACACAGCTGGATTGAGTTTGCTAAATTTTGTTTATAATTTCTGTGTCTATGCTTTTGAATAAAATTGGCCTGTAATTTCACTTCCTTATATTCTCTTGTCTGTTAGTTGAAAACTATTATATATGCTGCGTTATAAAGCCCCATTGGGAGAGTAGCGGGCACATCAGCCTGGACTGGATTTAGAGCTATTTTGCCAGGGTCTGCATTTGGAACTGACAGTGTAATATGTATTTTGTAACCAAACTGATGTTTTTCTTCTTAGAGGGGAGGGATATTTTGGCATGTTCTAGATCATTGGAATCCAGAAACTTCTCTGAGATGGGGGGTCCCTGAAGTTTCAGGGAGTTTACCTCCCACCTTCTCATTTGCATTCTCACCTATTTTCTCTGGGTCTGTATCAATATAATGGTCAACCCTTGCATTTCTTCTTCTTCTTCTTTATTTTTTTAAAAGATTTTATTTATTTATTTGACGAAGAGAGACACGGCAAGAGAAGAAACACAGGCAGGGGGAGTGGGAGAGGGAGAAGCAGGCTTCCTGCAGAGCAGGGAGCCCGATGCAGGGCTTGATTCCAGGATCCTGGGATCATGACCTGAGCCGAAGGCAGATATTTAACCGATTGAGCCACCCAGGCACCCCAACTTTCTTCTAGTTTATAAGCCATTTTTCTCCCAAATCAGACTGTGTTCTTTCCTTGAGCATGATGAGAGCAGATCTTCATTATGAATGTGGGGGCAACAAGGAACATTCAGGCTCAGTCTTCAGGAGAATGAGTGCCTCCCTGTGAGGCAATAACCAAGGCAATAATTCAGATGAAGTTATTACAGGGTATTCAAGCAAGGAATATATAGTATAGTCTCCTTAGACATGCACGACAAACTCTTTCCATTGGCAAGAGAATTTCAGAGTGATTTGGTGGTGGTGGTAGTTGAATGTGGGGGCTATTAAAATATTTAATGTCTTCTGAACCCAACTGGATGTCCCTATTCCAAGTTTCAAATCCAACTCCTACCCAATCAATGTCCTAACTTTTATATGAGAGACTTAGGTAATGAAAACAATTTACATTGTAATTATGCAACCTGTAGAGTTAAATTTTGTGTTTGGTTTTCAATAATACTTGTCCTGTGGATAAAAAAAAAAGATTATTTTAGAGATGTAATAGAAATGGTATTTTGTCATTTATATAAATGGTAATTTGTCATTTAAACTGAGTGTGTATAGACCTGAGCTTGTACTTTTCTTTCTGTAAGTGTTCATGTACATCAGAGGAATCCATTCGATGTCACAATCCTTGTAGTCATTATTACTTCGTTAGCAGTAAAGTGAAGCAATCATTTGTTTCTCCAAAGTCCTTAATTCATTAAAAATTTCATCATAATCAACCACAGGTATAATTTGATTAGTTGTAATGCCAGTGCATGGGTGACTAGTATCCCATATTCCATTGTCAAGGAGTTCAGCACTGCATTCAAGCCCAAGAACACAACCAAAACAGTCCCCCAAATCATATTTTTTTAAACATCCCCTCCACGAATTATTCCTGGTATTAATTCATGCATAGCAGGTGTCCACTTAGGAGGCAGAAATCATACCAGTTATTTTCACAGAGATAATTTAACATGAAGAGTTATTAATGGAGTATTAAATTGCTGATTAGGTAACTGAAGAGGCAGAAAGAGAACACTAATAAATCATGAAGATAGCAACTGTGGGAACCGTTACCATGCTCATGGCTGAGAGATCAAACAAAAGAAATTAGATGGAATTATCAAAACTTAAAAGTTTGGAGAAGAGACTCCCCCAGAGCTGGAACTGGAGACCTCTGAGTACGGGGCACAGTCATCTCTGAACTTGAAGGGGAAGCCCTGTGGGGCTGGAACCCAGATCTCTGAGGTGGGAACATAGCCAGTTGGTGCTGGTGTTTCTGAGGAAGTATAATTCTGTTTATCCTGCAAGGGTTGGGAATATTGCAAACTGCTCCATGTGCTGCTGTGGGAGGGACTGCGGTGGTCAAGGTGAAGGGTGATACTCACAGAAACACAAGCAGACAAGAAGCAGAGGAAGCAAACGAGAAGTTAAAGTCCCTCCTCAACCACCAGCTTTATAGTCTCCCTCTAGTGCTGCCTCATAGCAAAGTCTGACATGGAAGCAGCTAACAAAGCAGAAATGTGGTTTGCAGGGTCCTGGCATCAGCACCACAAAGCAGAGAATGGCATTGTGGGTAGAGAGTTATAAGACAGTCCTATAACTTGAACCCTGATTGACTCTGTTTCCTCCAATTTTCTCAATACTCTGAGTATATGAGGAAATAAAGAAATGAAATAATTAAAGAAACATTTATTTACAAACCATTATGACTTTGGTAAGGGTAGCTATTTACTCAGAAATCCAACATAAAAAAAAAAAAAGAGCCTTTAAAAGATTGCGTCTATTGCTTGTAAGAATTGGAATTCATATCCCAGTAATGGAAACACTGAAAGCCAGAAAAAGGTAGGATTGAATAGCTTAACTAGAAGGGAAAATAATAAAAAAAAATTGCAATTTGAAATTTAGTTTAAACAGAAAATGTACTTGTATCCTTATTCTTTTCCTTGTAGGCATTTGATATTCTATTGATTCCTTAAAAATTCTTGACTGTTCTTGTGAGAACATTCTTTTAAAAGACAAAATTCAAATCTAATTGATACTTTACTGGTTAAAAGAAGCTCTTTCTCTTTTTAACTTAACAAACATTTGTTCCAATTCAATGATTCATAATAGATTCATGGCTGATGAAGTTGGCCTTAAAAATAAGGAAGAAAATATGGAAACATTTTAGTTGGGATAAGTTTCCTATGGGGTCTAATTGCAAGGATTCTCTGTAATTAAGCTGTTCTAAATGTTGGCTTAAGTTCTAATAGGCTGATGTCTAACTTTCCCATGATTGTCCTCATTCAAAACAAATAAGACCTAAGAAAAATACTTTTTTCCCTGAAACTGCAATGCATTTTGAAGGCAGACATGCTTAAAATGCATTCAAATAACCAAATACAGTAGCAAATTTAGGCCTTAATATGCTTAGTATTTCCAAAGTAGACTAACAGACTTTTTCTTTAGCATTGTCATAAATCATAACACAGATGGTGTTTCTTGATATCTTTGAGTCGGAATTCAGTCCTGTGCTACAGAAGCATCCTCTAGCAATATGGCTTTTGGGTAAATGGCTTCATTTTGCTGTTGACAAGGCTGATATAAACAAGTTGTGTAATTTACTCTACTACCAAATAAATCACATGTGAACATTTAAGTTTAGCTGTGTTAGCCTGATAATCTGGCAAGTATTTTTGCTGTATGGAGAGTATTTGACATTCAAGCTCAACTCAGGAAGACGTAAACAATAGCCTGATTTTGTTCTCCTGTGTCTGAAGGCTTCTTGGGGACACAAGGTGGTTTTGCTATGCCAAACCAAATAAGGAGGTTAAAAGAGACATCAAGTACAGAAAATCCTCATGGATGTCACAAAATATTTGAAAGCTAAGAGGCATCCTTTCTAAGGGTCTTTCGGGACAAGTTGTTTTCAAAGAAATCGTGATAAATGATATAACAGGTTGATTATTTTTTAAAAAGATTTATTTATTGGATAGAGAAAGATCACAAGTAGGCAGAGACAGGCAGAGAGAAGGGAAACAGGCTCCCTGCTGAGCAGAGAGCCCAGTGCGGGGCTCAATCTCAGGACCCTGAGATCGTGACCTGAGCCGAAGACAGGGGCTTAACCCACTGAGCCACCCAGGGGCCCCTTACAGGTTGATTTTGATGTAAGCCAGAGCCTATGACCAAAACCTGAAAATGCTTGGTTTCATATTGGAAAAATGTATAAATTCTGAAATTCTGTTAAGAGAAGTTAAGCTCCTCCTGGGTATAGGAGAGACACAGGGCAGTTATGCCCTGAGTCTCCTATATTACTGAAGAGGAGAGGCTCTAACTCTTTCATTTCTTTCAATTCCAAGGTGATGGTTGGGGTGATAAGTGGGTTAAAAAGATGCACATGAAAAAGTTCTCAAGGTCCTTGGTCATTAGGAAAATGTAAATCCCAAACTATAACAAGATAATACTTCACACCAAGTCATTCAAAGGAAGGAATATAACAAGTGTTAGTAAAAAGGTAGAGAAATTGAAATCCTCATTTGCTGATAGGAATGCAAAGTGGTACAGATGCCTTGGATAACACTCTAGTAGTTCTTCAAAAAGTTAAACATAGTTACCACATCCGCCTAGGTGTATACCCAAGAGAACTGGAAACAAACGTCCACATGAAAACTTGTACATGGATGTTCATAGCAACATTATTCATAATAGGCAAAGAGTGGAAACAACCCAAATGTTCGTTATCCATGAATAGATAAACAAAAGTTATACCATACAATGGAACATTAATTAGCAATAAAGGAGAATAATACATGCCACAACATGAATGAAACTGGAACGCATGCTTTCTGCCTTCAGCTCAGGTCATGATCTCAGAGTCCTGGGATCGATGAACTTAATGGTGTACAAATTGTGTCTTTTTTAAAAAAAGAAAAATTTTATTTATTTATTTGAAAGAAAGATAGTGAGAGATAGAGCACAAGCAGAAGGAGAGGGAGAAGTGGGATGTTGGGGCTCAACTTGGGGCTCGATCCCAGGACTCTGAGATCATGACCTGAGCCGAAGGCAGATGCTTCACAAACTGAGCCACCCAGGCACCCTTGTAAATTGTTTCTTAAGAAAGCTATTATTTATAAGAAAAATTTAAGGAAGGCTTCATTCTCAGGTGTGAACCCTTCACTTGTATAAGTCTAAGAGTAAGTGTCTCATTAAAGTGTCTCATTAAACTTTGACCCCTGATTCCTTGCTTGCCTCACTCTATGTGCTGTGGACTTCTCCTGCTGGTTGGGTCTTTTACTTCATTTACTTACACTGCTTCATTTTTGTAACCCCAGTTCCCCCACACTGCTATCTGCTCATTGGCCAAATATCTGCATCCCGCCCCCACAAAGTCCTCCCCTCACCAACCGATTCTGATTATTGAAACAGGAAGGTGAGGTCTATGTCTGTCTTGTTCTAAGGCAGCCACAGAGTGCCTGGCATGTTGTAGCTGCTCCAATATCTGCTCCAGTATCTGTGGAATAAATGCTGTTTTTCAAAGAACTATGACGCAATGGCTTTCAGATTAAAATTCAAACTTCTCCTTGGGATGGCATATGATGTAGTTGTTAAATATTTTAATTCTTGCTTTGTTTTACACATTATATGATAATATTATTATTATTGTTTTATATGATTTTCAGGTATATTTACTCCCATATATACCATATACCATTTTCAGTGCTCTTCATTTTTTCCATTTGCAATCACTTTCTTTTGGTCTGAAGTACATCCTTTAGGATTTCTTTCCATGAAGGCTCACTGGTGGCAGATTCTCTGTGCTTGTTCGTATGAAGAAGCCTTCACTTTGACTTCCTTTTTGATAGATAATTTAAGCTAGGTCTTCAATTCCAGGATGGTAGTTATTTTCAGTGACTTAAGGATAGTGGTAAATGGAGAGCTTCAAATGCACATTAGATATTCTTCAAGCTCAATTGTCACCTTCTTGGACCCTGAATTTATACAACAGACAAGATGCCTTCTAGGTGGATTAAAGGTATAAAAGACAAATCTACTAACTTAATAAAAGAACATGTAAGAGATTATCTTTGTGATACAAACACACCTAAACCGTGAAGCAATATGATAGATTTAACTATGTAAAAATTATCTAACACAGGACCACTTTGATAGATTTAATAGAACTGATGCCAAACCAAGAGAAGGCAATTGCAATGTCAAAAGCCATCAATGAATTATTATTTGCTAACCAATAAGAAAGACAATTGAAAGATGATCAAAGGATATGAACAGAAATAGAAATGCAACTGGATGACAAGTATACAAAGAGGGGTTCAATCTCATTAATAATCACAAAAATATAAATTGAAACAATAATGAAATACCACCTTTTTAAGATTTTAGCAAGAAATTGAAAACATGGGTAATAGCAAGTGTTGACAAAGATGTGGAGACATGGGAACCATTATGCTCTCTTGGTGGGTTAAACTCAGCTATTCTGGAGAGCAGCTTGGCAGTTTTTAGTGACATAAGTATGCATAGGTCTTCTGACACTGCAGTTCATTTCTTGGTGTGTAGTCCAGAGAAATCTGCATAGCAGTCCGTAAGGGACAGGTATGGGACTATTTATGGCATTGCTGTTTGAGGTAGTGAGGAGCTGGAAGCAAACTGTGTCCTACAGGGAAATGAAAGTTCAGTGGCTGAGTATCATACGACAATTAGAAGCAATGACCTAGATGTACCATGCAGTATTACTGATAGATCTTAAAAAGACATAGTTGAGTAAAAAAAAGTACAAAACAGGATAGATTAACAGCATAATGCCATTTATGTAGGTTATAAGCATGTATACACACATAATTATACTTCCAATTTTACAGGTATGCATATATACTCAAGAACAAATATCAAATATCTTAAAGTGAATACTCAAGAGAGAGAAGAATGTGGGAATAATTAATGGGAATAAAGGAGAGAAAGCAAAACAAGAAAAGAGTCATAATCTGATGGGAATAATCAATTCATTTCCTTGTGACTGAGGTCCAGTACTCAGCTCTGTGTTCGGCAAATCACCAAATATCATCTCCTCTGTTAGATCTTGCTTGACTCCTCCATGAATATAGAATTCATTGTTGCTTTCTCTGGCCTCTTCCATGTTCCTCCCATTATACTGTGCTTCAGGCTCTATTTTAATACACATCACTCTCTATCATCGTTATTGCTTCACTGTTTTTCTTCCCTAACTAGGTGCTGAGAATTTTGAAGGTGGAAACTGGGTCTTTTGCCTTTGTCTTCTTAGCAACCAGCTCAAAGCTTAGCACATTAAAAACTTGCTGAGTGAACTGAACCAGTGACGCAAGGGAATCATGATGAAGGAAAGTGGTTGAAATCAAGGAAAATCAACAGGGTCAGCAGCTGGAAATGGAGGGAAGGGAGGTTACATGTCTGAGTTGCTGTGGGCAGGTAGGAAGATACTGGTTGGCCTTGGGTGGCTGAAGAAGGAGGGTCAAAGTATATCAGTAAGAGATTCCTATCTATCCTTAGAGTGGGAAGATAAGAGCCCAGCTTGAACTCCTATCAAGGCCAACCTCTCAGATGCACAAAGCCCTCATCTCCTCATTCGTACTCCTGAACATTGTTCCAGAAATCTTCCCCTTTCCTCATGCATCATTAATTTTCCCCTTTCCACTGGATCATTCTCATCAGCATGCGAATGTCCTCCCTACAAATAATCTTCCTGCAACCTTCACAGCCCCTCCAACTATCATTGCATTTCTCTGCTCCGATTTTCAGCAGTTACTCGGCAGAGTTATCTCCACTCACTTCTCTATGGTGGAAACTCCATATTTTTTCTTTGTGAAATTTTTAGTACCCCCTGCTGTTAAAAAGGTTGTTAGACATTGAAGTGCATCTCTACATAGGAGAGTGGTTCTCTCTCTGGGATTTTGTAATCTTGAGTTGATAAATCATTACTCAAAATTTTCTTGTTTCTTCCTAATTTTGTTAGGAATTTATCAACTTTTTTGGACCTATCTGTAACCATTTAATAAATTTTTCAGACACATCAAGAGAATTTCTAGAGATTCTACCAAGGTCTTTCTTTCCTGAAGCTGTTAATAAATAATCAAAGTAACAACATAAACAAACCACATGGCTAGCTCCTTGGGTTCCCACAGAAAGCTTTAAGGATAGATAAAAATCTCATCTAGTGAGGCAAAGAAAAAAAATTGAGTCTTGAAGCAGGGCAGTAGCTAGCTATCACCTGAATTAAAAAAAAAAAAAATATGGCCCCAGGGTGAGCCAATTAGAAAAAAGATACCCTTCCTCCAAGACTGACAGAGCCCTCACTAGAGCACAGAGCTTAGCGTGTAGAACCAGACCTGGATTTTGCACTCTTTTATACCCTTTCTGGGTTCTGTTGATATCCCCTAGGCTGGGTGGCCTCATGTGGTGCTGGAGAGTTTGAGTAGAGCTAGAGAAAGTTCTGGATGGCAAGCAGATAGTAAGTTGCAAATTGAAGCTCCTTTACCATACTTCTCTCTTAGGGAACCTTGTACCTGAAGTGGGGAAACTTCCCAAGTTTTAGGGCCTCACTGTGTCCAACACATGATATAGTGATTGAGGGCATAAAATCAGTGTTTTGTTCTCAACACTTGCATTTAATTATTTTTAACTTAATTTCCTTAGCTGATATATAGTACCTCATTAGTTTCAGATGTAGAGTTCAGTAACTCATAAGTTGCATATATCACCCAGTGCTCATCACATCACAGGCCCACTTTAATGCCTGTCACTTAGGTAACCCAGCTCCCAACCCACCTTGCCTCCAGCAAGCCTCAGTTTCTTTCCCATAGTTAAGAGTCTCTCATGGTTTTTCTCCCTCTCTGATTTTTTCCCGTTCCATTTTTCTGCACTTGCATTTCAATAAGGATGTCAGCTATTCTCTCCTCTTAATCTTTCTTGTGACATCTCTCTTTTCTTTCTTTTTTTCTAGAGAGAGCGAGCGAGAGAGAGAGCATGAGTGGGGTGGGTGGGCAGGGGGAGAAGGAGACAGAGAATGTGAATCAGCTCTGCGCCGAGTGTGAATCTGCACACAGAACTCAGTCTCACAACCCTGAGATCATGATTTGATTTGAGCCTAAATCAAGAGGCAGATGCTTAACCCATGAGCCACCTGGGTGCCCCCTCATTCAGTGCCCCACCGCTTTGGTTAAGAGTTATAGCCTGTGATGTTTTTTTCCCCCCTTCAGTTTCCTTATAACCCTGAGTAAGTTGATTTCAACTGATAAACACAGGGTTTGTGATGGCTGGATACCAGATGATTGACAAGGCTCCTCCCTAGCTCATCCATAGGAATAGGTGCCCTCCAGTGTCTCACTCAGAATACTAGGATGTATTTGACCTAAGAGCCAGAGTTCTTGACTTGAATTCAAGTCTCAGGTTTGCCCCTTACTGTGTGACTTTTGGAAGTTGCTTAGTTAGGCAACGAGAGCCTCACTTTCTTCATTATGAGGATTAAGTAAGAATGTAGGCAAATGCTTGTACCCAGGGCCTCTGCACAGCAAGCCTTCAAACCTTAGAAGCTCAGATGATGGTTGGCATCATCATTATTCCTCAAATTACGCTGGTATGCTATGATGCTGTGATTTATAATGAGAAATTTGTATTTGGTCTTCCTCCCCATTTTTGGCACAAAGCTCCTAAAATCCTTGGAATTTCCTCAGTGATAAGAGCAACAAAGATGTCATTTGTTATGTTAATGAGGTGACTTTTGGACCCCCACCTAGGGATGGGGGACTGATCACCAAGAGAAACAACCATGTGATTAGGGATGGAACTTGGCAGGTCTCTAATCTCCAACCTCCTGGGAGGGGAAAGGGATTGGAGACTGAGTTCAACCACCGACAGCAATGTCTGCATCAACCAAGTCTATGCAATGAAGTCTCCATAAAACCCCAAAAAGACAGGGTTTGAAGAGCTTCCAGGTTGGTGAACGTGTAAGTGGAGGTGCTGGGAGAGGATGCATCCAGAGTGTGGAAGCTCCTCCCTCTTTCCCTATACCTTCCCTGTGCATCTGCCCCTTCGGGCTGCTCCTGTGTTGTATCCTTTTATAATAAACCAGTAATCTAGGAAACAAAATGTTTCTCTAAATTCTATGAGCTGCTTTGGTAAATTAATGGAACCTGAGGTGGGGTCTTGGGAACTTCCAATCTGTAGTTGGTCAGTCAGAAGCGCTGGTAACAATCTGGGTTTGCAACTGGCATCTGGTGTGCATGGGAGCAGAGCTGTCTTACAGGACTGAACCTTTAACCTGTGGGGTCTAATGCTATCCCTGGGGAGATGGTTTTGGAATTTAGTTGAATCGTAGGTGTCTGGAGCATTGCTTGTTGGAAGTGTGGGGACCCCTCCTCCATCATCAAGTGGAAATGGGTCCAGAACTCAATTTATAGACATCGCAGTTTAGCCTCAGAATACTTTCCAAAAGTGGATTTTGAGCAGTCACTACTAAGCAGTCGGCTTTGTCACATGACAGTGCCCCCATTGTCATCCTTTGTTTGGAAAGTTACATTAACTTGTGCAAATACAAGACCTGATTGTGGGGACAGTGGGGTAGGGTGGGCCAAGTCAGGAGGGGTGGGAGCTGGAAGCTCACTCAGGGACAAAGGTTGGTAAGAATGAGAAGGAGAATATGAAATCAGTACAATGAATCAAGACTATGAATCCATGACTGGGGCCAAACCAGAGGAAATAAATTAAGCAGGAATCTGAGAAGTTTAAAACTTCCAATGGCTAAGGGGATCCTGAATGTTCAGAGTTGGATCCAGGTCCAGGGGAAAAGGAGAGAAGTGCCCATCTAGACATAAGTTCAAAAATCTGTGGGTGTTGACAGAAAAGCGAATCCTTCTAATAGTACTCCAAGTTATGACTTGACCGGTGTTAGTCCTTTGACCTGGTTTTTGAGTATCCTTTTAAGGACCATGAGTTACTCAACAGGGTAGGACAAGTCTACTCACATGATGGTACTATTTTTAGCCCATTTACTCATACATTGATGAAGATAGTGTTTGTTTAAGGTAAATACTTCCTTATCTACCTGGATCTTCAGCTCCAAAAGTAATCTGTAAACTGATGAAGCAATCCCACTGCAAGTTTTGTAGGGGATAGAAATGTGTTTTGGTATTTGAGCTGGCTTACAGTGCATTTTCCTATAATCATGTGTTCTGTTTGTTGGGAGCAAATGTAATGTTGGAGCAAGATCTTTAACATTTTCAAGAACTGTATGATTTCAAATATTTTGTTCCATTGCCCTTGAGGACTCTAATATTTTGAATATTCTAGATTATTTTAAATCCTGAAGAGGCACAAAATTCCTTTGAAAGACCCCATTAGGGTATCTGGGTGGCCCAGTCAGTTAAGGGTCTTACTTTGGCTCAGGTCATGATCCCAGGGTCCTTGGATTGAATCCTGTGTTGGAGGTGGGGGGGAGGCTGCTCTGCAGGGAGTCTGTTTCTCCTTCTGCCCCTCCTTGCACTCGTTCTCTCAGTCTCTCTCTCAATAAATAAAATCTTAAAAAAAAAAAGGACCGCTTGCTTTGGAAAATATGGTTATTGTAATTTATAGTTTGCATATTTATTTGGCAAATGAACCATTATATAATATAAATTATCAACAACAGATTTTCAAAGAAGCACGATAAAGATAATCTGTAAATTTAGAGGAGACAAATTGTTTATAAAAGTCCCCTCATAAGCTTATAATTCCATCTGAGGCCAGTTTATTGAAAAATGATGCTACATCACGTAAGAAGCTTCCAGTCTGTGTGTCCTTGTCTGTCCCAGGACAGTCTCTTCCCTTATAAGCTATTTAGGTGGCTCATAGGAACTGACCAGGACACATGGCTTGAATGTGTCCTCGACGGGCTGGCTCTTCTCTTTCTCTGTCCTTCTCTGTATCATAGAGAGTGATCCCTGAAGGCTGCATCTCCCAGGCTTTCTTGTAAGCGGGGCTCTGGTTGGGTTTGGCCAATGGGAGGGAGTGGTGGGAGATAGAAGAGCAGGAGGAAGGAGAACCCAGGATATTTCTCCCATCTCTATCCTGACAGTGTCTCTCCAAGTGGCCGCATCTCTCCAGCCTCTACAGGACAGGCCTGGAGTGGTTGCAGTTCCCACTGGCTCCCCCTCCTTCTGTGCCTCCAGGCTAGGGCTGGTGGCAGCTTCTCATTGCTGCTAATCACTGGTTGCTTCACTCTTCCTTGGTTGAATTCCCAGTCTCCTTTGATACCTATTAACCAATTTAATCCGTTAAATTCCCTCTGTTTTAAATTGTTTCCTGGCTAGACTCTGACTGACGTGGTGTTTTCTCCTTCTCCTTCTTCTTCTCTCTCTCTCTCTTCTGGTTTTACCCATATAGATTAAGCACCCAGGTGCTGCTGCCCAGGTGCGTCCAGAGCCACATTTAAAGGGTAGGTCGAAACAGGAGAGGAGATTATTGCAAATAAAAATAAAGGAAAACTGCCAAGTCAGCAGTTGCTTTTGTTCCCTTTCCCCCATCTTTCTCTCCATCTTTCTTCATTATCCTCCTTCTCAATTACTCTGATCACCTGAACTTGTCTCTGTGCATCCAGTTCTCTCACTGCTGTCACTGCTCTTCCCTGACTCTGGCTTGTCTCATTTTCCAAAGTAACCCCCGGAGCCCAGCAGGTCAGGGAAAGAGGACAAGGCTGCGCTGTGGACCGACAGAGAAGT
Organism: Mustela lutreola; assembly: GCF_030435805.1. Taxonomy (NCBI): domain Eukaryota; kingdom Metazoa; phylum Chordata; class Mammalia; order Carnivora; family Mustelidae; genus Mustela; species Mustela lutreola. Next base: position 60,415,386 of record NC_081302.1, on the reverse strand, counting down.
CCCCCGAAAAGACCCACCCTTTGACCTCTTTTGTTTCTTGATCTTTCTTCAGATGTTTCACTGTGTGCTTTACTGTGCCATCTGACATTTTTCCATCATTTAAGGGTAGCAGGAGCTTGCCTACAGTACTTCAGCTTGGTGAATGGGTATGAAGCACCTGCCACTACAAGGCAGTCTGCCAAGTTCAAAGTGAGGTTGTGAAAGGAGGACTGTGTCATGCTTCAGGGAACACCCAGGGGGTGGGAGAGACCACTCCTCCCTCTTCCCCCAGACTGTGCCTCTGTTCAACCACCTTTCCAAATTGGTCATTACATAAGTGCCCCAATTAAAAATGATTGTCAGTAAAACCTTACATTCGCAGACCAGTATCAGTTTTGAAGTTATTCATATCCTGAAATCTTGTCCTTTACTCAAATACTCCTTAGAAAAAACTGGAGCATAAATATATATTCACCCCTATGGAACCTGCTGCCTCTTGGAGTCCTCGAATGAAGTCAGGGTGACAGTGTGTGAAGCTCATATACCTGTAGGAGTGCGCTTGGCCTCATGGTTCAGTTGCCGTTAAGGGAGCAACACTGTAAGCAGCCCAGCTCAAACAAGTGAAAATTCCCTTCTTCTGTTGCAATATTTTCATATTTTCCTCTTTGTTTCTTTTCCCACCCACACCCCTCTTCATTACCATAACAAATGTCAAGGGAAAATTCTGAGACTAAACCATTTAAGAAGGAAATAAATTCACTCACAAAGAAACCAACAAAGCTTATTGAATTTTTTAAAGACCCAGCTATTTAAAGGAGAAAAGCTACAATATGATTACCATTATATACTTGACAGTGAATTTGTTTGGAGTTGACAGTAGGAAAATTTCTCACACGGTTATCATAGCCACAAAGGTGGTGATGAACTACGGCAGCTGGGAAGGCATGGTGGTTATGGAGGGATACCGTGTCTCTCTTTCACAGAGACTGTATTAGGAAAAAAGTAATTAGCAGAGAGCCTCCAGCTTTGTCACCTGTTTGGGATCTGCTGCAGCCTTCCCACCAAGGCCAAGTTCTCCCTGGGTTGCTCCCAACAGATGACTAAGCACAGTTGGGGAATTAGAATCTGGCCATTGTTCTCAAGAGCAGTCTTTTCTTGGGAGCTCCCTCATGGCTGGCCTGGCTGAGACTTTCCCATAGCTGTACGGAAGCTAATGTTCTGTCTACACAATACTCCCTCCTTCTTCCTCTGCTTTTGTAGTGTCTTCCAGCCTCCTCTTGTTCCCTTGCCCCCCAACCCTTCGCAAGCATCTCCTCCAGTAAATACTTGCACCTCCAATTCTGTCTTAACATCTGCTTCCCTGAAAACTGATGTCTTCAGATGTCAGCACAATGTCAGAGCTGAGATTTTTGCTGAGAAAAAGAAAATGTTAACATCACCATTTTTTTTTTTTTTTTGAGAAAGGCTTAAGTTTTCATTTATTTTAGTGGTTAGACCTGGATAATGTGATCCACTCTTTTATTTAGGGTTTATCTCAGGTCCCCAAGTGTTTTGTGTATTTTTCCTTTTACTATTGCTTGCGTCGAGCACACTCCTGCATAAAGGCATGATGGCACTGTGCCGTGTCAGTTCTTCTTTCCCACTCCAGTTGCAAGAGAAATTAGGAGCAGACATGAGTGGAGAAAACCTGCCAGGTCAGTGCTATTTGTCCTGAAAGCCTTCGTGGTAGGGAGGAAGAAAAAAAAAAATAGTCCCTCGAAGAGGTCCTGTCCTAATCCCTGAAACCTGTGAACGTTACCTTTCATGGTAGGCGGGACTTGACAGATAGATGTGAGCATGTCAAGGATCCTGGGATGGGGAGATTATCCTGGATTATCCAGGTAGGCCAGTGTAATTACCAAGAATTTATTAGAGAGAAGCAGGAGGATCAGTCAGGGAGAGAGAGATTGGAAGGTGCAAAGCTGCTGATTTGGGGGATGGAAAAATGGGCCACAGCCAAGGGATGCAGGGAACCTCTAAAAAGAGGAAAAGGCAAGGAAAGAGATTCTCTTCTAGATACTCTAGAATGAATGCAGCCCCGCCAACACCTTGATTTCAGCATAATGAGAGTGATTTCCTGACCTCTGACCTCCAGAAGTTTAAGATAATTGTGTTGCTTTGAGCCACTAAGTTTGTGGCAGTGTGTTATGGCAGCAATAGCAAACTAACACACTCTCATTCAGAATTGTAGTTTTATCTTCCTTTGCACATTCGGACATTTAGCATCTACCCATAGACTCTGAAAATTTTCATACCAAAGATATTGCTTGGGTCATTCTCTGTCATCATTTCATTTAAAAAATACCAGTGTGGGGGCACCTGGGTGGCTCAGTGGGTTAAAGCCTTTGCCTTCAGCTCAGGTCATGATCCCAGGGTCCTGGGATTAAGCCCCACATCGGGCTCTCTGCTCAGCAGGGAGCCTGCTTGCCTTCCTTTCTCTCTGCCTGCCTCTCTGCCTACTTGTCCTTGTGATCTCTGTCTGTCAAATAAATAAATAAAATCTTAAAAAAAAAATACCAGTGTGCCATAGCAATTAAGAATAAGACTCAAGAACCAGGATTGAACCTCAATGCTGCCATTTATCAGCTCTGTGGTCTTGGGCAAGATATTTAACCTTCCTGGGATTTAATTTCCCAACTTCAAATTACAAAACAAGTTGGCAATTTTTGGTCTTTGGGCCAAACCCGTCCTGCAGCCCGTTATTAGAAGTCAAGTTTAATTGGAACACATCCATGCCATTTGTTTACATATTATCTATGCACCATGTACAATGGTACATATCACAGTACACTACAACAGTACAATAGTTATAACAGACACAAAGCCTAAATTATTTACTATCTTACCCTTATAGGAAAAGTTTGCAGACCCCTGAACTAGGAAAATAATATCTACTTCACAGCATTTTTATAAGGATAAACAGAGTGCTGAAAAGAGTTCTTGACATAAAACAAATACTAGCTATTGCCATTATTATTAAGTAATTTATTACTCATTATTGTTATTAGTCACTTGAGTACCAACTATATACTAGGCAGTATGAGCCCCCACTATATCGGCTGTTGCTGTCCAGAGAACCATACCCTTTCCTGAGCCTGGACTGTGGGGCTGCTCCTGGAGCTCTCTTGGTTCACGTCAATGTCCACATCCAGGTTTGGGACTGCCTTGAATCTAGGCCACAGGAGAAAGGAGGGGGAAAATATAGGAAACTCACTGTGGGTCTGATGGTATTTTCATACCTATCTTCTTCCCTAATCTGCCTGCTACTGTTACAGAAGCCTCAAATTGCAACCTCATGCATTCCATAGCTATATTTTGTGGGAAACACAGGTAGAGTGTTGTTTACTCCATCTTACCTGGAACTGGAACCTCTCACTATACTTTAGCATTATAAATTTCAAGGCAGGATGCTTGGGGACTTTAAGGATTATACTATGGGATTATAGGGATTATACTATGGGATTATAAAAAATTATAATGTGACTTAGTCTCTGCTTTAAACAAGCTTGGTCAAAAGTAGGTGGAAAGTAATCCCACATGTCAGAGTTTGGTCTTTTTGGAGGGAGAACAAAGAGCAGATTGAGATTTCTTTCAAATGGATCTGGTGGGGAGCAGGTTGAAGTAGGGGCAAGAAAGGTTGGGGCAACTGAAGTCAGGGAAATTACCTTCAGAAGGGGGAGCACTGGAATTGGCCAGGTACATTGGGGAAGGTTCAGGGGATCTAGTTCCAGATCTGAAGGTGGTGCCCTGAAATACTGAGTTATGGGTATGCGTTAGCACAGAAGAATTCATGAAATGGTGGACTTCTTGGGAGTCAGGCAGTCTGCATGGTGTGATTCAGGAACATCTGTTTATAGGCTATGGCATGTCAGACAGGGGGTAGGATCGCCCCTAAGAGATTTGTGTTTTAATGTCAGGCCTTCAACCTAGAATTGGGTAGAGTATGAGGCAGGACAAGAAGGGGTAGTAAAGAGAGAAGGGGTTTGGTTAGGAAATCTAGTCTTTTAGACAAATTTACACTGTTGGTAGGGAATACTACATATTGGGAAGCTACATAAAGAACAGGGGCCAGCCCAGACTGGTTGGCAAGAAGGAAGACAGGCTGGGGAGACCAGTACTGACTGGACCACCTGTTCTCAAGAAGATGATTTAAATTGAAGCCCTCCCAACAGAGCTATAATTCTCAAAGTTAATGCACACAGAAGTCATTTGGGCATCTGTTTTTAAAAAATATATAAACTCCTGGGAGCGCTTGGGTGGCTCAGTTATTTAAGGGGCTGGCTCTTGATTTCGGCTCAGGCCTATCTCAGGGTCCTGGGATTGATTCCTGCTTTGGGCTCTGTGCTCAGCAGGTGGAGTCTGCTTGAGATTCTCTCTCTGCCTCGCCCTTCACTTGCACTGTCTCTCTCTCAAATGAATGAATAAATGAATAAAATCTTTATAAAATGTAGACTCCTGGAACTTATCATCCTGATTAGTCCATTTGGGGTGAGGCCCGGAAATGTACACTTTTGCCAGATGATTCCCACGTGGCTGGGCCACAGACCACACAGTGTTTTCCTTCTCCGTTCCGATTGGCTAATGCATCTGCACTGTCGGTGAGGCTTGTCAGGGTGGTAATCTGTGATAAGTAACTGGAGGGACGAAACGGGGCGGTAGAGGGTGATTACATGTCTGTTCAAGGATGTTGGAATTTAGGGCTTGCTTCGCCTCCCTCATTCCTCCCCGGCCCCACTCATCACACTTCTACCCAAGAATCTGCATTGCCCAGGAAATTGCCCAAAGAAAGACAAAAAGTACTGCTTATTAACAGAGGAACAAGCACCAAATACACTCCAAGGGTTTCCAGTAAAAAGCTGCATCTTTGAACGTGGCCTAGGCTAGGAAGCTCCAACAAAGTTTTTGTTTCATTTCTCCTCGACAATCGAAAGGCCAAGTCTACGGTTATCTAGAACAGACCTGAGAGAAGTCTTGGCTAGGCTGCTCCAGAGGCGAGCCTTGCACACTAGCTTACACCAAGGGAGCAGTAAGGGAAGAAGCAGGTTGCAGCTGTCTTTCATGAGGCGCAGTGAGCCTGCGCAGTAGTAAAACACAGCCCAATCAGTATTCAGTCTCTAATCAGATTGGCAGCGCGCCTTCCCTTTGGGGAGGAGCTTATAATGATACCTCGGAGAGAAGAACAAGAAGTGTTATTGGACACTCCTTCATCTATGGGAGAATCTGACTTCCCAAAAGGGACGAAAGTGATTTTGTATGTTAGAATGGAGAAGCTCCAAAGGATATTTACCCACGTTAATACTTCCTGGATCTACAGCAATAAACACGTAAGTGGATGTCCTTTAGACAGCTTTGAACAGAGTTCAAAGCTTCATCTTTAATACAGAGCTTGCTAGGGGAAATTTTTGCAATGAAAAAGAGAATGACAAAACACGTCCTCTGATCAGTTTTCTCAAAAACCCTCAGGTGACTTTAGGTTTCCTCTGCAAGTCTCCTTCGAGACAGTTGTGAAACACTTAAGCCCTTCTAGAGTTCCCTATGGCCAAATTGAGCCACTCTGAACAACAAAATAAATAATGACGCCACCAACAAAGTAGTAGATACAGGACCCATAGAATAGAATAAATATCCAAGGGTCTATATTCCTGTAAACAAGTAACTGAATAATAATAATAAGTGAAAGAGAAAGGATTGTACTTCCTTACAGTGGAATACCAATTTAAAAATGTGGAATGAATGATGGAAAGAGATCACTCTTTCTCAAACACCACTATAATAGTTGTAACCAATGTCATCCAGGGACGCCAGAATTAGTGGTGGAAGCTGTTGTGAGAAACAGGTATTTGTATAGTTTTCAAATATATCCACCTCAAGATATTCTTAATTAAAATGGAAAATAGTAACTTTATAGAATAGGAACCTGGTGGACATCCCTGTGACCAAGGGACCAAAATCAACCTCACCATAATAAAACAGATATCACCTACCTCCTGCTGTGATGAACTAAGGTGGTTGAACTTCCATGGGGTTCTCAGCAAAAATGCATAACCTCAGCTAATCATGAGAAAAAAAAAATAGACAAATTCTGAGAGATACTCTGCAAAATAACTGGCCTGTCCTCCCGTTCATAAATGACTGAATGGCTGTTCCAAACTGAGGAGACTAGGAGACAGGACAACCAAATATAATGTGGGATCCTGAATTCGATCCTGGGCCAGAGAAACAACAGTAGTAGAACAGGTGAGATTAAAATAAGATCTGGAGGTTACTTAGTCTTAACTTGTTAATATTAATTTTCTGGTTTTAACAATTGTACCATGGTTATGTAAAAAAAAAAAAAAAAAAAAAAAAAAAGAAATCAGGAGAGACTGAATAAAAGGCATCTATAACTCCATGTAGTATTTTTGCAACTTTTTTGTAAGTCTAAAATTATTTCAAAATAAAACGTAGAAAAGAAAGAGCCCTTGTGAATTCAATGAAGGTATTCCTTCACCTTTAGATTTATGCAATGAAGGAAGGCAGAAGTTATGCAGAGGTAAAATTTGGCACATGACGTTTTGTACCATGTATTTGGTATATAATTCCTAATTGACTAAATACAGTTTTGGGGTCTGTTTGAGTAAAAAGGTAGACATTGAACATTTGATTAGGAATTTAATACCCTTATATGACTTTAAGTCTGTTGAAAAATAATTTTCAGCTTACATAATTTTGACTTATGATGCCTTTTCTAGAAAAGCCATCAATCCTCCACAAAAGCAAACAAAACTAACCACATTTATCAGAGACAAAATAGATGAAAGAATCTGACTTTTAGGGAGGTGTTCTTGTCATCTTGATTTTTTTTCTGATTACAAATCATCATTAATTTAAATAGTAAGTTTAATTGCCATGAAAATATAGTCACCATCCTGAAGCTTTTTTCCAGCACCTATCTGGCATTATTCAAGAATGCAGTGAATAAAAATAATAGAAAAGAAAGACAAAGCCTAACTCAATTCTGGATTCTGAAAATAACTTTCAATCCCAACGTCTCGGAATCAACAGGGACATTCTTTGAGAAAATGCATTACCTGAAAGAGCACTTTTGTGCACTTGGAAGCCTGTATTATGGAGCCAAGGAAGCTGTATGGGAATATGCATGACTCTCCTAAAGGAAAAGAAGTTGGGAGCAGAGGTGATTCCTGTCCAATTTGGGTGATGGATGTATTCCCACGTCCCAAGCTGTAAAATACCAGTCCACCGATTTTGGAAAGCACAGAGACCTTAGTACTCAGAAATGAGCACCGAAAATGGTGTGATCTACAGTGTGATGGTCAGCATGTGCGGTGGTGCAAGTCACAAGTCATTCACTCAGGTGAATATGTGAATATCACTTTTCTTTGGCAACACTTAACAATAGGTAGAAGCCAACATTTATGTAGTGCTTGCTATGTGCCAGGGTCTGCGTGACACACATCTCGCATTAACTCCTGTAATTGTCACAACAGCCTTGTGAGGTGGATACTAATGATAATTCCCACTTTCCAGATGGAGAAACTGAGGCACAGTGGCACATCTGGGCAGTCTGGCTTCAGAGTTAGGCTGGTAACCGCCACACCATATTCAGTGTGGTTCAGCGGTTGCTTCTTGCTGGGTTTCATTCACTTTTCTCTTCTGAGCACATGCTGTCTGTTTTCTGTTGGTTCTGATATAAAGTAATTATAGGCAGCATTTTATAAGCACTTTGTATGAACTAAATCACTTAATCCCCGTAACCAATGTGTGAATTTTAACGTCTCTATTTTGCAAACCGAGGTTAAGTAACAGTCTTAGATCAGACAGTTTAATGATTAGCCAAAGTGGGAGTCGCTATTAGAAAGCCGCTGAGGCAAAGCTCCTCTTCTCAAACACCGTGCTCTGTGCTAACCTTGGAGGATGTGGCAGACTGCTGCCCACCCCCCCCCCCCATCCCCCAACCCAGTTTGTTCTCTCCTTCTTCCTTATCATGGAGTTTTTAGTGACTCCAGGGCTACTCTGCTTGGACTTCATTTTCCTGATGAAGGGCTCACATGCCCTTGAAACTAGATTCGGCCGTGAGACTGAACTCTAACCAAGGACATGTGAGCAGAAGGCATGTCTGCAACTTCTGTCAAAAATTGCTTACCCTAGATTTCCCTTCTTCCTGTGGGGGAGTGTAGAGCTGCCAAGCCAGCATGGATTTGCCAGACAGAGCTACCAAATTTCTTCTGGTAGCTTTTCAACTTATTCACAATTTCAGCTTATCAACAAGGACAAGTTGTGGTCCTTAAACAACTACTCCCTCCTACCCCATCTGAAGATTTTGATGACAGGAGTAATTCCTGCATTCTGACAAAGATTTTTGTTGTTGTTATAGTACCTTAACTTCTATTATAATACCAAATGTTTCAAAAGTTACCAAATATGATTTTCTAAGTGTCACCTATTAATCCAGTATCTAAGCATCTTGAGAACAACTGTTTCTAGAGATATTCTAGGTTCAATGGTTGGTGAACAGAAATAATGCTATTTATTGAATTGTTACTTTCTAATGAGCTGTGTAACTTTTATCATGCATTGACTAAAAATTTATGTGGCAGAATACTACTTAATGACACAGAAGGAAGACATTCATGATACTTTTAAGTGAAACAAGTATCCTCCAAAATGGTTAATAAAGTGTGATCCCTGTTTTGTTATAATGTATCTCATGTTGGATAATTAAAGATTTTTATTTCCTCTGTTTGACTTATCTGTATTTGTATTTTTTAATGAGTCTGTATTATTTTTATTTAAAAATTTTAAAAGATGAAATAATACACCACACACACATACACACACACACACATCAATGTAGGCTTTTCTAACAAATAAAACTTCAGAATGCAATGACATAGAGAACTAGAAGGTCCGCTGCTGCTCATGTAACAGCTCAGAATCCAGGTTTCAGATTGGTTGGTGGGGGCTCTACTCCATGCAGTCATTCAGGGGCTCATGCTGACGGAAGCTCTGCCATTGTGAACAAGTGGCTTCCAAGTCACCAGTCATCTTCATCCCCATGAGTAGAAATGAAGAAAGGACATGGAGGAATGTGCACCACAGGCTTTTCAGGGTCGAGCCTTAAAGGACACACATTCTACTCACATTCCTCAGGAACTCAGTCTTACCATACCCACCTGCACACCATCATCATTAATTAACCTATGAGGTAATATCATTGCTCCCAGCTATTCATTCAGGTTAAACAAATGATTGAGTATGAATTTTTATTGTTCATTCTTGGACTATTCTTTGGTTCAAACTTAGTGCTACTAAAGGATAATTTTTCAATTTTCCTGTCAAAAAATTTTTCCCTAAAGAGCAGGGAATGAGAATCTCTCTCGCCCCAAAGATTCAGGACTTAGCCTGCTATTTTTTTTTTTTAAGCGTTGTAACAATCATATTGATTCACTTTGTTATTATGCCCTAACTAGATTTCATTTCCAAGCGTGTGGCACCTATTATTTATAGGTCAGGAAAATAGTTGACATTCAATCTTGTCTCTGGGGGAAGCTAATGAATGGTAAGATTGGTTCATGGTGAATAAATTAGTTTTGAAACCATGGAATTCATAAGTTTGATATTTTCTTTCTTTAAATCCCAGATTGCTCTCTGTGACTCCCTGCTGTTTGCTTTTTGAATTTATATCATATGAAATAAGCTCTTTGATACTTTATCCTCCCCCGCTCCTTTCTATCCTTCTCTTCAAGCAAAGGGATGACTTGTTTTTGTTTTTTTAAAAGGTTCCTAGATATTGGGGCGCCTGGGTCTCAGTGGGTTAAAGCCTCTGCTTTCGGCTCAGGTCATGATCTCAGGGGCCTGGGATCAAGCCCTGAGTTGGGCTCTCTTCTCAGTGGGGAGCCTGCTTCCCTTTCTCTCTCTCTGCCTGCCTCTCTGCCTATATGTAATCTCTGTCAAATAAATAAATAAAATCTTTAAAAAAATAAAATAAAAGGTTCCTAGATGTTAATTGCTTTTTTCTTTTTTTTTAAGGGAAAAAGAGAAAGGTGAGAGCATGGGGGAAGAGGCAGAGGGGGAAGGAGAGGGATCCCAAGCAGGCACCATGCCCAACGCAGAGCATGACCTGGGGCTCGCTCTCACAACCCAGAGATCATGACCTGAGCAGAAATGAAGAGTCTGATGCTTAATGGACTGAGCCATCTGGGCACCCCGAAGGGGTAACTTGTTAAATACTGAATACATATCAAAGAATTATGTGAGACTTATTTCCTCTGGTGATGGTAACAACAAATTTCTTTTGATCAAGGATAAGCCACAAGTCCATAAGTAATTTCTCCATCTCATCCCATCTGAAATATTCTAAGTACAGAAATGTTTCCTGCAGTCTGACATACTACTCTGGTGATAACCCAGAAGAACTGGGTTATGAGACTTGGAACTCTGAGTCACAAGAGTAGACGTGAGGGGTAAATAGCCTTGAAGCTTTAGGAATTAAGGTTAGGAAAAATGAAAGATTATGAACAATGTTTTGAAAGCAAAGTAGTATCTCAAAGGACAGGCAAGAAAGGAACTAGAGTCAGAAATGGATGGCTTAGGGCCACCTGCGTGGCTCAGTGGGTTAAAGCCTCTGCCTTTGGCTCAGGTCATGATCCCAGGTCCTGGGATCGAGCCCTGCATTGGGCTCTCTGCTCAGCAAGAAGCCTGCTTCCCTTCCTCTCTCTCTGCCTGCCTCTCTGTCTACTTGTGATCTCTGTCTGTCAAATAAATAAATAAAATCTTAAAAAAAGAAAAAGAAATGGATGGCTCAGAGTGGGAAATCTAACGGTCTAGAACCTGTCAAAGCTGGTACTCCTCAGCACAGCCCCTTTATTCATGTTCTCTTTCTCCTTCTCTATCCCCTGACTTTCTTGCCCATTTCCCTTTCACACCTATTTTTTCCTGGTACCCTTCTGAACTATTTATACATCTTTGTCACACCTTAAAATGGTCACAAAATGAAATAATCTAAAACACAGACATTTGTTCACAAATATTGTAAACACCGAGTAGCAGTGCTGATATTGGGTCCTGGGTATTCAAAGATGAATAAAATATACATCCAGATCTCAAATAGCTTACAGTCTACTTGGTCAAATACTTCCACTCTTTGGGACTATGAAGGGTAGAAAAGTTCATTTTGCCAAGAAGAATCAGGGAAGATACCCTAAAGGAGATGGCACTCGGGCTTGGGCCTTAAAAGATAAGTAGAATTTTGCCAGCTAGAAAAAAGAGAAACCTTTCAGGTGGAGGGAACAGCATGTAAACCTTCTTTTCTTAAAGAAGATTTCTGATTACTAAACGAAGATTATCAATTATTATCAAAGAAAGAATTTCCTTTTTCATTTATCATGAGATATAACCTGACTAATGATGTCAAAGTAAGCTTTTCCCATCCAGATTCCAGTTCACTTGGATTCCAGTCATCTGAACACCAAGAACCAGTGAACAAAGGAATCTGAGTAGTCAAAAATGTTATTGCAAAGTTTCTCTGTTTTTTGAAGAATCACTCAGTGCTTCTTTCTAGGTATTATGGACATTGTCCTAACAAAGCAATTCAGAGGCCATCGTACGGGAATGAGAGTAAGGAAAGGCTGTGAAGCGAGAAGCTGGTCAAGCAGGCTTAGCAGGAGTAGTAAGAAAGTTCTAGTACGCTGGAAGTATGGAAGGAGCCAGAAAAACCAGCAGTGGCTCAGCAGCTCCAGTCACAACTGTCCAGGAACAGTGAGTGAAAATGCAAAAAAGTTGGCATGCCTGGGTTGGCTCTACACAGTTAACTAACTGCATTGATGTTCATGGTGATGATAACAGGTTGTTTACAAAGGAGATTAAGTTCAGTTCCATGTGCTCTTAGAAAGCAGTTTATAACTAACTTTAGAAAGATTGCTACCTAAAGTAGCTACACAAGTTTTTTTTTTTTTTTTTTGAAAGATCCTGTTGTAACCTCAAATAGGTTGTAATCCAGCTCTATTAATTCAAGTTTTATGGTTTTATTGAATATTATTGAAAATCATTAATACTTACATTTTGCCTTTTTAAAAGATAATATTTTAAAAACTCTTTTAATATCTTTACTTCTTACCCCAAACAGAGGTACAGGCCCCGAGCCTCGTTCCTGCCCATCTGAGCCATCTCCAAGCTCGGGGCTATAGTGGGCACATTGCTGAGCTGGGGTCTGCTGCTGGACAGTAGAATCACGTTCAAGAGGAAGGCTTGCATTAAACCAGACAGTTCTTTGTTTAGCTTCAAATGAAAATTTAAAGCATTTTCAAAGTCATGTTTATACTTAACTACCATTTGTTTATGTAAAAGAATCATTGCTAATGGGAAAGATGCTGGCAAGCAACATCTTACATTAGAATGAATAATTAAAGCCTTGGCATGACCACTTCTGAACACGTTGCTAAAAGCCAGAGCCTCCTTTACCACCTCTTTCTGAATTGTTCCGCATTGCTCAGGCTCTTGCCTTGACTAATTTAATGGACCGTGCAACAGATACTTACTCAGTACTCAATGGGAGAAACATGCAAGGAAATCAGGGTAGGCAGAGATGAAGAATGCATTTCCTTGCTCCCCAAAGACTTTGGTAGGGAGAGAAGGATGTTCGCAGAGAATTCAGGTCAAGGTATAATGTGAAGACTGTGATAAATGCTATAAGGAAAATGCTATTGGAATAGTTGGGGTGAGATTATTTTCAGCTAGACATCTGGGCTTAGAGGCCCAAGGAAACTTTTTCATCAAAGAGTACTGAAGCTAGGTTTTGAGGATAGGTATGATTTCAACAGGGCAAGACGTTAAGGAAGGCTCTTCTGTGTAGAGAGGACAGTGAGTCTGAAGGCATACAGGACAGATGTCAAGAAGATGGTTTGGAGGGGCACCTGGGTGGCTCAGTGGGTTAAGCCTCTGCCTTCGGCTCAGGTCATGCTCTCAGGGTCATGGGATCGAGCCCCTCATTGGGCTCTCTGCTTGGCAGGGAACCTGCTTCCCACTCCCCCTCTGTCTGCCTTTTGCCTACTTGTGATCTCTCTCTGTCAAATAAGTAAATAAAATCTTAAAAAAAAAAAAAAGAAGATGGTTTGCAGGCATGCAAGAATATGGAGGGATGATGTCCTTGGGAAGACCATCTGGATAGGCAGGCTTGGGGCTGATCACTGAGGCTCTTGGGTGCTATGTTTGGGGCTTCACAGGTGGGCAGTGAGGTGAGGGGGAGGGACCACTTATTGCTCCTGAATCATATCCCAAAGCTGAAAATCATTTGCTTCATCCACGGAATTGAAGAAAGGGGGAGCCATGGGCCAGGAGCTCTGCACAAAAAAGCTCCCTCCTGCTTCCCTGTCATCCAGGGAAGTCACAGTAACCAGAGCCTTTGGCCGAAGCCCCAGGGGTCTGGGTGACCTAGCCTGGCCTGTGTTCAGCTGATGTGGAAGCTTCTTCTCCATCACCTTATCCCCTTCTACACAACAGGACACACTGTCACCTTCATTCTTGAGCCCCAGTGGCACTGGCCACCTTGACCATTCTTTGGAAGGTTTTGTGTAATGGACAAGCTGCTTCCAGCCCCTTAAGCTGGACTATACATCCTGGAAGGCCTGATTTAATTACTGTTTCCTTTGTTTATCCCTATATGGTGATAAATACATAGTAGGCTTGCAAAACAAAAGGCCTTATTAATGATACCAGCCTGCTTTCTTCCTCACCAAATGGCTGAATGAAGAGTATTAAAATAGTAAACTACTTTAGCAAACTAAATTAGCAAAATCTTTTGAAGATTCCTAAGAAGAAAGCTGTAAGTAGTCAAATAACTTAGATGTTTTCTTTAAATTAGCATAATTGGTTACATGAGTATTTTTAGCTGCTAACAAGGTACAGAAATCTCCAGAACGCCAGTGGCTGCTTACACCCACTTCTTGGCCAATATTTTACCAGGCCCTGAGTCATAGCTCTGAAATCAATTCTGCCCTTTACTGCAAAATCATTACAGGGCCAGGAAAAATGATCCTAGCTGTTTAATCAGTGGGGGTGCTGGAAAATCAGCAGACATTGATACTGCCCTGTGTGATAAGGGTCTGAATGAAGTATACCAACCAGGAGTGTGGAGAATGCGGTCATATTCAATCCCACGCCCAGCTGCTAAACGAACTCAAGAGAAAGGATATACTGAGGCACTCTGTATTTCACAGAGTCACAAAATTTTTGCCCACTCACTTTCTCACAGTCTTTCAAATCCTTCTCCTCCCTCCCCAAAAGAGCATTCTACAACTGAAACATTTGTGATATAAGAAACTGAATCTAGATATAAAATGTCAACCTCTTGCCATTTTTTTGTGTGTGTGTTTTTCTCCCACTTTAAAAAAACAAGATTTGAGTTCAAGAAAATGACAGGAGAAAATAAAGAGAAAATATTTACCATGCAATCAGCAGAAGTGCAGAACTGAAGAGATTCCAGAAGGAAGAGGTTACTCTTTCTGCCATTTCGCACATGCCAAGGAATGTAAAGCTGTGGCTCCCAGACAGAAGGCAATGTAGGAGCTGTGGGGGTGGAGATGGGTCTTTCCTTCATCTTTTCCTGGAGATCCCAAAAGTGGCTCTTTACTAGAGTTCCTAGCCCACGGGTGTCACTTCCTTGCTCATTTGCATATCTTCAGACTTGGTCACAGACCCTCAGGTCTGGTGTGTGAAAGCCAGGATGGAAGGGTCACATGATACTAAGCCTGATCATTTAAGCGAGGACCTGCTCCTGGCCTTTTTGTTAGGGGGCAGTTTGGGGGCCCAAACAGTAGAATCAGAACTTCTGTGTCTATGGTAAGACCAGGACTCCCTCAAGCCTGTGGGATCGTCATGCTATTTTCACAGTGAATTACTCAGACTCAAGCCTCCTTTACCACCAATTTCTAGATTGTTCTCCACTGTTCAGTCCACTGCTGTCACTAACTTAGGGCCACGGAGCCAATATTCATTTAGCTCTCCATGGGACATGCGTGCTAGGAACTGGAAGAAACAGAGATTAAAAGACATTTTCTTGTTGTTGTTGTTTTCTTCAGTACTTTTAAAGGGGAAAATGGGATTTTGCAAAGAATTTAGTGCAAGTTCTTCTGTAACTTGGCCTCTTATCATGTGTATCCTCTCTTATTGGCCAGCAACCTAGTAAGTATCCGGGAGGGAACATTTGCCCCAAAGGAATAGTTTTTTCAAGGAGCTTATCCATGAGACTCAGGGAGGGAGTGACGCATGGGAGGGTGACCCAGCAGCTTGTTTACTTCCCCTACTGGATGGTGAGGTCCTAGTCTTGCTTGTCTTTGTTGATCAGGTCGGTGGGTGGTGACTGCACATAGTGGGCTCTCAGTCATAGCAGTTGCTAACATTAAATGAAAATTCACTATGTGCCCAGAATTTTGCATACATTATATCAGTAAGTCATTATCACAACTCTCTTATGTACATACTGTTATTTTCATTTTCTAGATAAGTCTCTGAGAAGTCAGGCACCCAACAATATCTGAAGAGTACGTCCTCTTCATCATGGACAAACCAAGGGCATGCTTTAGATAATAAAAAAAGCTTTTAGGAAAATGTTTTTTTCATCCATTTATTCATTTAGCAAACCTTCATTGAGCATCTACACCTGCAAAGGAGACCTGTGCATGAACCAACAATTTTATTTCAATACCCTAACAGGATTATTGATTAAATCTATCTGCCTAATTAAGAAGTTACAAAACACAGTACTCGAAAATGTTTGGGATGCTAATTACAAGACTGTTTACAAAAACATGTGGAAATGGTTTCAGACGTAAGCACACGATAAGGCTCTATTTTCACAAGAAATGTTTTTGCTGTGGAATTTTCTAAGACGCTAGCACTTCTGTTGCTATTCGGTTCCTCACAGAGTTTTTGGTTTAGAGAAAGAATTTGATGGAAACCCAATAGTTCTATTGCATCACTCACTATTTAAATTTTCTTCTTGTCAGTCTTCCAAATACTTTCTCTCAGCACATTTATTCCCTTAGATACTTTACAGTCAGCGTTTTAGAAACAGCTTCCTTTTTAATTTGAATCTTGGCACCTTAAAAATAGAGCTTGATCAAGGAAAGTGCTACATTCCTTCCCCAATCTTCAACTGCCTAAGACTGCCTCCTTAACAATACTTCACATTTATTTCAGCGCTTTAGAGTTTTCAAGGTGTTCTTATACATCATTTTAATTAATCCTCTTAATTACTTGATGGAATGGGCCAGAAAGTATTCTTATTGCCATTTTTGCTGGTATAGCAAAGACAAAGCAATACATGTGGAGGACAGAAAACACTACAACCATACCTATGGTTACAAAATTAAAAGGAAAAATTTACTCTCCCCGGTATCCACTGCCAGTGTTGCAGTCTCCTATGTGGGTCCTGGACTGTGACTTCCTTTCTCAACACGAGCCATTTCAAGGCCCACAATTGTGAGTACTGTTAGGGGTGTGTCCCCCCTCATATATCTTTACTGTTGATTGATAGGATGTCTGGGAGGGGAGTGAGGTAAGCCCACGTGCGTAGTCTGTCCCCTTGAACCAAAGCTCCATTATTGTCATTTTATAGTTTCTGAATCTTGGACACAGAGGGAGTGAACACTTTGTCAAATGGCTGTTCCACGGTAGAACTGGAAACTAGAATTCTGGTCTTCTGTCACCTACTCGAATGTTCTCGCCATCTCTGGATCTCTATACCGCCACTTGTCCTCAGTTCCTATCAGAGGAATTCAATACAGCTGAGCAGGAATGCCGACAATCCCTTTTTGATCACGTCCCTCAGTAGGGCCAAATATAAGGACAGACAGTGCATTTGTATTTGCTTTGAATGTTTTTCCCAGCTCAGGGTCGCTCTCATTCTCATCTTTGGTTTTCGCAGAAATGTCATAGGTAAAAAGATTGGGGAACTTTTAAAACCTAGTGTAAGTCATTTTCAGTAAGAGCTTTAAAATAAATTCATTGACTGGGGTGAGGGCGGGGGGGAGAGAAGCGCTTTTATAAAAATTTCATTACGACCTGTGAACATCACACTTATTAGTGCTTAGTTTGACTCCAATTTCTGAAACCAAATGACGTGTGGATGAAGAAAAGACATATAAATTACTTTTGTCTACTGTGGAGTCAAAACACGTCCCTTCCTTAGCCTCTCTCACATCCACCTTTATTTTCCCTCTTGTTGCCAGTTTTGTATCCATTAATTATTATTTTTTTTAAAAGCTAGAACATGGAATTATGGCTGTTGTTACATACAGAGGACCTGTTTAACCAAGTGACTTAAAATTTCTCACCCTCATTTTCAGAAGGCCATAGTCAATATGAGAGAGAAAGAGGCGTAAAGTAGGGATTCTCTTTTAATTAGGGGGATCTGGGGGCCGAGAATAGCAATCCACTCATTCAATGTACAATTATCTATTAATTACCTCCTACTATGTCCAGGCACTCTTGGCAACTTGGGATAAACACCTAGATAAAATGGTGAACATTTAGAGGAGGGGGCAGGCATGAACCAAGTAATAGAACTGTATAGTAAAATAATGAACTGGGAGAAGCACCAGGAAGGGCGAGTCCACGCATAGTACCACTGACAATTGGAGGAAGACAGTCAGGGAAGCACTGATGAAGGACAGATATTGGAGATGAGCTCTAGACACAAGAAAGCAGGGTCAAAGGAATCCCACATGGACTTGTCGGGGAGCACAGAAAACAGGGGGCCCATGGTAGCTGTCAAAGGGGGACACGACTGGCACCTTAAACTCCTTTGGGTAGCTTATGGGAACGAGAAAGGGAATTTTTGGAGGACATGATTTGATTTCTTTCAGTTCAACAGATATTTCTTGGAAATGTATCCAATGGCCTAGTTTTTAACTTGGAGGTGTCAGTTTCAGCCACACCATCATCATTGGCAATTCCATTGATTTTTTTTTGCCAGAAAGATTGGCTCTGGACAGTAAATTTAGCCAAATGTCCTTATGCAGATGAAGCATCAAAGGCACACAGGTCTTCAAACAAAATGTCAAAGACTTTAATGAACAGTGAATGAATTTAATGAATTCTATTGGAATGAGGCTGTCTGATGGCTCCATCTTGCCATGTTAGTACATTTCTATGAATTCTTCTCTCATTTCCTGATATGGCTGGTTTCTTCTCATTACTTCTGTCTCAGTTCAAGTATCATCTCCTTGAGGAAGACACTCTTGACCACTCTTATTAAATCAGCCCCCTTACTCTTCACTTTACCACATTGCTGTGTTTGGTTACTATCATAGCACTTCTTGGTGCCTGAAATTGTGGTGTTCATATATTTGTTTAGTCCATGTTTCTAAGGTAGGACTCTATCTGTCTTGTTCACTGCTTATACCCAGCAGTTAGGATAGTGCATGTCCAAAACACATGATTGTATAAATGCAATGGTGAAAGGACAAACCTTTCATATATGCAGGAGTTTACTCCATCTGTTCATCTGGGAGCTTTAAACAGCACTTCCACGTGATTGCTGTGGGGAAAATAAGTGGCTTAACTATCTTAAGATTTTTAACATTGGAGTAGGTGGTCTCCTATGGGATTTTCAATTTGATATTTTCTGCTTTCCAGTCACATTATAGCTCTATTAGCTAGGTAATTTTATCTATATGGAAATTTTATCTCTCTCTCTATCTACATCTCTCTCCATATATAGATATAGATATGCAAATATTTGTATACATATTTGTCTATTGTACATGCATCTATACATATGTGTGTGTGTATTCATACATATATACATATTTATCTATCCTACAGTTCTTAGTATTTGCAATAAATATGACTTACAGCAATGCTTTATGTTTTTTTAAACTGGAGAATCCTTTCTTCAAGTGAAAATCTTATGAGGAGGCCTAATATATATGAGAGAATATGAAGTCCACCAGAAGTAAGAATGGGGGGACGAAGGAGGGAGTTTATAGCTGTAGCTACTCCCCAGAATAACATTTTCTTCCTCAGGATCGTCCCTGGAATCTTTTAATAACTACTACTGGCTTTTAATAATACTAAGTAATGTTTTTGAATACTGACTTACCAAGTACTTTAAATATATATTTTTTTATTTAAAATTTTTTAGTTTATTTTCTAAATTCAAGTTTACTTATCATTCAGTGTTACATTAGTTTTAGATGTGCAATATAGTGATTCAGCAGTTCTATACGTTACTCAGAGCTCATACCAAGTACTTCACGTGCATCGTCTCATCTAATTCTTATACAACCTTATGAGGGAAGTATTTTGACTGCAGGAGATAAATTGGAGATTAAGGCCTAAAAAGTCTTGGTATGAGTTCTTTGCAGTAGTTATTTTACAAGATAACTGCCAGCAATCCATACCACCTGATGTCTGTGCCCTTGTGCAATCCCCTCACGTTAGGTCAGGGCAGCTAGCGTGACCTATGGAACAGAGGTGATGGTACATAACTTGCAAGGCAAGGTCATAAAGGCTTCACAGCCTCTGCTTTGCTCTCTTGGATCACTCATTCTGGAGTAAGCCAGGTGCAAATTCATCAGGACACTGAAGGAGCTTAAGGAGCCCACATGGAAGGAAACTGAATATTCCTGCCTGCACAAACTTGTCATTTGAGGGAGCTGTCTTGGAGGTAGATTTCCCAGCCTCAGTATAGTCTTTAGCCATCTGTGACCCAACATCTGACTGCAACCTCATCAGAGACATGGCCAAACATAAAACTCTCACATCTCTGACCTTACAGAAACTGTGGAAGGTAAAAAATGATTATTACTGTCATAATCTGGAAAGCTTTGGGGTGACTTTTTACATGGTGTGGTATAACTAGTATAATTGGTAGGCAGTTCAATGGCAGAATCAGGATTCTGATTCCAGGTCTGACTCTACAGCTTATGTTCTTTGCCACGAATGCTCTATTTTCTTACATACTCATTTTTTTTTTTTTTAATATGGATGCTTCACAAAATGTATGTCATCCTTGTGCAGGGGCCATGCTAATCTCTTATCATTTCAATTTTAGTTTATGTGCTGCTCTTATGAACTTATTTTTTTAATTTAAAAAATTTTGCACAGCAAAGGAAACAGTCAACAAAACAAAGAGGCAACCCACGGAATGGGAGAAGATATTTGCAAATGACAGTACAGACAAAAGGTTGATATCCAGCATCTATAAAGAACTCCTCAAACTCAACACACACAAAACAGACAATCATATCAAAAAATGGGCAGAAGATATGAACAGACACTTCTCCAATGAAGACATACAAATGGCTATCAGACACATGAAAAAATGTTCATCATCACTAGCCATCAGGGAGATTCAAATTAAAACCACATTGAGATATCACCTTACACCAGTTAGAATGGCCAAAATTAGCAAGACAGGAAACAACATGTGTTGGAGGGGATGTGGAGAAAGGGGAACCCTCTTCCACTGTTGGTGGGAATGCAAGTTGGTGCAGCCTCTTTGGAGAACAGTGTGGAGATTCCTCAAGAAATTAAAAATAGAACTTCCTTATGACCCTGCCATTGCACTACTGGGTATTTACCCCAAAGATACAGATGTAGTGAAAAGAAGGGCCATCTGTACCCCAATGTTTATAGCATCAATGGCCACGGTTGCCAAACTGTGGAAAGAACCAAGATGCCCTTCAACGGACGAATGGATAAGGAAGATGTGGTCCATATACATGATGGAGTATTATGCCTCCATCAGAAAGGATGAATACCCAATTTTTGTAGCAACATGGACAGGACTGGAAGAGATTATGCTGAGTGAAATAAGTCAAGCAGAGAGAGTCAATTATCATACGGTTTCACTTATTTGTGGAGCATAACAAATAGCATGGAGGACATGGGGAGTTAGAGAGGAGAAGGAAGTTGGGGGAAATTGGAAGGGGAGGTGAACCATGAGAGACTGTGGACTCTGAAAAACAATCTGAGGGGTTTGAAGTGCCGGGGGGTTGGGGTACCAGGTGGTGGGTATTACAGAGGGCATGGATTGCATGGAACACTGGGTGTGGTGCAAAAACAATGAATACTGTTATGCTGAAAATAAATAAAAAATAAATTTAAAAAATTTTGTATATACTTATATATTAACACAAAGTTAAAATAAAAATTATGCAAGTATCTTATGAATTCCATGTCACAGATGAAAAACTGAGGCATAGAGAAGTTAAAAATTAATTGATGAATCCAGGATTTGAAGTCAAATGGTCTAATTCCAAGACCTGTGGTCATTGTCATCATGCTAAGCTATTGTCATAATCCAAAAAAACTCTTAGGAAAATCAATCTGGAGTTGGAAAGCCAGATGGAATGGAAAGGAAAGTGCTAAAGAGAATAGTTGCTTGAAGGAAATCAGGACCTCTGCCATGGAGACCAAATTATTTCTCAAAATATCTTTGATGCTACTATTGGCTACTGAAGATTTGGATAAGCAGGTCATTGGCCTGTAACCACAAGGCATGTCTAATAGTGCAATAATCTCTAGTCATTGGTCAGTGTTCAAGAAGGAAATTAACCATGGTCATTTCCCAATGTGGCCTTGCAAATGGTGGGAATTAGGCCAGTTGAAGTTTGGTTTCGGTATTCATTATGATGTTTAGACTCTGTTTTCCTGCAGCACTTCAATATTTATTTTTTATATTACGACTGTTTTTAAAAAAGGAAGGAGAGTGAACCAAGACTCTCTGCCTTGAAGTAAACTAACAAATAAGTGATAATTGAGACAAGAAATCCTAGTGTAGGAAGAGAGAACTGACTGTGCTCTGTCCTTGGTCGAATTTTGAGTCATTCATGCTGTATAGTGTCTGGAGAGTTCTAGTGAGTCATGCATTGCTAACTATTGAAGAAAAATGTATTTTCTAAAGCTGTCTGTTATTACTCATGTCTTTCACTCAGCATCAGCAGATGCCGGTACCCTATTTACTGGTGATCTAATAGAAAGTTTCTCAGAGGCAGACAGATCCAACACAATTTCCCTCTAACTCTGATAAATTTGGCACAAGTTCTTTTAGTTGGATTGCAAGATGTTTGCATTAACATTGTGACTTATTTTTGGCTTGGTGTTAAAAGGATTGTTTAGTAACAAAATAGAGCATTTGAATTTTGTGGCAGCCAGGAGGAATGCTCTTATTTTATAATGAAACAACTGAACAAATGTTTTTTACAGTGATTCATTCCTCACGTGGGAAAAACTTCTTCTTATATATATTCTCTCTCTATTGGATACATGCAGCCATTTTACCTTCAATATTTAAGCAGAATTTCCGGTGAGCAATTTGGGAACAATATCTATAAAATATAAAAATAGGCTGTGTGGCAGAAGGAATAGGACTAAAACTATAGGATTGAATGTTAGGAACCACTTGGGTTCTATTCCTAACTGGGCCAGAGTTTGTGTATAACCTTGAGCTATTCACTTCATCTTTTTTTAAACTTAGGTTCTCTGTCTGAAATAGAAAGAAAATTGCTTACCTATTTAGCTAAGGCAGAAACAATTTCCTGATAGGAAGGTGACTCAGCAGCCCAGGGAGGCTGTACAGCCTCTTGTCCTGGAAGTCTTCAGGGAGCCAGAGGCGGCCAGCTGCCTGGATGGATTAAAGCGTGATGCTTGAAGACTGGAGACCAGACCACACAAACGAAACCTGACATTTAGAAACAGTAAAGAGACCCAGTCACGGAGGGCCTACTATTTGCCAGGCACTATGCTAGATCCTGGGAGACAACAGTGGGTGAACCAGATATGCCCCAAAGTTTCTGCCCTTATGAAGTATACTGTTGAGTCCACTTTCTGCATGTTTGCAATTATTCAAAGAGGGTTTCTATGATTTTGTTATCTGGATCTCAGTTTTGTTTTGTTTTTTTAAATATGGGATCATGCAGGATTACTGCTTAGAAAATGCAATCATGAGAGTCTTTCATATGAGGAGTCTGATATAGTAGGTATCGTTATTGTTAAAATAGGCCTTGTTAAGACAGAGCTTGACCCACCAAGTCAGAGGAGAACAATAGATTCATATTGACATCATCCATCACTTGGGAGGAAAGTGTGAGGAAAATTTTAAGGATGTTTCACGTGGACTTTCTGGTCCAAGTTACAGGCCCTCCTTTCCACGGCTCCCAGAAGGGCCTCTCATCAATCCGATGGTGTCCAACTTGGATGACGTGATGGGTCTATGGAAACTGAGCAATGGATTCTGAACATGTGAGCTGCTTCTGATCTTCTGTGGACAGTAGCATGTCCAATGGTAACGTTTAGGCAGTGAAAGGGCATCCTTGGTCTTGCACCAATGTTTGTTTTCAGCTCACATTCTTTCAAAGCAATGGTTGTTCCTGCCCCAAGGATTTGGAAATGTCCCTCCTCTTGCCATTGTAAATATTACCCCTGCAGGGGAAATGCAGCTGCTAATGCCAAGATAAGGGGTAAAGAGGACGCTGCAGCATTGCATGGGGGAGGGGGTCCTTTGAGCAGATGTCAACCCTTAAATTAAAATGGCTCAAGTTCCTAGCCTACTTATGGGTGGGGTGGTGTCCTAGCAGCCTTGAAATATCTCTCATGATTCTTATGGGTTTACATTTCTTCAAGTCATTTCTGAATCAAAGTTTCTCATTCAACTGAATTCTTCATTACCACTTTTTTTTTTTTAAATGAAGGATAACTGATATACAATATTGTATTCGTTTCAGGTGTACAACAGAGTGATTTGATATTTATAGACAGTATGAAATCTGTCACCATACAAAGTTGTACAATATTATGGACAATGTTCCCTATGCTGTATATTCCATCCCCATGTCTTTTTTTTTTTAAATAATTGGAAGATTATAACATTTATTTATTTATTTATTTATTTTTAAAAGATTTAATTTATTTATTTGACAGAGAGAGATCACAAGTAGGCAGAGAGGCAGGCAGAGAGAGAGAGAGAGGAGGAAGCAGGCTCCTTGATGAGCAGAGAGCCCGATGCAGGACTCAATCCCAGGACCCTGAGATCATGACCTGAGCCGAAGGCAGCGGCTTAACCCACTGAGCCACCCAGGCGCCCCGAAGATTATAACATTTAATAGGTGAAGGGATTCACCTATTCCATCCATCTCCCAACCTCTTCCCCTCTGGCAACCATCAGTTCATTCTCTGTATCTATGAGTCTGTTTTGTTTTTTAGATTCCACACGTAAGTGAAATGATACAGTCTTTGTCTTTCTCTGTCTGACTTATTTCACTTGCATATAATACCCTTTAGGTCCATCCATGTTATCACAAATGGCAAGATTTCAGTCTTTTAATGGCTGAGTAAAATTCCCTTGTATATATACCATATCTTCTTCATCTATTCATTTATAGATAGACATTTAGGTCACTTCCATATCTTGGATATTGTAAATAATGCTGCAATAAAGATAGGAGTGCATATATTTTTTGAATGAGTGTTTTCAGTCTTTTAATGGCTGAGTAAAATTCCCTTGTATATATACCATATCTTCTTCATCTATTCATTTATAGATAGACATTTAGGTCACTTCCATATCTTGGATATTGTAAATAATGCTGCAATAAAGATAGGAGTGCATATATTTTTTGAATGAGTGTTTTCAGTTTTTTCAGGTAAAATATCTAGAGGTGGATTTGCCAGATCACATAGTAGTTCTATTTTTAATTTTTTGAGGAACCACCATACTTTTTCTGCACCAATTTACATTCCTACCAAGAGTTCATGTCTTGTCTTTTTGGTACTAGTTAATCTGACAGGTGTGCGGTGATATCTCATTGTGGTTTTGAGTTGCATTTCCCCAATATTTAGTGACATTGAGCATCTTCTCATGTGCCTGTTGGCCATCTACATGTCTTCACAAAAATATCTGTTCAGATCCTCTGCCCATTTTTAATAAGATTTTTTTATATTAAGTCGTATGACTTCTTTATAGATTTTAGATGTTAACCCCTTATTGGACATACTGTTTGTAAATATCTTTTCCCATTCAGTAGGTTGCTGCTTTGTTTTATTGATGATTTCCTTCTCTGTGCAAAAGTTTTTAGTTTGATGTAGACCCATTGGTTTATTTTTGCTTTTGTTTTCCTAGCCTACAGAGCCAGACCCCCAAAATATTGCTAGACCGATGTCAAAGAGTTTACTGACTCTATTTTCTTCTAGGAGTTTTGGTTTCAGGTCTTACATTTAAGTCTTTAATCCATTTTGAGTTTATTTTTGTGTATGGTGTAAGAAAGTGGTTCAGTTTCATTCTTTTGCATGTAGCTGTCCATGCTTTCTCTGGTGTGTGTTCTTGCCTTCTTTGTTGTAGAGTAATTGACCAAATATGCATGGGTTTACTTCTGGGCTCTAGTCTGTTCCATTGATCTATGTGTCTGTTTTACCACCACTCCTACTACTCTCTATGGGTGTTGTCCACCTCCCCAGTGTTATACCATATTAGGAAATGCCAGATTCCTTCACACTCTAAAGATCCAGGGCAGGGAGGGACAGTACCTCAAGGCAAACAACTTAAAACTGGTATTATTTAATCCTGAGCTTAGAAGTCCTTGGGTCATTCCCGCTCAAGTAAATTTTTCAGTGGCTCTGTCCTCCACAGACCTCAAGTTTTCCCCACCTTACTGAATGAACTGTTGTCCCTAAAGCTCAGCTTCCCTTTCACACTGTTATTCTAAGTAACTTGGATCTTTCTTGTCCCCATTCCAAAACTCAGCTCTGGGCTTCATATCAGAGAGCTGAGAGAAATTCATTAAGCTACTCAGCCAAACGCATCTGTCCCGGCACTCACAGCACTATTGCACTCTTCTCTTTAATAAAATCAAAGACTTAGGTGTGGTTTCCTTTCTCATGGGTCTCTGTACATGGAAGGAAGTGGGAAGGCAGGAATTTAACTTCCCTCTGGGATGATTATGCCACCTCGATGCCTCTGGGAAAGCAGAGCATTTTTTCATTTTTCCTACACAAGGACAAAGGCAGTCAGCCTTTTGTAAAGTACACTGACAGAAAACTAAGAGATTCCTCAGAAATCCACTGGCAAAGTTTCAGCACTTAAAGAAGGAGTCTTGGCCAATTTCACAAGCAAAGATAACAAAAGCAGTGTCATGATCTCTGAAATAAAAAGTGGGCATTCTAGTAAGCAATACAGGGCTCAGAACAAGATGGCAGGAGTGAGACACATACAGGGGATCTCAGGGACCAGAACAAGAAGGATCCAAACTGGAATAAAATTATTCCTTCAGCCAAGCTGTGGAGAAGCAAGATCAATGTCAGAATCTTCTCCCTAATCTTTGTTATTCATAGACATGCACATGTAAGTGTTTAGAGTGAACTGTATCTCATTCTCACTGTGCCTTCATTCTTGACAAGTACTCTGCTAGTCTTCAGAAAATCACCTGTCTTTGTATAGGTCTCACCTGTCAAGAGGAGCATTTATAGAATGCTATCTTAACTAGGCTTATTTATTTATTTATCTACTTAAAAAAAATTTAAATTCAGTTAGCCAACATATAGTGCATCATCAGTTTAAGATGTAGTGTTCAATAACTTACCAGTTGCGTATAACACCCAATGAACTAGGCTTATTTATAAAGACAAGACCCTATAATAAGGCCTGAACTTTCTCTGCATCTAGAGAAATATGATAAAGTATAGCATTTAAAAAACAAGGAAACATGTTTTCAGAAAAGCTATATATTCAGTGTTCCTTTTTCAGTGGTGTAGGAAAGTCTTATTTTTTTTCTTGCACCATATAGAGTGTAAGTTCTATGGAAGAATGCACATAAATGCAATATAGGAGGTATGTTGGTTGGAGGAGTGGGGAATTACATGGCCCTCTCCACAGGCAGCTAACTCCATGGCTATTTGCTTTCTTTCAGGCCAGAAGAATATATGTGTGCTACTTCACCTTCTCAGAAAAGGCTTGCGAAGAGGGGCACCTGGGTGGCTCAGTCAGTTAAGTATCTGCCTTTAGCTCTGGTCATGATCCCAGGGTCCTGGGATCAGGCCTTCCATCCACCTCCCCGCTCAGCAGGGAGCCTGCTTCTCCTCTCCCCGCCACTCTCCCTGCTTGTGATCTCTCTCTCTCTCTGTGTGTGTGTCAAATAATTTTTTTTCAAAGCAAGGATATTTTCTCTTTTAATTAGCTCAGTGCCAACTGATTAAAACCTAATCACAGTCATGACTATTCCAACATACTCACTGCTCCTGCCCATGCCCAAGGGGAGGGGATTATCTAGACCCCTATGCCAGGGGAAAGGGGAGGAATTGGGGGTCATCTTAGAATTCTGCCTACCACAAACGGTGAATTTCATCTTTCAGAACATGAAGATAGGGGAATTAAAAAAATATATAAAAGCTCATACCAGGGATCAAATATCGAAGCTCTACCAAATCTTTATTCTGTAGTGTCATCCTGTTTGTTTTCCTGGCTTCGATTCCCAGATAACAGAGCACTCTTCACTTGAATTTGGTTTTCTAGATATCACACAGGGTTTTTCTGACCAAGGGGCATAAGGAATTCGGTGTTCTTGATGATTGTATTTCTCAGTGAGAAATAATACACATTCTAGTTATATATTATTTTTGTAAATGTGATGGATGTTGATCAGCATCCTAGAGTCAAACTGTCTCTAGACATACCAATGGAACTGACCCCCTAGCCATAAAGTTGAGGACTGCACTCTAAATGTGATGACCAAGGGCACTGCCATCCTCTGAGACCCTGAATGGCTCCCAGCCTAGACAACAGCTGTCTTAGCTTTCTCTTATTGCAGCATGTTGGACTGATAACATGCTGTGAGAAAGCAATGTCAGTGGCCTTAATGCTTGAAGCCAAAATCATCTGGTGGCACAGGCTGACACTAGGAATATGTTTTTCAGCTGAAACAAGCAAGCAGTTGCAACAGTCACCACAGCAACGGTGTGGCTAGAACCCTTGGGAGCTTTCAGCTGAGGAGTAAGGGCAGCTGTGAGGACAGCTTCATTTGGAATTAATAGTGACTAACTTTTAGGATTAGCCTGCTGGGAATCCTTTATGTTTTTCTTAATAAACATGTGCGGTGATTGTTCTTCAATGTGAAACGCTTCTCTTGACTCTTATGCTGTATTCCCACTCTTTTTCTTCTCCTGGATTTCATAAATGCTGAGTAAATCTTCATAAGAGCCCCCAATTTAAAGAGTAGGAGGGGCACCTGGCTGACTCTTGATCCTGGATTGTGTGTTTGAGCCCCCATGGTGGAATAGAGATTACTTAAAAAAATAAAATCTTTAAAAAATAAAACAAAGAGCAGGAGAAAGAGGAAAAAAGTGAAGAAGTTATTTTCTTCACTGCAGAAAAACATAGGTTTTATGTAATTTTCATTTCTGTATTCTGAATTTTTCCTTTGTTGTCTATCTACTAAGCTGAATTCTTCAGGTTGAAAGAAAGGCAAAGTAAGATGCTACGGGGGAAAGAACAATGAACTTAAGCTGTTTTGATTGATTATAAAATCTATCTTTTTTTATTATTATTTCTCACACTATGAATATACCAATGCCAAAGTCAATATGATAAGTTCATGTTAGGAACTGAAGACTGGGGAAAAAAAAGCAAACCCTGTGTGGAATGTTTAGCACACAATTCAGCCCTGTATTTATAGATTCCCATAATGGCCCATTACTGAAATAAAGGCGAATAAACAAGATAGGATTGTGAAGTGGTTTGAGAGTGGTGAGTGCAGAATTATTTGACAATAAGCAATGTTAAAAAATTTTAATATATGTGAAGTAAATCATAATCTTGTTATTATTGGACTCAAGAGAAAATGACTTCCCCTCCCCCCCGCCCCGGTAACTTTCTTGAGGTAAAAATTAGCAAATGAAAATTATCTATTTCAGTTGTACGGTGTGGTGTTTTGATACATGTATATGTTGTGAAGTGATTGCCAGTCAAACAAATCAACAAATCCACCACTTCACATAGTCACCGTTTTTGCATGTGTGGTAGGAGCATGAAAGATCTACGCTCAGCAAGTTTCAAGTATACAATAGTATATTTATCAACTGTAGTCACCATGCTATACGTTAGAACTCTAGAAATGAGGTCAGAATTTTAACCACTTGCTTATTGATTGCATTTAGAAGTCAGTCACAACATTCCCTGCCTGGTTGTAGGGGAAAGTGATGTTAGTATTCCTCTTGTAAATGTGAGTCAGATATACTTGGCTTCTCTAGAAGTTATTCAAGTTGTTAAGACAGTTGAAAGGAGGGCAGGTTTGAAATGAAAGACAAAGTTATTTCTTTCTTTATTTATTTATAAGACAAGGTTTCTTGACCTGTTTATCACAATGCAGATCTGAGGTCATAGACTGAAGTTGAGGTGCCATCTTGGTGAAATAGACCATGGCCAAGGGAGTAGAGCCAAATGTGGTGCATGTTTTAAGGTACTTGGAATTTAAAGCAAATATTTAGGTTTCTCTTTGGGGTAGTCAATCCATCAAGCTGTAAATTTTTTTTTTTTCACAAACATGTACAGGTTAAAGTCACACAGATTTTTTTGCAATCAGACCTTCTCAGGGTCTTTACTATGTCTTACAGAATGTTTGGGCTCCCCTCCCCAAATTCATGTATTAAAGCCCTAACTCCCAATATGATGGTCTTTGTAGGTAAGACCTTTGGGAAGTAATTAGGTTTAGATGAGACCATAAGCACGGGGACCCCAGAGGAGATCCATGTTCCTGTAAGAAAAGGAAGACATACTAGAGCCCTTTCTTTCTGCCATGTGCGGACGCAGTGAAAAGAGAGCTATCTGCCTGTCTGGTAGGCCAGGAGGAGAGCCCTAACAAGGGAACTGAATCAGCTGTACTTTGATCTTGGACTTCCCAGCTTCTAGAATTCTGAGAAATAATGTACTATTGCTTAAGCCACCTAGTTTATGGTGTTTTGTTATGCCACCTAGTTTATGGTGTTTTGTTATGGCAACCTGACCTAAGACTCTTAAGTTTACTATGATACTAATGTTCACTGCAAGTTTCTAAGAGTAGTATGTGATATTTAGTGTTTTTCCAACTTATTAGAATAGGGATTATTTTTTCCCCATGGTATCTGGAAGAGGGTGTGGGAAGAATTGTCCTTAGACAAGGCAAGAAAGGCCCCTGCCCTTTCTCTATCCTTTAGAGACCCCAGGATAGCACTCCTCTGGCTGTGCCCCGTCCTGCAGGGACATGGGGCTCTTTGCACCTAGAATCACAGTTCATCCCTATACACCACACTCTGGGCCTGCATGACTTTCTATTCTGGCTTGTCCTCCTGCAAGTGGACCCTCCTTACTCCCAAGCCCGGGGATGACCAAGCCGTAGCTTTGGATGTGTGGACTACTGTATCCACACACGAGGTCTCCCTTGGTGTGGTCTGGAACCAAGGATGGAAAGAGAGGGGAGCAGAGAAGATGGGATCAATTTCACCCTCTATGATTAAGTTCCAATGCAGAATGCTGTGGAGTCTAAGAATCTTAAATTTGAACCTGACCTTCCAAGTTGTTGTGAACATGTATTTGCAAAGGTAGGAGGATACTTATTTAATAGTTCACTAGTTTGATTTATAACTTAAAAATATTTAGACATATGGTAAGTGGGTCTCTATTTGTGTGTAACTTCAAGCCTCATGAATTTTAGGAGACCCTAGGTTGTTGTACCCTAGGACATGGGTCTGAGAAGTTTGCTCTAAGCTTCCCTCTGCTCTGTTTCTCATCTACTACTCTATTTACCTGTGGCGACCAGAATTACCCACACTGAATAGTATGTCGGGAAGGTTTTATAGATTACAGTGGGGGGCAGATTCCCATAGTGGACTGAGTAACTTAGTGCATTTAGCACCATGTTTGGGACACCTTGGGAAAACACAGGTTACTGGACCCCACCCCCCACACTACCCCCAAGCTTCTGATTCAGTAGGCCTGAGACAAAGCCTAAGAACTTTCATTCCTAACAAGTTCCCAGGCGATGTTGATGCTGCTGGTCTGGGGACAACACTTTGAGAACCACCGATCTAGGGCATTGGGTACTGTTTTGAAAGGCCACAGTTTTGTGAGTGAAGAGATAGCAGTGGGGCAGGATAAAGGTGCTGTGCATCAGGATTAGTGCTTATGATGAATGTGGCCCACTTCCTAGCGTAGCCTGGCAAAGTCTCGTGTCTTATTTAGTGTTTGCTTACTATAGCTCTGCAGCAAAACCTCTCTTAGCTGCCAGCATAGTGGATCTCAGTCAACATTTGTTGAATCAAGTGTTGCTCAAACAGAATTCCCAGAGATCAAGGAATCTGCACAAATACGGAATTAATAGGCATATCTACTGAAAAGTTCATTTGTCTGGCTCCTCCAGATAATGAGATGGGTTTATTAAGGAACTAAAGTCCAGGCCTTTCTAAAGGGTGAAAAGCCTTGGGCAGCCAGTCAGGGTGGGTTCCTAAGATAATCAATCGCACTTGAAAGGAGACACTGTCAGCCTCTTTCAGAGGCCCCTTGGGTTATCTTTATTCAAGGAGGAAATTTTAGAATTGAATTTTAATAGTATTCCAGAATAGGAGCGAGGTGCAGCACCATCACGGAGGCTGGGATAGCTGCGTCCATTGTTCTATGCAAGGGATGGGTCTGACTGGAACTTGCCATTTAAAACATTAGCCTCCTTTTACTTTAGCCCTTACATGACCAGATATGATAGCTGTTTATTTTATGCTTCATCATAATCCAGTGCAGTTGTAGGTCAGGTGGAGGCAGTAGTAGTGTGTGTCTATCTGTGTGTGTGTGTGTGTGTATGTGTGTGTGTGTGTGTGTTGGGAGCAGGAGGCAGGAGGTACGCGTTCTGACAGAGGCGCTATCATCTTCTATGCTAGCTCTCCAAGGTCACCATGAATGTCAACACTCAAGCAACAAAGGAGTAAAGACCATGAAGGATTGTGACTGGGAATCTCAAGTTGGTGAACATTACTTCCACTCGTCTTCCTTTGGCTGAGGATTTAATTACTGGCTGCATCTACCTGCAAAAGTGGGTCAGAAATAGAGTCTTTAGCTGGACGGTCACTTGTCAGTGACAAGCTTACACACAGGAAAAGAAGAGCACCGATGTTCAGCATACAGATAGCTATGTCGATACAAATGGAAATCTTAAAATTTGTGATTCCTGTTTCTGAGATAATCTTTTCTTAAAAACTTAGTGCAATGTCTCCTAGGGCTTATTCCCACTTAACCTAATTCTGTGAGGTGTTTTGTTTGTTTGTTTGTTTGTTTTTTAAAAGCAAGGGACACCTGTATGTCTCAGTTGGTTAAACGTCTGCCTTCTGCTCATGTCATGATCCCAGTCGTGGGTTCTAGTTTCTCATTGGGCTCCTTGCTCAGTGGGGAGTTTGCTTCTCCCTCTGCCTGCTGCCCTCCAGGCTTGCTCCCTCTCTCTCTCTCTGACAAATAAATAAAGAAAATCTTTAAAAAAAAAAAAAAAAAAAAAAAAAAAAAAAAACAAGGGACGCCTGGGTGGCTCAGTGGGTTAAGCCTCTGCCTTCGGCTTGGGTCATGATCTCAGTAAGAGATGTAAGCAAAGGATCGGGCTCTCTGCTCAGCAGGGAGCCTGCTTCCCCTTTTCCTCTGCCTGCCTCTCTGCTTACTTGTGATCTCTGTCTGTCAAATAAATAAATAAAATCTTTTAAAAAAATAAAAAATAAGACAAAAATTTTGTGGTCAGAAAGTTTAGAAAACCATAGCATCCTAAGGGGTATGAAAAGCTGTTAAGAAACTATTTTAATTTAATTCAGTATTTTTCACACTTACTTTACCACAGAGTAAATGCAACATGCATTGATATCCTAGGTCATGATTATTGATAGTGACTGTCTTCTGCTTTGACACAGTTGAGAAGCTATTGATATAGCTAGGTCCTTTTCCCCCACACCCAAATGGTCTGGATGATTATAAGTTTAAGCTTGTCTGTCTTTTTCTTTTCTTTTTTCAATCTGTGTTTGTGTTTCTACTGCTTCTATGTTGGGTTATCAGGCTCTCCCTTTTACACAGCTAGTGTGCCTCTGTGTTTATCCCATCCTAGTCCTCTCTTTGGCTTCTTTTAATCTTCTTCAGGCTGAGAAGACAGTCATCAAGCTTGCCAAATATATTAAAAATAAATTTCTATTAATATATAGTTTTTGCACATAGACAATAATATTGTACTGTAAGTATGTAACATGATAAATACGGTTATGATGGCAACCATATTACAATATGAAGTGTAGGAAAGTAACAAGATGTACCCCTTAAATTTACAGTGTCAAATTTATCCAGGTTAAAATACAAACTTCTTTTTTTTAAATTTTTAAAAAGAAGATTTTATTTATTTATTTGACAGAGCGAGAGATCACAAGCAGGCAGAGAGGCAGGCAGAGAGAGGGGGAAGCAGGCTCCCTGCTGAGCAGAGCCTGATGTGGGGCTTGATCCCAGGACCCTGAGATCGTGACCTGAGCTGAAGGCAGAGAGACTTAACCCATTGAGCCACCCAGGCACCCTAAAACACAAACTTCTAAGAGAGCCTTGCAATGACTGGGGATGTATTTCTTTTGCGTATGTTAATGGGCTTAAGTCAATATATTTTGTAAAATCTATTTTTGTTGTTTTGATGTTTCCTCTTTACTTCCTGGTTGGTTTTTTGTTTGTTTGTTTTGTTTTGTTTTGTTTTTTGCCTCTATTCTAGAAAGAAGGGTCCTGAGAAGCTGAAGCAAGAACTACTGTTCTCACCTCCTCAATGGATCCAGTTTCAGCACAGTAACCTAGCTGTACTCAAGACATACACCAACCAGCCTCACCTCCAGCAGCTCTGCCCATTGCTTCTTCCATAATTCCAGTTTCCAAACAGGGAACACTTGCAGATGCCAATTGCATTTTCACAATGGCGACTCTTTTTATTCATCTCCGATTACTTAAAAGAATAGATCCTGCAAATACACTTTCATCTGTTCTTCTTCATCTTCCCCAGCTGCATCTAGAGCTGTGAGGTGTGAGAATGAAATGTTTTGTGAGTGATGACTTTTAGTTCTCTGCTTCCTTTTAATCTAGCCCAAGTTTTCCATACATCACAGGGTCGAAAAAAAAGCTTGGGGAAAAGAAGAAATGAGCCGTGTTTGTTTTAGGTATTTAATCGCTCTTTGTTGGTTTGCACGATGAAGGATGTCTAACCACTGTTATATATTTACAAAGAAGATCTCTAAAGAGTTGGAGAAACTGTTTGATCCCGGGGGTGGGGCAGCCTGCTGGTACTCACTCCTTCTGAGGAATGCGTATTTTAGATCCCTACACATTGCACTGTCTATGATTTAAGAGTCTCAGATGACAGGAAGAGAAAGAAAAGCTTCTGTTCTTTCTTAACAGGTATTCTTAGAAATGCCAGTTCATTTTTCTGAAGTATATATAGCACAAATTAACGAGAAAATGAGTCACTTCCAGCTCTGTGTGGGAACTGTGACACTATAGTAACACAGCCTACTTTACTGTAGCTTGACAGCAATATCCTCTGAGTTTTTTGGGTTACAATTGGATTACCAACCTGAGAGAGCAAGCCTATGATGAAGGCTTATACCTCAGCTGACTTTAGGGGTATCACCAGAGTTAATCAGACACCTGTTTAAAAACAATGCATGACTGTAATTGTACTGAATGGTAATTTGGTATAAATGGTGCTCAGTACCACATAGGGACTGTTTTCTTGCTGTCAGACCAAACATTTCTAGAATTCTGGTGGGTGTCAGGTCCTTGAACCCCTGTCAAAGAGAACTGGAGCTGGATACTCATTAAACAGTGAAGATAAAATATTATTTGAAAAAAAAAAAAAAAACCCAACCCAAAACCATTGCAACGGGGGAAAGATTCTCCAATACAGAACTGAGCTCAGTGCTGAGTACGGTGTGGACAAGGGGGGATTTACAGCCAAGGGGCAGGCTGGGGTCGGGGGTCAGAATGGAAAATCACTAGGAGGAAGCCTCATTCTAGCTAGACCCACTTGATAAGATTCTTGCTGAAGGCAGGCCAGGGTGATTAGATGTGGAGGTTGGGGGATGAGGAATTTGACCAGATATTGCTAAATGGATCTAGCAAGATTTTTGCTGAGACTGAGTTATGCACAGATAAACACAGAAGTCCAATGGTTGGGGCCTAGCTGAGATGAGGGTCTGGGGAGCCTGAACCTGAAACTAATGGAACACTGTACATTAATTATACAGGCATTTAAAGAATAAATAAGTTCAAAAAATAAAATTAAATTAATTAATGTATTATTTCTAATAGTTTGTAGATTCTCTTGATTTTACACATGCACACTCATGTCGTCTAACAGAAATGTTGTGTTTCTATCTTTATGTCTTTTTGCCTTTTATTTTTTTTGCCTTTTATTTATTTTTTTGCCTTTTATTTATTTTTTTGTATTTTACTGCTATAACCTCAAGAAAAATGTTGAATCACCTTTCTTTCATTTCCAAATAGAGGAGGAAAACTTTCTATAATCTATTGTTTAATATTATGGTTGATGTAGGATTTTTGTAGATATTCTTTATCAGATTAAAGAAACTTTATTTTTTTAATTTTTTTTTAAAGAATTTATTTATTTATTTGACAGACAGAGATCACAAGTAGGCAGAGAGGCAGGCAGGGAGAGAGGAGGAAGCAGGCTCCCCGTGGAACAGAGAGCCCGATGCGGGACTTGATCCCAGGACCCTGGGATCATGACCTGAGCCGAAGGCAGAGGCTTTAACCCACTGAGCCACCCAGGCGCCCCAAGAAACTTTATTTTATTCCTAGTTTGTTGCCACTTTCATCCCAAACAGGTATTGATTGTATCAAATGCCTTTTCCACATCTATCAAGATGATCATAATTTTGTTTGTTTTAATCTGTAAATATTATGAACTACATTGATTTTAAAATATTAAACAACCCTGGCATTCTAGGAATAAACTCAATTTGTTTGTGCTATAGTACCCTTTTATGTGTCACTGGATTCTCTTAACTAATATTTTGTTCAGGATTTTTGGATCTATATTCTTGAGAGTAAGTGGTTTGTCAGTCCTGGTCAGGTTTTATTTATTTTTTTATTATTATGTTCAGTTAGTCAGCGTATAGTACATCATAAGTTTTTGTTGTTGGGTTCAATGCTCATCAGGTCTTAGAATCAAATTATGCGGGCCTTATAAAAATCTCCTTTTCTACTTTCTAGAAAAGTTAGTACAGAATTGGTATTATTTCTTCCTGAAATGCTAAGAAGAATTCACAGGCAAAGCCATTGAGAACTAGGATTCCTTTTTTTGATTTTAATTGTTATCAGAAGGTATTTAAAAATTTAGTTAAGATTTTCTAGTTGTTTTGTCAGTTTTGGTAATTATGGTTTTTTTTTTTTTAAGATTTTATTTATTTATTTGACAGAGAGAGATCACAAGTAGGCAGAGAGGCAGGCAGAGAGAAGCAGGCTCCCCGCTGAGCAGAGAGCCCGATGCGGGCCTCCATCCCAGGACCCTGAGATCATGACCCGAGCCGAAGGCAGCGGCTTAACCCACTGAGCCACCCAGGCGCCCGGTAATTATGTTTTTAAAGGATTTTTCTGTATGTCCCCAAATTGTCAAATTAATTGACATTAAGTGTTTCATAATATTTATAATGTATTTTTAATGCTTTTTGACATCTATTAAGTCTATAATGATGTCCCCTTTTTCATTCTTGATTTTAGTAATTTGTGTTTTCACTCTTTCCCCCTCCTCAGTTTGCTAGAGGTTCATTTACTATATTAATCTTTTCAAAGAACTAATTTTGCTGGCTGGTTTTCTTTATTGCACTTTTGTTTCTATTTCACTGATTTCTGTTCTTATCATTATTATTTTATTTCCTGCCTTCTCATTTGTTTGCCTTTGATTAGTGTGTTTTCCTAGCTCTTTGAGACAGAAACAGGGAACACTGACTTTTAGTCTTTCTTCTTTTCTAACACATGTATGAAACATTTTAACTATGGCAATATATTTCCCTCTACCACAACTCTAGTTACTTCTTACAAGTTTTGATATGGTCAGGATGTCATACAAATTTTCATTAAATTAAGATATTTTCCAACTTTTAGGATTCTTATTTGTGGGATTTCTTGTTTGCTCTTATTTATAAGTGTATGTCTTACTTGCCAAGCAATTGAGATTGTCTAGTTCATTTTGTTAATAATTTTTATCTTAATGTGATATTAGTCAGAGACTATATGCTTCATGATTCCAATCCTTTGAAATTAATTGACATTTTTTATGACCAATTTTGACATGTTCCCTGTGTACTTCGAATGAATGTGTATTCTGTCACTGTTGAATGTGGTGTCCTATATATGGCAGGCCAATATTTTTAACTGTGTTGTTTAAATCTTCTATATTCTTACTAATTTTTGTCTTTAAAAACTATCTAGCCATGGAGCCACGTATTTTAAAGTCTCTCTTGTAATTTTGTTGATTTCTACTCTCTGTATTTTGAAGCTATGTCATTGAGTGCATACAGATTTAGAATTGTGTTCCCTTTCTGGTGGACCGACCCCTTGATCACTATAAAATATCCTTCTATGACTCTAGAATTGCTTCTTGCCATTGTGCTTGTTTTCTATAAAGTTCTCATATGTCTAATGTACACAGAACAAAAAAGACTAGATGATTAGAAAATAGGTTAAACCTAGATTGCTGTGGGAGTCCTAACTGTAGACGATTCTTTTCTTCTTTGACCATATTTTTAGTTTTCCCATTTCTTAAAGTGAGCAAGGGTAACTTTTATAATTTTAAGCAATATGGAAGGTATTTTAAAAAACACAGTAGCAGACAGTAGCTTCAGGTTTCTACTGTACATAAGCAATTACTTACAGGGCTGTTTGGACAAGAGCACATAGAGCAGGAATTCCTTGGTTTAAATCTCAGCAATTCCCGTTCTGCTCCTCCAGGGAAAACCTTATCTATGTTTATGTCATCTAGATGCTCATGTATGAAACTCTGACAGATATAAAGGGTGGGCACGGGCACACACAAACATCTTGTGCTGAAAATTTTAGTTTTTAGGCATTTGGAGATGTTTAGGATGGCTGACAATAAGATTTAAAATGTCATTAATAGGTATTGTGTCCTTTCTTTATTAATGGGTATTCTGGCATCATTTGATTGATCTTTAGGAACTATTCCAAACAAACAAAAATTCCCAAACAGAACTCTCAACAATCCCATGCTTGAGAGAAGGTGGAATAAAAACTGATCATTGAAATATGCAAATAATCTCACAATTCATATGATAGTTGTAACATATTTCTTGCACTTAGCATTTACCAGAATTGTCATTTTTGTAAGGGGAAAAGTCTTAATAACAGTTAATATTTTTTGAACACTTAAATTCTGTATCAGCCATAGTTGTAAGCTCCTAGTTAATTCACAAAAACCTGTGTTATTGGTAATATTTTGTCCCCATTTTACAGATGGGGCAACTGAGGTACAGAGGATAAGTAACTTGTCCATGGTTAAATACCTAGTCAGTGACAGAGCCAGAATTTGAGCTTGGGACACCCAGGGCAACC
The DNA here is from genome assembly GCF_030435805.1 of Mustela lutreola. Lineage (NCBI taxonomy): Eukaryota > Metazoa > Chordata > Mammalia > Carnivora > Mustelidae > Mustela > Mustela lutreola. The sequence continues at coordinate 60,376,769 of NC_081302.1, read as the reverse complement.
CTCTTTAATATATTTAATACATTATATTTAATCATAATATTTAATTTATTATTTTATTATTTATTTAATTTTATTTATATATTTATTTATTATATATAATATATAACTTAATTATAATATTTAATATACTATACCACAGCATAATGTTAGCAATAAAATTAGAGTTCAAGAGTTGGAAATTTAGGTCTCAGACTGGGTGCTCTGGGGAAGAAGACGTGGCCTGAGACACAATTGAGGACTTCAGTCTGTGGCAGGAAACCGTAAGAAGCCATTGGTGAGTCAGAGAACGGCCAATGTATCGGAAAGGAGCTCAATTTTGGTCTGTTCTGGTGGATAGTCAGGGTGACTGGGCAGCTTGGTAACATCATTATTGCCCAATGAGGAGACATAACTTGTCTTGGGAACCACTGCACTTCAGGAATCCAGCTTTGCTGCCTTCTAAGGAACGCTGAAGCTGTACCCTCTTCTCCCAACCTGTGGCTCCCCAGCTTATCACAGATTCCTTGGCCTCTAGCTGGAGTCATGAATTAGATAAAAATTCTCTTCATCCCCCATCATCCTTCTTCCTTTCCAATCCCCTTCCTCGACTCCAATCCACATATCTGATTGTCATCATTTCCACCACCACCACCACCATCCTAATATTTATTAAGGTCTTGCTGTACACCTGATGAGGTATTAAGAACTTCTAATGCATGATCTCATTTGGCTCTCACAACCGCCTTAAATGCCAGATCCTACTGCCATCATTGTTGGACTGAGGAGGGTACTGAGGCTTAGAATGGTCAATGATTTTTTCAAGGTCAACTTGCTCAAGAACCAGTAAGTGTCAGAGCCAAGTTTTAAACCCAAGCCTGTCTGACCCAAAGCCCAAGCTCTTCATCCACTATGTATTGTCAAAAGAATTGATCTAGAGTTTTGGAGTTTAGTGCAAGAACTTGAAGGCAGGAGACATGTACTATGTCCGAAGTCCTTTCTCACCCCTCCATTAGTGGCTGCTTGACTACACTGGAAATTTAGAGAACTTTTCTACCTTGAATCCCAGTTATGGCTTACATCCATTTAGTATTATAGCTTCAGTTTGTGTCTGTCCCTTTTGATATGTCTTAAGCTCCTTGAAGGAAAGACCTACATTTAAAAAAATCTAAGTGGATTATCTAAGTGGAAGCTCTGGCACCCAGTAGTAGTCAAAATTTTACTGTAAGAAGGCAGTGTGGAAGTACATAAGTGTTGCCATCAGAACATCTGCCTTTGATATTTAATCTTGCTACCTGCAGACTTTGTGATACTGGACACGACACTTAACCTCTCTGAGGGTCTGTGCCCCGGTTCCGGAATACAGGTGATTTTTTTTTTTTTTTTTGTAGTGTTAGAAGGTCTAAATGACCACAGGCATGTGAAGACCCTTTGAAATTTGTAAAACTCACTGCCTCTGTGAGGTATACTGTGAGTACCTCTACTGTTTCTGCTGCGAGCTTTGCCTCAGCCTTGCAGCATCCTAGGCTGTTTGACAGTTGCCTAAGCTCATTTGTCTCCCCGGCACCCAGCCGTGTTCGTCTGAGGTAGATGGTGTTACTAATCGGTATTGCCCATGTCGAAAAGATAATCCGCTTCATTTAGAGTTGACTGTAACAAAATTGGTGGATTTGAGGTTTATATTCTTTCATGTCTTCTGCCCACGTTTGTTCCAGGTCCTAAGGAGATGTCAAATGAACATAAATCTAGATAACTATTAGGAAGAGGAAGGAAAGTAAGGGTCTACACAGCTGAGGTTGCAGGTAATTGGCTCCCCAGCTATTGAAGGTTAAGTGTGGTGACTCATCAAAGCACACTGTTCTTCCTAAGGGTCTTTATCATCCACATTTAACCTGGTTTGCTCTATGCGGCAGAGAACATAAAGACCTCATGAAGCTGACATCTTAAAAAGCTTTTAGAAACTAATGAATCAAAGATTCAAGAATCTCTTTAAATTTAACATTCGCTTCAAATTCAACATTCTCTTGCTTATTATCAAATTCTTAATTTTAGAGAAAGATCTCTCTCTTTTTTAATTTTTATATACTTTATCTTCAGTCATAACAAATTCTCCCAAGATTTTTGAATCCTTAAACATCTACTACTCCATAAAGGTAGATATTATTTCCAGCTGTTTTCTTCTTCTTCTTTTTTTTAAAAAAGATTTTATTTATGTATTTATTCGACAGAGAGAGACACAGCGAGAGAGGGAACACAGGCAGGGGGAGTCGGTGAGGAAGAAGCAGGCAGACTGTCAAGCAGAGAGCCCCACTCAGGGCTCGATCCCAGGACCCTGGGATCATGACTTGCGGTGAAGCCAGATGCTTGACGACTGACCCACCCAGGCACCCATTTCTCCTCCTCTCCTCCTCCTCCTCCTCCTTCTTCTTTCTTCTTCTTCTTCTTCTTTTTTTTTTTTCAAGATTTATTCATTCAAGTCAAGGTGACAGTTTTACCAAAACGGTTTTAGCCATACAATGCTAACAAGGACATATTTCATACAGTTTCATTTCAACATTTTCTTTCAGCCATCTATATAAAGAACTACTTAGAATCATTAAATTGTTTATAGGAATAAATGTTTTAAGAGCTTTAAAAAGTTCTCTTCAGGGGCGCCTTGGTGGCTCAGTGGGTTAAGCCTCTACCTTTAGCTCAGGTCATGATCTCAGGGTCCTGGGATTGAGCCCTGCATCGGGCTCTCTTCCTGGCAGGGAGCCTGCTTCCCCCCTCCCTCTGCCTTCCTCTCTGCCTACTTGTGATCTCTCTCTCCCTGTGTCAAATAAATAGATAAAATCTTAAAAAAAAAAAAAGTTCTCTTCACCATTTCACCTCCAGTAAACAGTCTTGGGAAGGTAATGTGAGAGACAGTATTTCTTATATTAGTGAAAAACTGGGAAAAACTCTAAGTTCCAACTTTAGGGAGATGGTTAAATAAATTATTACTTATTGAATAATTTTCAGTCATTAAAGATGGTAATTTAAAAAATATATGGAAAGATGTTGGCTAACATAATATTCAGTGAACACCCAGGTATACATATTTTAATATTCCAAGCATCCCACTTTGAAAATATATTCATATTTATAGAGAGAGGAAACTCACCAATATATTTACCAGGTTACCTATAGGTGATGGAAATATACATAAGATTCATTTTTATTTTAATTCTTTTCTATTTTCCAAAGGTTTGACAAGGGGAACATTTAAATTTTATAATCAGGAAATGTATTACTTTAAATTTGCCTAACATAACACTCATGTTATTACTCTGCCAAATTTTTACACTATGATAAAACATCGAAAGCATTATATTTCTAATGACTTCAAAGAATAAAAATAAAGAACTTGGGCTGCAGAGTTCAATAGTCTTTAACCTGCTTTTAACCTTCTTACACATGTTTATTTCCTTGATTTTGTAGGTCCATTTGACTGGGCAGACAACAGAACTTTCTGGAAGAGTTTCTGAAATCCTTCAGACTATAAAGTATTTTGTGATGTTCTCCTTCATTGGATCCTGCTGAAGCACAATGGGCTGGGGTTGTGGGTGGGGTGGGGCAGAAAGAACTGATGACCTCATTTAGTGCAAAGTCTAGTATGATTATGGTTATGAGCAAGTCATGGATTTTGATCCCAGCCAGGTCTATCAATAACTGCTAGCTCCCTTACATGGATTAACTGACATTACTGAGGTTAGTGTGATGCCTGGCCCCACAGTTAGCTCTCAGTAAAAATTACCTCTCACTGAACTTCAAAAGAGGTAGAACACTTTCATCAACTCTGCAGGCATAAGTTGTTACAATCTCAGCAGGTGTAGTCAACTGGCTGTCTTCTTGGTAGGAAGGAAACAATTAACAGGCTGAGTCTTGTGTTTTGTTGTTGTTGGACATGGGGAGGAGGGGAGGATTCAAAAACCCCAAAAGGGCTGTATCAGGGAAACAGAGTTGGAGGCAGCAGATCTAAGACTTTAATTTTGGAGGAGTAGGTTGGGGACAGAAGTGGAGTGACCTGGCTAATAACTATCTTTGGAGCAGCCGATTGGGGTGTGTGAGAGCTGCTGTTGCTCCTGGACCTCCCAGACACCTCAGCCCATCATGGCTCCTGTCACTGTCACCTCCCTTCCAGCACAGTGGTCAAATGCCTCCTTCCCCTGAACCTGCAACCCAGGGAAAAAGAAGAATAGATAGTTCTGGGCACATTGATGAACAACTCAACAATCACTATGATGAACAATCAGTACCCACCTTCTCCGCCAGTCACCGTGTCAAGTCTCAGGGGCAGCCAGTGGAAAGTGAGACTTCTTCCTCTTCTGACTCCTCTATTTTTGGCTGCCAAGGGTGACAGAAACTATTGCATTGGTTCAAACAGGGGTTCACATGTACTCAGGGAAAATGAGGCAGGGAGAAGTACCTGGGGTGGCAGAAAAATTAAGAATTTGACATTTGGGGCTTCGAATTACTTAGAAGTTACTTTAGGAAGTTACTTAGAAAGCAGTTATTCGGGGTGCCTGGGTGGCTCAGTGGGTTAAAGCCTCTGCCTTCGGCTCGGGTCATGATCCCAGGGTCCTGAGATCGAGCCCCAGGTCGGGCTCTCTGCTCAGCAGGGAGCCTGCTTCCTCCTCTCTCTCTCTCTTCCTGCCTCTTGGCCTACTTGTGATCTCTCTGTCAAATAAATAAATAAATAAAAAGAAAGAAAGCAGTTATTCTGGGAACGGTTTACAAGAGAGGATCTTTGTCCTGTTGGATGAGGAAATTTGAATTAAAAAGAAAAGTAAGCTGCTTTTGTATTACCACATTGGTGAGTGATTCCTAGAGAAACAGAGATAGAATTTCCGTTTCAAAGACCTCTGGGTGGTTCCCCTGGTTCTTAGGAGACTCCAGTGGCAGAATGAGGCTAAAATCAGTTCCAATCCTCTGCCACCTGACTGGCAACTCACCTGAGAAGAGAAAGTTGGTTAGTTCAAAGCTACCATTTGGCTTGGCCTGTGAGGGGTAGGGCAGCCTAGACTGACTTTCAATAGCCTCTCTTGCAGTTCCCTGGGACTGATGCTCGTTGTCCAGTCTACATTTAGATGTAGTATCTTGCTATTTCTGGTAAATATGAATTGGGTTTTTTTTTTTTTTTTTTTTTTTTTTTTTTAGTAGTAAGAATCTGATATCCTGGACCAGGATGATCACCCAGGATATGTCAGGCCTCTGATGGAAGTGATGGATAAATGGTAGAGGGAAGGTGCCTTTACTTAGAGAAAATACCTCCTTTCTGTGGTCTGTAAATTTTGAGACAGTCATAGTCTCCACATTGCTGCCTCCTGGCTCACCTACTGGCTCTTCCTTTCATCTAGAACTCTCCAGATTGTAATAAAATACTGTGCATTTGAAAAAGATGTATCCTATTGGAGACTAACTTCTTTGGGCTGTGAAGGTCTTTCTTTTTTCTTTCTTTCTTTCTTTTTTAGTTTTAGAGTTCTTTATTAAAATGCAAACATTCAAGGAAGGAGTAATATCTGCAGCATTTTTCAGCTAATACCTTACCACCATCCCTTATTATCACTGTGAAAGCATTTACTGAGTCCTTACGGCCTATGTATTTATGTGTTTGTTTCTTCATTTGTTCATTTGTCTGTTATTTAAAGTTGGGTTTACTGAGATATACTTTACATATGGTTAAATTTATGCTTTGCAGTTCCATGACTTTGGAAAAAACATGGCGGTCATGTAACCAATGTCACAACCAAACTATAGAGCATTTCTATCACATCCAAAGGTATGATGTCACACTTATCACACACACAAAGGCCTTTATCCTCCAACCCTAGGCCCTGTCCATCATGGACTTGTTTTCTGTCCCTATAGGTTTGCCTTTTCCAGCTCTTACTATTTACAAAAATAAAAGACCCTCTCCTCAAAAAATATTGAGTTCCAAACTATATTGATTTCTGTTTGCAATCTAGTTTAATAGCCATTTCCCTTGGGGAGAGCATGTATAATCCTTCAGACTCATTTCCAGGCTCGGCTGCCAGCCAAGCACTTGATAATGGAAGCCATGGATGTGAGCTGGGAAAAGAAGAAAGAGAACTAGGCAGGATGGCCATTTAGATGGCGGTAGGGAGGGTGGAGATTGCTTTAAGAAGCACTCATCTGGCTGTAAGCCCTGGAGGTGGGTGAGTCCTAGAACACCTTTCACCTGGGTTTCTGTTTGCCTACTTTTCCCAAAAGTAAATCCAGGTCAGAGGCAAACTGTAAACTGTGAGGATTACTTCCCGACTTTTGATCTTTTGATCTTCCCCTTTCCTCACTCAGTGTCATCTGCTTTGGGTGGATGGTTGTGAAGGGCAAAGGACAGAGGAGACTAGAACTACTCTCATATTTCTGGCTTCAGCCACTGGATAGGTAATGGTGCCAGTAACAAGGGAGAATAATGAGGGGAAATAGTATTTCTTGCACTTCTACTATGTGCCAGGCATACGTGATTTCGTTTAGTTCTCTCAGTAATCAAATGAGCCGCAAAGGGAGAGATCCCTGTCCCCAACAATGCCAGGGAAATTCCCCACACCCCTGCTGCCCAGCATCCATTGATGAGTTTACCCTTTCACACCTTCCTAACGTTCCCTCCCTTTCCTTCACACTGCTTTGTCTTAATTCAACATCATCATCTCTGGCCTACATGTTTTGCAATCCTCTATTAGGATTCTCTCCATTCCAATCTGGTTCTAATTTATCCCCCTCATGGCTACCAAAGTTATTTTTCTCAAATGTAAATCGGGTTATACTTGTCCCCTGCTTAAATTCCCTCTGTGACTTTCCATTATCTTCAGCACAGAAGTGCAACGGTAGCTCCTGGTAAACAAGGATCCTTGATCCAACCCAAGTTCCTCTCCTTACCTCCTCTGTTGTGCCCAGAAATCTGCTGGTGGCCCCAGGTGACCCTGTTAGTTCATGCTAATCTTCTCTCCCTTGCTCTGTCCTAGCCATGCCCTGGGATGCACAGCATCTCCTCTTCTAGACGCAGCACCAACGTTAACCCTTCCTGAGAAGGCTCTCCTATTCCCTCCCCAAAGACAACCTTGACCTTTCTTTTCCTGGTTCTTCACTACAACCTGACATCATTCTATCACAGTCCTTTCCCAGACTTTGATGCACTCATGTGCTTACACCTCTGGCTGGTGAGCACTCTTTTCTTTGCCTTCCTGCACTGCAATTCTTAGTAAATGACAAAGTCCTATTTTAAATTCTTATTTTCCACAACACGACTAACTCAGAGTTGAAATTTGAACCTAGAAAATTGGCTGATACCCAAACCCATGTTATTTCTACTGCACATTTGGGAAGAAAGAGGATTTTATTTTGGAATGCATTGTATTTGAGATTCCTATGGTCACTGAGGTGACTGTGTGTAGTAGGCAATTAGAAAGAAGAGTATGGAGCTCAGGAAGTTTTGGGTTGGATTATCAGTAAATAATTGTTTGGTAGTTTCTAAACACTCTTACTTTTAGAAGCTCCTCTCCACATCAAATAAACATATATCAAAATATTTTGTGTGCAATATATTTTTACATGGATAATCATATGAGTTAAATTGCAGATGACTATTTGACATGATTATCAAACATTTCCTTGTTCAATTTCCCTTTCTTCCTTATTCTTTCTCTTCATCCTTTCCTTTACTTCTCAAACATTTCTTTGACCTTTGAAAAGATAGCAAACTTATAGTACCCCTTTAGTACTTGTTGGGTAGAATATCCCTCATGTCAGTGGCAATTGAAGCCCTGACCCCAGAAGAGCAAGGGATGGCTGGAGGTGGGGAGATTAAGGCCTCTGAGAACCTACCTCTGCACCCAACAAGCTTTTCTAAATAGAGACCGCAAATAAAAATAGCTAGTCTACTCTGTAAGCTCAGCTTCAAGACAAATCTAGTTTTCCTTGTGTAGAAATTCTGAATTTGGCTAAGTGATATTTCCTTCTCAAATGGGTAGATGGCCAAAAAATCCCAATAGAACACTTGTTCCAGTAGAGGAACAGGAGCCTGGGGAGAGGGCCCACATGGTAGGCAAAGGATAGAGGTACACCATATAGTAGAGAGCAAGGATTTTTGAAAGGGAAGAAGATGATGGTGAGAGGGGTTCAGTAAGAGAAAATAGTCCATTAAAATAGGCAATTCAGGAGCTATTGGTGGCAGAGTCAGCCTGTCTCAGGCTAAGTGAGAGGGAGCTAAGGAAAGAGAGCAAGTATAGACAATGTTTTAAAGATACTCGACCTTTACGGGGAGGAAGGAGAGATGGAGGGCACAGGTAGATACAATTGGAGTTTGTTTGGTTTTATAATAGGGGAGCTGATAGATGCTAAAGGAGGCTAAAGGGAAGGAGCCAGTGGAAAACATGGGCTGTTGCCCATACTCCTGGCTAAAGTTAATTCCTTTATTTCCATTCAATTCTGTCACTCTGTCTCCTCAAGGACATAGCTCCAGCAATTTTCTCTTTTTCTCTAATCTGATGAGTTTTTCCTCTCTACTGGATCTTTTCTTTCAGCACACAAACCCACTAAGATTTCTCTCATTTTAAAAACAGACAAAATACTGACCAAACAAAAATCTTTTGAACTCATTTCCCCCATTCAATCCATTGCCTGGTTTCCCCCTTCCATTCTCAATGAAACAGCTTGAAAGAAGTTTCCGTATTAGTTGTCTCTAATTTCTCATCTCTCATTTTCTCCTTGATTAGTTCCTGTGAGGAGTGGCAGGATGGAGGGCTATGCTCACCTGTTATATTGAAAGTTCCCTGTCAAAGTTCTCAAAGAACTTAGATGGCTAAACTAAGGTCAATGAACAGTCCTCATTTTCTGTGACGTAAATGCAGCATTTGACACATGTGATCACCCCTATCTCTTGATGTACTTTCCTCACTTGACCTCCAATCATCAGTCCTCTTGTCTTTTTTATATAGAGATTTCACCCTATCTCATGACTTGGACCTCTCCCCAGAACTACAGACTGGATATCCAACTGCACATTCAATGTCTCCGCTTGGATGTCTAGTTAGCATTCAAAACCAAGCTCCTAATAGTTCACTCCAATACCTGATCCTTCCAAAAATGTTCTTCATCCCAACAAATAACTCCAAGTTTATAGTTGCCAAGGTCCAGTGCTTCAGGATTACCCTCAACTCTTCTCTTGTTCTGTTACCCTACATCTGATTTCTTAGCAACAACTGTTGGCTCTACCTTCAACATAGAGCCAGAATCTGGTTACTTCCTACCACCTCCACTGCCAACTCCCTAGAGACCAGGGCCTTTCCAGACCACCATCATCTTTTACCTGGATTTTCTACATCAACCTCCTAACTACTCTGTACTTCTACCCTTGTGCCCTTAATCTAGTCTCAGAACAGCAACCAAGATGCTGGATGTAATCCAGATCACATCACTCCTCTGGTCAAAATCCCCCAGTAGCTTTGCAGCTCATTCAGTATAAAAGCCCATTGCCATGGCCTATAAGACCTCACTGATCTCCTTTCATTGAGCCCTTGATATACCTTGGGCACACATATGCTGTTCCAGGCATGTCACATCTCAGGGCCTTTTCACTTGTTTTTTCTGCCTGGAATCCTCATCCCCTTGTCTCCTTCAAGTTTTTGTTTAAATGTTATTTTCTAAGTGTGACAACAGCCATTCTATTTAAAATTTTAGCATTTTTTGCTTGAGGCATCACTTCTGATTCTGTGCTTTCTCTCTCTTACTGGGGTAAGGACTTTTGTCCGTTTTATCCACTGTGATATCCCCAGTGTCTAGGAGAGTTGACAATACCAGAAAGCAGAGGGGTTATTGATGGATCGAGGTTCAGAAGGGAGCATGTGGAAGGACAGATGCCAAAAATACTAAATTCTTATTTTAGGAAGCAAGGCAGAGTAGGGAACCAAGAAAGTTCCTGATACCATCATTTGCATGTTGACTAAAGCAAATCAATACCAGTGTGTCACCTTTCCTACATATTTATATTTTCAAGGCTTTTATCTCTAATTGTGGTGAGGGAAAATAAACTTTTTTCCTGTGTTAAAGGAATTGCCTGTAATATCAAGAACATTGGTGGATATTTACTCAGAAAGTGCAGAAGCCTCTCTTGACCTTGAAATTGTCTTACACCTGAGATAATGATGCTTTGCTGTTGAAGGCATATGATTTCTGAAGCATCAAATGAAATTATTATTAGCAATAATGTTATTAGTAGCTGTAATAGGAGTAGTAGTATTGTCTTGCCTGGCTGTGATGCTGGTCCTGTTGTGTCTTCTTCCATCCCTTGGACCCGACACTCATCATATCCTAAGTGTCCAAAGCCAATGTTGCCAAACTCTTCCGTGAGGACCCTCTCTTCCTCTTCAGCATGAAAATTCTGCTGGTCATCCCAGCAAATAATCTCAGACCCCAAGTCACAGATTTTCCTCAGCTTTACATCATTAATGCTTAACCTGGGCAAAGTGGGTAATTTCATTAACTGCTCAAGGACAAGTACAGGGGTAAGATGTGGCAAAAATGGAAGAAGAAAAGACCAGGAAGGAGACTGGACAATGAGGGGAATAGGTAAGAATATAGAAAAGTTTGGCTGTACTTGGGGGCATGGGTACTGGTCATAATGCTGATTGCCAGATTAGTCTTGTTTATTAGTTTTATCTAAGTATAACATGAACATTCTATAAGAACTAAGTGTACATGAGCCACATGGGATACTTGGTTTTATTATTTTGTACATAAATCTTCATATTCTTGAATCTGAATAGTTTTGCAACCAGAAAATAGAGGGAGCATTTGCAGGAAAGCAAAGACAAACATGCTTTTTCATGGTTGTGAACTCATGAACTTCAAGGGATTCATGAAGTTCAAGAGATCCTCCTTAATTAATCAGAAGATTACTATTTAGCAGGTTTCTGCAGTGAATGGCTTGTTTTGTCATTTAGGGTAGATCATTTTGACCACTTTATGCCTCAGTTTGTTTGAACACAGGAGTAACAACTAAGGATAATATGAATGTGAGAAGGAATGGTGGTAAAATAAAACAAGAGATACTGATAGGTACCCAGGTTTAAATTGGAGAGAACTGAATTATACAACATCCAAGTTCTACAATCTTCACTGTATTTCATTCATGTACCACAGGGATCTATATTAAAGAACTTTTTCATAGACCTGGTTTGAGGTCCACTCTAGTAGTTTTTGAGGCCAAATAGATTTTAACCGTTAGGCTTTTCAGTTTCAGAGAAGAGAATTCTTAGCAGAAGAAGTGCCTTCATAAGCGTCATTTAGATAAGACAAGTTTCATTAGTCTTTAGATTCCAGCAACGTCATCAGAGCACCCTGCAATTGCTACTTGCTTATCCAAAATCTGCCTGGGGAACCTAAGAAGATTTTTCTACTGACAGTAAAATGTGGCTATCCTAATTAAATACCTTAAAAATGTAAGAGGTCAGGGTTTTTATGTAACCTACATTTTCCTATTGCTTCTCTTATGGAAAATGAGAAGTTTATTTTAAAAACTCCTCAGTATAAAGGATTGTACATCTTGTGTATTTCAGTCTTAAGTACTTAGATTTTACTCTATAAGGATAGAATCCAGAACAATGGTTTGTCATCTGTAATTGTATAAAACAGAGACATGCTGAAGATTAATGTCATTTGCATGACGAATTGTGATCTATGCTTTATTTCTAATATTTTTTCTTATTTGTATGTGCTCAAAATATTAGAATTCATTCGACAGCATGTAGCTGTAAGTTCCATGCATTCCTACTGCTGGTGGGTGCCTCTATGTAGCTGTTCTTAGTTCCCTCATATTTATGCATAAGCTGTGTTATTAATGTAAGGAGGAGATGGGGTCAAACACACATTTAATGTTGGACTTGGATCTTAGAGTCTTCATAGGATTTGAAATATGAAATTTAATCTTTTAGTATTCTATAAAGAAAAAAGTGTTTTTAGTAAAAATACAGCCTGAATAAAATTTGAAACCTCAGCTTCCTACCATAAAGTTTCTTCTCTCCATTAAAACATGGTTTCTTATCAAAAGAAATAAACTTTGAGAAGTCAATTGGTTCTAGAGAAATCCAGTGGTTTCTTTTTATATTGTATACATGTTGAGTAAGGGCACTTGTTGAAAGGTATTAGATACAAAATGACAAAAGAAAAACAGAAAAGAATTCATTATTTCTGGTATTCTCTTCACTCTTCTTTGCAAGAGTGGGAGGCAGGGGCAGTATCAAATAGATGAGTTAGTTGGACATTCTTGCTTCTTTTTTAAAAAGATTTTATTTATTTATTAGAGAGAGAGAGAATGAGCATGAGTGAAGGGAGATACAGAGGGAGAGGAAGAGGGAGAGAGAATCTGAAGCGGACTCTGAGTTGAGTGTGGAGTCTGACGGGGGGGCCCTATCCCTTGACTGGGAGACCATGACCTGAACTGAAACCAAGAGTCAGATTTTTTTTTAAAGATTATTTATTTATTTATTTATTTGACAGAATGAGAGATCACAAGTAGGCAGAGAGGCAGGTGGGGGTGGTGGTGGGAAGTAGGCTCCCTGCTGAGCAGAGAGCCCAATAGGGGGGCTGGATCCCAGGACACTGGGATCATGACCTGAGCTGAAGGCAGATGCTTTAACCCACTGAGCCACCCAGGTGCCCAAAAGAAGGTGTTTAATCGACTGGGCCAACTGCCCCACTTGCTCCTTGAAAGTAGCCCAAAGTCTGCATTTTTCTGGAGGAGGTATATCCCAGAGAATATGCTAGAATTCTAGAGACTTTTCAAGTAAAATAACCTGGAGATTTCCTTCTCATGGCTTTAGTCACATAAGATAGATTCTTAGATACAAGAATAAGCAGCTGCTTCTTGTCCCATTTTTCCAGTGGCGATATGAAAGCTTATGGATCTCTCGTTTTTAATTACTGAAGTATAGTTGACATAGAATGTTATATTAGTTCCAGGTACACAACAATTATTGGACAATTCCATACATTGCTCAAAGCCCACCACAATAAGTCACCATCTGGCACCATACAACATTATCACAATAATACTGACTATATTCTCAACACTGTACTTTTCATATCCATGATAAAGAAGAGGTGGAGTGTGTGTGTGTGTGTGTGTGTGTGTGTGTGTGTATGATGGAGAATTACTGAGCCATGAAAAGAAGAATGGAATCCTGCCATTTGGCACAACATGGGAAGACCTAGAGGGTATGATGCTAAGTGAAATAAGTCAGACAGAGAAATTTCACTTATATGTGGAATAACAAAAACAAACAAACAAAAAACCAAATAGACCCTTAAATATAGAGAACAAACTTGTAGTTACCAGCAGGGATGTGGGATGGGGAGGGTGGGTGAAATAGCTAATAAAGGGGATAAAGAGGTTCAAACTTCCAATTATCAACTACTAAGCCCTAGAAATCATCTCTTCTCTCCAGCTCAGGCATAGCACCAGCACTGTAATGGCCACTTCCCCGAGCAGTCTGCCCTCTCACTCCTACGCTTGCTACTGACCCCAAAGAAGTATTTGAGGGGTGAGTAGTTAGTGTAAAAACAATGGACTTTCCAGTGAAAAGGAAACTAACTTATCCTTACAAATGAATTTGGATTTTCCTTTCTTCTCCCCTGTCATTGACTGTTGAGAAATACGTTTAGTTTATTTCAAGAAACTTTACAGTTGTGCTCCAATAATAATAACTTCACTTTAGACTCGAGAAATGCTTCTATGTCCCAAATTTTAGAGAAAAATGAGACTCGACTCTCTGTTAATCTGGACACAAGGAGGTAGTGCCGTGCTCCCCAGGCTTCTCAGACTCAAAGCCTCTCTTTATAGAACACATATTTTGAGATGCCTCTTTCCTTTCCTGAAATGAAATTTTCAGATAGTGTAACCTAAGTACACACAGAGTAAAAAATAAATTTGAGATCCCAACTATCCTATAAAAGAGGAATATAAATAATGTAACTTAAAACAATCTGCATGTCCATTTGTAAATGGCTAGAGTGCTAAATGAATGGTACAAATTTCCAAAACATTTCACAGGAAGTGGAACTAATCTGGGGGAGAAGCTGTGGTGCCCTGCCCTGTCTGGTGTCGGGAGTTGTAATAAGCGAGTTTAGAAGTGAGCTCTCTGTGACTTAGAGCAAGTTCCCTATTTCTGCTGAGCCTTAGTGCCCTCATATAAAGGAGGACACGATTCCACAGGAATGTTCTTTACATTTCATACCGTATTACATATGTAGTGCCTGGTACAATGTCCAGCTCAAACTAGGACCTCGAAAAAGTTGATTCTTGTCATTTCTTTGCCAGAGAAGTCTAAGTGACCACGGGTCCCAGTCTTCTTTGCTCCCTGTGCAAGGTTCAGTCTCCTGGGGCAAGTGACAAGTGGGAGTAGTTCAAAGATTGAGCTGTTACAGAAACGCTCACTTTTACTGCTCTGCGCTCCTTCTTCAAGTAGATGGAATAAATACGGGTCAAATTTCTTGTTCTTCTCAGTGGAGTCTCCGCAGGCTCATGGCTTTATGCACATTCCAACTACCTGTCATTGCAGGTAAGGGCACTTTGCAAGCTGTTGCTAGGTGTGTCGAGGACTGGACTGTTACTCGGAAAGCAATCTGCAGTCTCTATTTTTCCAGGACAAGGGTTTGGGAGGGTTAGGCATTTATAGAAGCAGGTGGAGCTGGTGGGAAATGGTTCTAGCACTCCATGCTATTTATACTATTAGCACTCTATGCTAACTAAGAAGGAGACACCAAAGGGATTTTCTTTTTAATCTCTAAAAATAATTTGCCCGTTTCTTTTTTAAACTGATGACCTCCAAATAAAATCCTCTAAAACATTTTGGAGGAGAAGAAGGCAACTTTCTCAAGAAAATGACTCAACCTACACTCTCACGTTGCAGTTTAGGACGGGATTCTTTGGGGGGAGGTGCGTTGAGAGGAAATTTTAAAGATATGTGCTTCCCCCACCTCACCCCCATTCATTTAGAAATCCTTGTGAACGATGATGTTTTAACTCTCGTGCTTTCATGTTTGTGAAAGCACAGCAGAATGCAGACCTTCTTCTGCGTAGCGAAATAAGGGCCTTTAAAAACTATCTAGAGCAGCAAAATGTCATCCCCTATTTTATACCCTCATAAACAAGCTCAATTGGATGAAAAGGGCTTGTGGCCGCGCAGGTCTCTCTGGTTACTGCCCCTTCTAGGTTTCCCTTCTCTGCTCGATTCTTCTTTTTGATAAGAGATCAGGTAGCCATGACAACACTGCACAGTGGAAGTCCTTTCATTTTTGTGCTTTACATAATCCTGAAAACAAATCTGCTATCTGTTTGACATTTGCTTCCTTTTCTTACAAACGTTTTTTTCTCTAATCTTAGCACAGTATCTCCTCAAAGAAACTTGCTACTTCAGGGGATTTGCTGCCACTGCGGTGACTTCCTATTAGTAGCAGGGTTGACTTTGCATTATCTGAGGCTCGGATTCCCGCCATGGATTCTCCCCACACGCACTTCGAACTAAATCATAGCTCTAGTATCCTGTTCTTGAAGACTAGCAAGACAGAGTTCACTGGAGTGAACTCTGATTTGAGGCCCACAGTCCAAGTTCATGTGGTTCAAAATGGCAGCTATTGTTATTAGGTGGACCCCTAAAACTCAGCCTCCTAGAGCTGGTTTGATAAAGATAATTCTGTTAAGAAAACTTCTAAAGCCCATGGTAGATCTGGAGTGCTGAATTTACACTCAGCCAAATTTTCACGGCATGATAACCTACCTTGATTTAATATTTCTTAAAAAAATCAAGATTCTAATATAATGTAATATAATGAATCTTGACAATCTGCCTTTGAAATGAAAATGTGTATTGTACATGTTTGGAAATGTTAGAATTCTGAGCCATACCAAATGACTAGGGTTTTTTTCTTTTTCTTTTTCTTTTCTTCTTCTTCTTCTTTTTTTAATTTTTGGTCCTATCAATGCAACAGAAGGTTTGATTCCCTGCTGTAATTTCTAGAGACTCAGTAATGAGGACTTCTCCCACAAAAAGGTAATGACTCAGTTTTCTACATTAATGGCTACATGGAGATGCAGACAAGTTGAATGCATCATGGTTTGTGGTCAGAGGGAAGGAGAGTGATCATGAGGCCATTGTTTTGAAAAAAGACCCAGTTCTCTTTACCCACTGGCTTCAATTGTGTTCAGACCAACTTGTTATTGATTTGATTTATTTCCCTAATGGTTGTGCTCTGTGCCCGCTCAGGAGTTCTAGTGTAGAAGACACGTGGAGCTTTCCCCTACATGTCTGCCTATTAAGTGCCATTGAGTTTAATGAGTCTTTTCCAAAGCACCCAACTCCCTGGTCTTTATTCAGACCATCTCCTGGGAATTAGAGCTCAGAGAAAGGACTGCAGAAAGAAGCCTACTAATTTGTTGAATGACTTTCTGTTTCCTTTTAAGGACGTGTTTGTCCTCGCTGGAACGTAGGAGAGTCCGTGTGTAATCACATGAAGTGTCATCATGTCACTGTCCTTCAAAATGACCAGGTATTCAAATGACCTCCCTTCAGAATGACGGGGGCAAGCTCCATGTGCACCGTGGAAGTCGTGGCCTGACTAAGATGGACCAGCAGATTAAGAGTCAATTCAGCTCATTCTGTGTCAGCTCAGAGGAGGGTGTTTTTTTCTAATTCCCATGCCTGCAGTGACCGTGGGGAAATTGTTTTCCTGATACCACTATCCAAACTTGTGCTCCTGGACGAACAGCTATCATAATGGGCAGTATTGCGGGGGGGGGGGGGGTGCGGAGAATAAGAAGATAGAAGCTGGGGGTCAAGGGGAAAATAAACGCACAGACATATTAGTATCTTAACTGATGTCAACTTGGTTTTGGATTCCAGATTTTGTGTGACCTAGAGGGCAAGATACTTATCTCTCTGTGGTTTTGTATCCTCATCTTAAAAATCATATAATCCTACGCTGTAGAACTGTTGTGCAGATCACTGAGATAATGACTGTAGAGCTCTTGGTGCAGTGCCTCAGCAAATAGCAGGCCTTCAGTAAATATTAGCTATGGGCATTATGATCGTCACTTCCCTTTTCCAATCCCAGACTGTGACCCTCAGCGTTTACTTTCCCGGCCACTTTGTAGAAGCGGACAATGAGTTCTGTGACACTGAGAGGAAAAGGACAGAGAGGAAGAAGGGAAGCTAGAGGATGAGGAATGAACAAACCACATCGGGATGGGACTCAAAGCGTAAAAGTCTACATTAAAGTCTACATGGAGATTTGATCAGCAACACGCCTTGAACCAAGGAGAGTCTTTTAAACTCAAAATAGATGGACTTGGGTTATTATTTTATTTATTTTGGCATATCACATCTAGTGATTCTAAATAAAGGTTAGCCTGAAGATGGTTACGAACTTGTTTCCTATAATTACTATTTTTGAATTCAAAAAATAGAGGGCAGGTCCTATTTTCTCCTCTCTCTCTGACTCACATCAAAGGAGAAGCAAGTCTTGTCTCTTGCTGTCCCTGTGGTCAGCTGATCTTTGTTTCCCTGATGGGTACCCACCTTTAAATACTCCAGGGGGCAGGGCTTAGGCCCTCCTCTGTCCACATTTAAATGCAGCATATGCCTTTTTCTCTTTTAAAAAAACTTTCAACTGGAAACCAGCCGGCTTTACAAATAGACATTTAGCCTTAATGGTTTGCCACGAATACGCTCTATGCTGTACTTATCATCTATTTAAGCTCTTTGGTGACAGGGAAAAATTCAAGGCTCAGAAAATACGCTTACTTGCTTTAAACAAAATGCCACAATGCCATCTTCAAAGCCTCTGAGATCCATTTGAAGCAAATGTGTCTAATTTGGGTATTCTTTGAACTTGCTGGATTGAAATACTGTATAGAAATCCCCAGTTTTAAGCCAACTTTTTTTTTTTTTTTTTTTTTTTTCCCCTGACAGCTGCAAGAATGACAGAAAACACCCTGGCCTAGAACTCATGGCCTTGGGCTATAGAACCAGGTCTGCTCTAACTGTGACCTTGGGCCAGTCACAATCTTTTCCAGTCTCAGATTTTTCATACATAAAATGGTGAGGTTGAACGGTTATTTTTCATATGGCTGGTTTTACATTTGTGAGGCCCCATGTGAAATGAAAATGGGGACCCCTTGTTCCAAAAAAGCAGGACAAGAGTGCTGTAAGGTGCTCTAACATCACAGCGGTATCTTTCCTCCACAGTGTTTCAGCTTGTCATGATGTCTTTTAATTTGCCACTTAATTTAACGTCCTTCTAAGTAAAGAAGCATTAAAATGGGAAATCATCAGTATGAATTTTACCGTTCATCTTTATATTTTGCAATGCCAGTTCTAAGTGCAAATGTAAGAGCTTTTACCTTGCGGGGAATCACAGACACACAATTAGTGTTTTGTAGCTCTTACGTGCGTATGTATTTCCTTAGACTAGCAGAAACACCACACAGGACTAACCGCACGGTTTTCATTTCACTTGTTGGTACATGTACATTCTGTCAACACTTCTTACCTTCAGTTCCTGATGGCTGAGAAAGGACTGCAAGGAAGGGGTCCTGGGGACTGCTCTCTTTCCCTCCAGCAGAAGTGCTTGGCTCTCACAGAGAAGGAACTAAGACAAGTCAGAAAGGATACGACAGAGTTCCTTGGTTGTTCCCACTTCTTAGAATGCAATTGCCTTCTTTCTGCACTGGAAGCACGTTCTATCTCAACAAGCCTCTTGGGGGCTGCCATTTCCCTTCCCTCCACCTATTCAATGTACGAGTGACAGGCTTGCCTCGTGCTCCCTCAGAGCCTGGCTGAGCCACCACGCATGGCAGTGAACTCCCACACTCTGGAATTCTCTGCTCACGGATGTCAGGAGTGCTACATGCTATAAGCCAATGAGGGGCAAAGAACTCCGGACACACATGGTGCATGCCTCTTCCCTGCTCACATGCATGCGGCCTTGTCCCTTCCACATACAAAAACCAAGTTCAAAGATAAAATCATTAAGTGTTTCAAGATGGATGGCAACTGCATACCATTAACCCTAGGGTGGCATCTGTCTGAGTACAGGACTGTGTGGGACAGCGCAGGTCTCCTGGGCCCACGAAGCTTGCCCTGATCTTTAAATTTCTGGATCCCATGGAATGATCTAACTGCAGCAAGACACAATTCATTCTTGAGCATTTACTTTTTTTAAATCTTTATTGAGTGACTTTTTAGAGTGACTCCAGCTTAAGGAATTTCCAATCAGATCATGACATTAAAAAAAAAATCAACATCATTGAAGTACAATTTACATACATAAAATTCACTCACTGCAAATGAACAGTTTGATTATTTTTAGTAAATGTATCCAGTTGTGCACCCATCACCACAATCCAGTTTTAGAGCACTCCACCAACTCCCCCACCATAAAGTTCCCCGGTGCCTGCTTGCAGTTAATGCGCATTCCCACTCCAACCCAGGCCACACCGCTGGTCATGACATTTGTGCAGCAACTCGTAATGGACAAAATGCACTGCAATGGTTCTGGTTCCATTAGACACAAAGGAGAAATTCCAGGAACTGTGGCTTTTTGGAGTAAGGATTCCTAAAGCATGGGAACTGAAATGGAAAAAGATTTGCCTTTGTGTGCATTTTATTTTATTTTATTATTTTATATTTTATTTATTTATTTGCAAGAGAGACAGAAAGAGAGTGAGCATAGAGCACCAACACGGGAGTGGGGTAGAGGGAGAGGCCGAGAGGGCGTCATGAACTGAGCCTAAGGCAGATGCCTAACCGACTGAGCCACCCAGGTGCCCTTGGTGTGGATTTTTAAAAGCGTGCCTCCTTCAGACAGAGCCTGGGTTGCATTTTCATCTTCATCATCTTTCTGTCACCACCCCCACTCCTAGCTTGGGACTCTTTTGCAGACACGACCTGTGGAACTTTCCTAAGAACAGTGGTCTTAGGGAAGGGACTGGTGATAAGGGCTGGGAAGGATAGCTAAGTCCACACCTACAGATGAGCTTGGGCAACTTACTAACTTCTCTGAGCCTCTGTTTCCACTTCTGCACTGTGAGAATAGTAAGACTGACCTTGCAGAGTTGGCATGGGGACGAAGGGTCGCATGAAAAATGGGGCATTTAAAGCCTCTAGTGCATAGGGCTCCAAGATATGGGCAATTGTTGGCTGAAAAGTGTCACGAGCACCATTGTTTACAGTACTGTGTATAAGAGCAGCAACATTCCCTCTTTAAATGCTTAAACTATAAATATGTTCAACTGAATTCATTCATAGACTATACCCCCAACTCTATTTCCAATTTTGGAACAAAAATCAACAGCTACATAGAATTTCACTTGGAAATTTCACTCTGTGGACGCCTGGCTGACACACAGCTCTTCTGTGAGTCCAATCTTCCTTCCTCCTTTACTTTCACTTAACCAAAAGGCTCTTTAAATGCTGGTAGGTTTCTGCCAATGGCTAGTTTTTTTCACTCTGGCTAATTTATGTGACTTAACTGGGTATCAATGTCCTCATTTATTAAATGGAAAGGATAGATTACAGAGATTCTAAGGATTTCTTCCTGTTCTAAAATGCAGCTCTCAGGGGTTACCTCCTGGGGCAAGAAGAAACACACCCTTACAAAGAAAAGCCACTGTCCGTTCAGATAGAATTTCTTCTCATTACATCTTTCAATTCCTTTTCTTTTCTTCTGAGTATTTGCAATAAAATTGGTAGGTATTATAACTGACCAAATCTAGCTGTGATCTCATAGCAGGAGGAAGCATCAAAATTGGGGCCCTCCCTTCTCCTAGCCTTTGAAAATTGATGCGTAGCCACCTCCTGGCTCTGTTTGGCTCCTGGGTGTTATCATGGAGGAGGAGAGATTTGCCGTGAAGCAAAGAGAAGAGGTGAGCAGGGAAAGGGCAAAGTCTGCACCAGGCAGGTGATGCCCCCACATGCATTCCAGCGGACGGAAGTGCCGAAACCATTCTATGTCCTTGAGTTATCATGGGATTCCACTGAATTTAGTCTTTCCTGGTTAAAAAATAATTAATAAATCTTTGCCCTTTTTACGAACGACATCCCTGCCTTTCTTTTTATAATGAGAAGCGATTTTAAAAGATAGCTTGTTTTTACAGAAGTGAAAGGGACATTTAAAAGGATAGGAGTCCAATTCTTTCTTTTTAAAACGCTTTGTTATGAAGTACACAAAAGCGGGGAGAACAGCACCATAAGGTCCCATGTGCCCATCGCCCATTTTAACAGGGATCGGTCTGACCGGTCTTGTTTCCTTTGCAGGATCCCCACTACTCACAACCTCACCACAGACTATATTGCAACAAATCACACCATCATATCCTTTCATTTGTAATTTTTTACTGTGTATTTCTGAATGTAAATACCTTCTAAGAAAAACAGAGCCAGAATATAATTACCATACCTCAAACAAAGAGAATAATTCCTTAATATCAGCAAATAGGAGTCAAATGTTTTTAATTATCTAATTTTTTTTCCCCCCACAATTGGTTTAGGGTTCAAATAAGGTCCATATATTGCAGTTAGTAAGTTTGTGTTGTAAGTTTCTAATCTAGTGGTTCTCAAAGTATGGACCCTAGACCATCAGCATCAGTATCACCTGGGGTCTTCTTGCCAAGGCTCCTTGGATCAGAAACCCTTGGGGGTGGATCTTCACAAGCTGCCTTCTAGGTGATTCTGATATATACTGAAATTTGAGAAGCTCTGCTCTAACCTTTAGGTTCTCTCTCTCTGCTTCTTAATATTTTTTTTTAAAGATTTTTTATTTATTAATTTGACAGAGAGAAATCACAAGTAGATGGAGAGGCAGCCAGAGAGAGAGAGAGAGGGAAGCAGGCTCCCTGCTGAGCAGAGGGCCCGATGCGGGACTCGATCCCAGGACCCTGAGATCATGACCTGAGCTGAAGGCAGTGGCTTAACCCACTGAGCCACCCAGGCGCCCGCTTCTTAATATTTTTGTTTAAGAAAATGATCGCATGTCCTATACAGTTCCCCATAGACTGGATCTTGCTGATTACATTCTTTTTTTTTTTTTTTAATTTGTTAGAGAGAGAGAGAGAGAGATACAGAGCACAAGCACAGGCAGACAGAGTGGCAGGCTAAAGGCAGAGGGAGAAGCAGGCTCCCTGCTGAGCAAGGAGCCCGATGTGGGACTCGATCCCAGGACGCTGGGATCATGACCTGAGCCAAAGGCAGCCGCTTAACCAACTGAGCCACCCAGGCGTCCCTGCTGATTACATTCTTATAGTAATTAAACAATTCTTTATATTTAAACAAAATAAGTGGTACATAAGCTTACTTTATATGAATCACCTTATTTAGGTATTTGAACATCAATATTAGGAGCTACTATCAATTGACAATATTAGGTTACTATTTGTTCTGTCAGTTTGAAAGTGTGACTAGGAAATGTTTTAGAACTATTCTTTATGTGTGTATGTTTTAGAACTATTCTTTATTTTTAGATTAAAATCCAAAATATTGTGTGTTTGGACTTGATATCATGTCCGCAAAACCAAATAATAGCTTTCCTAACAGATCGTTAAAAAGCTGACACTTCCAGTGGCATGAGAGTAAGCCAGCAATTTAGTGGGGGGGTTAGTTTATGGTATCTCTGTGGTGTAATCACTCCCCCATGACAGATTTCGGGCTACCAGTGTATGTCACCAAACTGTGACTTGGGAAGACAAGGGCACAGTCAGCAATCAAGAGCCAGTAGGCTCTTAACTATAAGGAACAAACTGAGGGTTGCTGGAGGGGAGGTAGTGGGGGGATGGGGTAACTGGGTGATGGGCATTAAGGAGGGCACTTGAAGTAATGAGCACTGGGTGTTGTATGCAAATGGCAAATCACTGAATTCTACCTATGGAATTCAAATAGAGTATATGTTAATTAAATTGAATTTAAATAAAAAATTTTTTTAAAAAACCAGTAGGAGCTGGCTCCAACACACCATTGGTATGGCTCATTTAGAATCTAGTCTGAATGGCTCAATAACTTGTACAATTTAGGCAAAACGTGCTATTTTCTTTCGGATCTGTGAATCTGAACTAAGGTACAAGCAATGGTTAATATTATGTGTCAATTTGATTGTGTCAGATGTGTGTTCCAACATTATTCTAGGTGTTTTCAGTGAGAATATTTTTGGATGAGATTAACATTTAAGTCGGTGGACTTTGAGTAAAGTAGACTGCCCTCCTCTTTGGGTGGGCCTCATCCAATCAGCTGAAGACATTAATAGAAGGAGGAATAACTTCTACCAGGGAAAGGAAATTCTGCCAGCAGTCTGCATTTGGACTCAAACTGCAAGATCAACTTTTCCCTGGGTCTCTAGCCTGCCCACCTTACTGCAAATTTTGGACTTACCAAGCCTCCACAAACATGTAAGTGAATTCCTTAAAATAAATCCCCCCCACCTCTCTCTTCCTACACTTCTATGTGTGTGAGTGTGTGCGCATGCACACACACGCACACACACATGTACTCAGTTGGTTTTGTTTATTTTCCATAAAACTAAGTTACCACAAAACTTTAAAATTCTTTATTTAAAAAACTCTTAGTCATAACCCTAATTTTATAACCCTTTCATATGTCAAGCTCTGCAGTTGGACAAACACTAATGTGAGGTCCCTTCTTTCCCAAGCATCTCCCTGCTGGCTTTTCTATAGCCCTTGAAATCCCCACGTCACTCACACAAGGTAAATCCTTGATGGTTCCTGTTAAAATACAGAGCAGGACAACAATCGGGCCACTGTCAGATGTTAGCATTTTTATTTTTTTAAGATTTTATTTATTTATTTGACAGAGAGAAAGAGAGATCACAAGTAGGCAGAACAGAAGACAGAGAAAGAGGGGGAA
Organism: Mustela lutreola; assembly: GCF_030435805.1. Classification (NCBI taxonomy): domain Eukaryota; kingdom Metazoa; phylum Chordata; class Mammalia; order Carnivora; family Mustelidae; genus Mustela; species Mustela lutreola. Next base: position 60,352,851 of record NC_081302.1, on the reverse strand, counting down.
GCAGGCTCTCAGCCGAGTCGAGAGCTGGATGTGGGGCTCCATCCCAGAACCCTGAGCTCATGACCTCAGCTGAAGGCAGAGGCTTAACCCATTGAGCCATCCAGGTGCCCCAGATGTTAGCATTTTTAAAAAAGATTTTATTTATTTATTCAAGAGAGAGCGAGACACAAAGCATGAGCATGGGGGAGGGGCAGAGGAAAATGGAGCAGGGAGCCCTGCACAGGGCTTCATCCCAGGAACCTGGGATCATGACCCGAGCTGAAGGCAGACGCTTAATCAACTGAGCCACCTAGGTGCCCCAGCTGTTGACATCTTAATGGGCTACACAAACAGACTTTCTGTCCAATCAGCACTGAGAAATCTGTGCAGACAAGTTCTGGATGTATTATTGGGGCCCCTGGGCAGCTAGGGGTCCTTGTGAAGCTCTATCTAGGTTGTGGGTGGGCCTCCAAAGACTAATTTATGTACTTAAGTATATCCCTTCCAGCTCTGGAAAGATTTAGGCTGGTGTACTAACAAATATATAGTAAAGCAATGTCAAAGGGGTAAAAAAAAAAATGTGGTGAAAGGAAAATGATAGTAAGAGAATAGCCAGAGCCAGGAGCAAGATGAACATGCAATTACATTTCTTGAAATTCTGTGTGCTTGTAGAGGCGAGCCATGTATTTGAATTAAAAACTTCTAGCAGGATGTGTGAAGTGGAGTAAAATAAGTCCAATAATATAGAAGATTAAAAAATCAATCCGTTGCTTAGACAAGTCCAAGTACTTCTGTCATTGAGACCAGAGCGAGGTTTCTTCAGTAGGTCTTCCAAAAGAAATCATTGTGTAATGTAAACAGTCATGTCTTTGCAACATCTTTGAACTAAATGAAGTGAAATGCTTCAAAGGAACCCTTTTAATAATACTCTTTGTTTAGCCAAGGGTATTATATTAAAGCACGCAGTTCAGTAGAAGCACTTTCGCAGATACCTACAAGGACGCATCCCAGGTGTGAAGTCACTGGTGATCTGGTTTCATCCAGGGATCAGTTATAAATTATCTAGTTGTGCTCAGGTACCAGTCTGGCAGTCGGTGATGAAATTTCCATGGGTTCCTGATGAAAATGAAAAACCATGTAGCAAGTTGTGAATTTTCCATAGCACTAAATTACTGTAAAAGCTCAATTTAAAAGACGATCCTTATGTTACATCCTTACTTGGTAAAGGAAGTTAGGAACCTATGTCAATAACCATCATCATATTTTTTCAAATTGGTCTGTGAAATATAAAAATCTGGGAAACCATTGACCTCAGAATATGGAAAGACATACAATCTTCCATGAGTATTATTTTTCTCAGCAGGTCTTTTGATATCTTTATAACTTAAAGCAGTATGCTAGAAATTATACTCTCTGACAAATATCTGGAACGCAGCTCTCCAAAGCTACAAGTTTAATACAAAACCATATGTTTTAAAAATCAGTCAATCTGGGGGAGGAACTGATATAGTATTATAAAAATTTAGGAACCAGACAAGAACCTTGCCTAAATGGGAAGCCACCCCACTGTCTCTCTAAGTTGGGCCAAGGGAGCCCAGGGCCAAGGGTGTCCTTAGGAAGTTATTTTTGGGCCACTCACTAACTCATAGACAAATGTGGGAGAGAGATTTCCACGTTTTACACCACTGAGCACTGCCACAATAATTCCAACCCAGGAGCACTGGAAAATGGATATAACCAAGGTTCATCTGGACCATTAAACAACAACCAAAAACTCTAAACAAAAACTACAGAGGTAATAAAACAACAGAATGCTTAGCTTTGAGTAACTGAGCTTTTTTTGATTACTTGAAAGATTAACAACTACAAATTGGTGATAGATGACATCATCTGGTGAAAGGGATTAGTAGCCATATATAAATAGTTAATTTTTTAAGCACTATTTTAAGCATTTTGCATATAAATACATTCAATCCTCACAACCTTACAAGATAATAATAATTACAACACCAATACTACACCCCCATTTTATTGATGAACAAACTGAGGCCAAGAGCTGTTAAATAAATGTCTCTCCAACTACTAAAAGGTAGAACCAAGCTTCAAACTCTGGCAGAGCAACCCTAGAGACCATACTTCCAGCAGGTGCTTCACTGACTCTTTACCTAGCTATGAGCCCGGAAGAAGGTAGGAGATGGTTGCTAGGATTGGTGCCCTAATCTTAGGCTAGTAAATTTGTTGCCATTCCTCCTGCAAGTAACCAAATCACAAGAACAATTTCCTTGGAAGGCCACTTTTGGGCTGGAATAAAAAAAATCATACCATCTTCAGATAAGAGAGTACTTCTTGTTCTATTCTCAAGTCCTTGTCCTCCAGCTCATCCGGGAGTGGTGTCAAATTGTTTCAATATGAGTTAAAAGCAAGGGGGATGGGGAGTGTGACTCTGGTGCTCAGAACATATCCATATTTCATACACAGCATTTTATTGGATTGGCCAGGTCACTCCAGAGTCCCTGGGTAATGGAAGGTACTAGGGAGCAATCTCTGCCTGAACAGAAATATCTATGGTGTCTCTATTGAATTCTGGTGACTTGGCCCACATCAGACTCTATTCCCTTTAGTCAAAGACCTAAGGAAGATAAAATAAACTCCAAACTACCTTTTATTAGGCCTACTGGCTTCCTTCTAAGAAAAGAGCATAGGAATGGTCAATAGTAGATTAGCTATGCCTAAAGCTGGCCTTCTGGGAAGGAAATAGAAGCAACAGTTATCTCATTCATCATTAGTACCCCAGAGCTTGGGCTCTCTGTTGTGCTTTCAGCCTCCAAACCCTCCAATCTTTCCCATTGACCTGTGGATCTACTTTGTGTTGCTTTTCATGGTAAGCTGTCACCATGGCAACACTCCACACCTTTTGGGTCTCTGGCCTGTGGTAATTTGGGCTCTCTTTAGCAGGTGGGTCAATAGAAGTGCAAAGTATTTACAAGTTAGGAAATCACAGGTGGCCAGAGCTAATAAGGGTCCAGTTTTTAGAGATTCTTCTTGCCAGCTCCCTGAGCCCAAATATTGCACTTCTATCTCCAGTCTTCTGGGCAGAGCTTAATCTCTTGGTTTGGGGCCACTCAGATCTATTCACCTACTTTGGGTACTTCTTTTTCAACTCAAACTCTTCTGTACTTTTCTAGTCTTTTCTTCTTTCTAACCTGGAGTCTGGAGTCTTTTTTTCTTTTTGTTCTGCAAATGTTTTAAAGTCTCTGAGTTTCTTCTGGGGAAAACAGCCTTGTTTATCCACGCTTATCTGTCCTGTCATTGACATATCTATGGGCAAGAGATCATCTGCAAGGGGCCCCACAGATAGCAGAGGCATCTCACTACAGAGGGGGCAGAGACAGAGCTACCAGATACAGAGGACAAATTTGCCAGCACCATTTCCCCACTCCAAAAACTGTTACTTTTGACTTGATAGAACATTAAATATTTATGCATAGACTCATTCAACAAATGTTGAATGCACTGTGGTAAAGCACTGTGCTAAAGCCAGTCATAGAGTTATTTGGGTCCTGCCTGTAAGGGTTTTTTCAGTCTGGTAGGAAAGCTGTGGCATGCCTCATATGATATAAAAGATTACATTCTAGGTAGAGAATGTTATGTCTCTAAGAAAAGTACAAAGAAAGCGCCATGGGAGTTCAGATTACTTGGTTACTGAGAAATCAGAAATGGATCAAAATAAGAGAAAGCAGGAATAAGAACCTACAGGGGAAATGAATTAAAAAGTTCAACTAGTCCATCTGATTCACTTTATAGATGAAATAAACAGACCCAAATGCATTTTAAAAAGCAAACAAGAAGATAGGTAGTTTACTTGTGACAAAATTGGTCTAGAGCACAAGTGTCTGGATTTCTAGCCTGGAGCTATTTTATCTCTCCCAAGTAGCCTTCCACAATAACCCAAGGACATGTGGACCACAAATTGAAACTCAATGAGCAATAGACAAGAAAATCGTTTTTTAAAAATTAAGACACCCATATAAATTGGAGACTGTCTTCAAAAAGATGGGAATAAACTCTTTGGATATATTTGGCATTGATTCATATCCGGGTATAAGAAACTAGATCCAAAGGAGAGCTATGAAAATAAGGGAATAGGAAAGGAGTCCATAAGAAAGGCTATGGAAATCAGAGTTCTTTAGTCTGGGGGGAAAAAAAAAACAACATATTAATGGGGAATTCTTTGGCCTCCAGGGAGTAGGAGGTCCCCAACCAGCTGTTCTCCATTACTCCAGAAGGCAGAAAACCAGAGAAAATAGACTTGAATATCAAGCAGAAAAGATGAAGTTCTATGTAAGGTAAAGGTCCCTGATCTGAAGGTGTAATGCACACAGACAGGATACTGCAGAAAGCTGTAAGTTGCCTTTCCCTTTGAGTTTTTATACCTGCAAACCAATGCTTCTCCCAGAAGTCCCTTAGATCTGCCTGGAATGCAGTGAAAGACCTTTTCCTCTCAACCCTAATACCCATGCTTGACTGATCTTACAAATTAGGAGAAAACAAAAAGACAAAAATAAAATGTGACATGATATTTCCCGGCAATTAGAAAGAGAATGGGATCAGACATTTCCATAAGATGTGAGAATTTCAGAATTGAAAAAGCTAATGAAGTATATTGTTTGACAAATGGCTATTTTTCAGGCAAGAGACTGAGAGGGAAACATGTGCATGCATGTTCACAAGACTTTCTGTGGAATTTCCAGTCCCTTCATATTCCCACTCTTTCCTTTTCCTCCCAAATTATTATCCCTCAATACAATACTCAGGTATTAATGAATCTCTACTTTATTAGCTGAGATTGGCATAAGTTCTTGGTTTCAAAAACTGAGTATAGAATCATCTGGAAAGTTGAAAACAAAATGAAAAAGCCCAAGTCCCAAAAGTGGGACCTACATATTCTCCAGATGGTCCCAATGCCCAAGTTTGAGGACAATTCACTTATGATATTTTTCTCTCCCAGAGTTATTTCTCACTTATAACTTAGGGACTTTTTGAAGACCTGCTGAAATTTTCAAATCCCTAGCAAATCTGAGATGGGTGAAATTTCTTTCTTTTCTTTTTAAGATTAATTTAAGGTGGTGGAAGGCAGCAGAAGAGGGAGAGAGAGAATCTCAAGCAGGCTCCCTGCTGAGGGCAGAGCCTGACATGGGGTTTGATCCCACGTCCCTAAGATCATGACCTGAGCTGAAATCAAGAGTTGGTTGCTTAACCAATTGAACCACCAAGGAACCCCAAGAGGTGGTGAAATTTCTGATGCACATGGTCAGAGAAGTAATTTGGGGCATTTTGTCCCCTGAGTTGTTCCATATGGAATCCACCGACTCTTAAGACTTTATAGTGACCTTGGTTTTGCAAAGGGAACGGTCTCTATTGCATGGGAGTGACTCTAAGAAAAAATACTTAAGGATGCATGGTAGTGTCCTTAGGGAGGGGTGAAGTGAAACACAAGGCTAGAAGACCAGCAGATCCACTTTCTGGGCTCTCTGGTTGACTGTAAAACTGGCTTTTGACTGGTGTTTTCCATTCTTTTATGAGATGGTCAGTCAGGTGCAGCCACAAGACAGTGGAGAGGCTCAGGAAAAAATTAAGTTTATTAGACTCACAGGTCCACAAGGATATGACATGCCACGCAGCCTGCCCTTTTTACACATGGGAAAGTCACCAGGGTAGTTAGGCAGCAAAAGACAAGAATGAGGGGAAGGCTTAGACCAGAGCCTTTTATTGGAGTTTCCCCGGGAAGGGCAAGGCATGTCAGGGTAAAGAGTTTGGGATTAGCAATTTCGGATAATTTCTGCAGGCTGTAGGGGTAGTCCCTAGTTGCCTGGCACCTGGCCTTGGGTTGACTAAGGCAGAAGAATATTGCCCCCTGAGGTATGTTGGCTATATAGAGAAAGTAAGGCTCTGGATTGGTTTGTTTGTACATCAAGGGTATGTTCTTAGCAGTGTCCTTTTTTTTTTTTTTTTTTTTAAAGATTTTATTTATTTATTTGAGAGAGATCACAAGTAGGCAGAGCAGCAGGCAGAGAAAGAGGGGGAATCAGGCTTCCTGCTGAGCAGAGAGCCCGATGTGGGGCTGGATCCCAGGACCCTGGGATCACGACCTGAGCCAAAGGCAAAGGCTTAACCCACTGAGCCACCCAGGCGCCCCAGCAGTGTCCTTTTTTATATCTCTCTAAGAATTGGCTAGCCCAGGGAGGGGTAATCTATCCCCAACCAGAAAGTTTTTTGGTTTTGTTTTGTTTGTTTTTTAATGTCAAAACAGCATAAATACAGAAAATTTAAAATGTTTACCATATAATTATTTTCCTATAGGAGAAATTATTTCTCTATTATTATTTTCCTATAATAATAATAATAATAATTTACTATATCCTACGGGCTCGTCCCTATAGTGTTGTACATTGCTGAGGGTGTGTAAAGTCTAGAAAATCTAGAAGATTTGCCAGTTCTTCTCCTCTCTTGAGCCATTTTTAAAAACCAGCTAAGGAACCAAAAGGACAATAAGGAATGAACCTGCAAGGAAATTGATGATAAATTGTTTACTGACCCTTAAAGCTCCTTCAGACTTGCTGCACTGATCCTCCAGCCCTGACAGATAATCAAAACTCTTCTGAGAAATTCCTTGCTTCATAAAGTGGAGTACTTGAGTATCACATTGACAGGAATTCAATATTTTTCTTGGAAGGATTTGGTCAGTCTGAACTGGCTATTCATGAGTAAATGGTAGTAATGCCTAAGAAGTGATTACCAATTAGAAAACCTATTGGCGTTTATCTCAACTATTGTAGAGAGGAGCCTTGGTTGTCCTTCCCAGATCTCTTCTTCCCTTCTTCCTGGGCCTGCGTACTTAGAGACTGGATTTCCCAGCCTGCTTTGCAGTGGGGTGTGGCCACGTGATTAGATTATCCCCAGTGAAATGTAAACAAATTGACGTAGGTAACTTCAGCCTAATCAAACTGAAAGAAAGTCTCTTGCCCAGGATTCTCTTTTCTTGTGAAGTGGAAAGTATGCAGACCAAGGAGTCAGCGGCAGCCACATGGAGGAGGCTAGTGCCCTAGGGGAGCAGAGCAATGAGATCGAAGGAAATTGGGACTCTGGGGCATCTTCTGGAGTCAAGCCTACCTGCCAACCTGGAGTACTCACCTTGGAACTTTTTTTTCCTTAATATTTATTTATTTATTTCAGTGAGAGAGAGAGCAAGAACACATGCAGTGAGGAGGGATAAAGGGAGAGAAAGAGAGAAACTCAAGCAGACTCCACACTAAACATGGAGCCTGATGCGGGGCTTGATCTCACAACCCTGAGATAAGGCCTGGGTTGAAACCAAGAGTCAGACACTTAAGCAACTGCACCACTCAGTTGCCCCTCACCTTGGGACTTTTGCAAAAGAAATAGATTTCTACTTTATTTTGAGCATTGTATTGTGGGTCTCTTTGTTATGGCTGTTGAGACTTCTCCTAATTAATATACATAATTACAGATGTGACTTTTTGTTGGTTTTTCTAAAAGAGAGTGTGATGTTCATGGAAACAAAATACCTTGGAATGTAGAAAAAGCTAAAGACCATCATGTTCAACTTCCTTCCCATGCAGAAATCCCCTCTACAATGTCCCTTCAGAAGGTCACCCAGGCTCTGTACCAGCTCTTCTCGGCCACTCACTAGGATGGCCAGACCATGGGCTGCTTTGTTTATACTTTCATACCATCCCTCCTATGACCAACAGTGTAGTGTGCTGCTGTAAAACTAATTGGCCTATAAGGTGTCTAATGCATCCTTCCCCATAATATGTTCTCCATAACACCCATTCTAGAAGATGTTCCTCATATAAAGCAGCTTGGGGCAAAATACATTTTGAAAACATGTATACTATACCTCCCCTTGAAGATTACATATGTCATATATATTAATATCTTAAGCTTTAGAAAAACCTGAAATAAATTTGTTTAACTTGGCTTAATCCAGACTTTATTAATGGACATGAAGCATTCCTAGACATTTACTTTTCTTCTTGAATAATATCTGTCAACGTTATATAGAACTGTTATATTCTATAAAACACATTTGGAAAATGTAGATTTCACTCATGACTTTGACTCAGTTGGCACCATTTCCTAGACCACTGAGCCAGTCAACCGTACATACACAGGCCGCAACTCCACATAGGATAGAAAAATGTTAGAATATGTTTATATTGCTTGATTATTGGACGTTAGCCCAGTCTGTAATAAACAGGAAATGTTTTTATTTGAGAATATACCAAGAACTCCAGAGACAAAGGAAATACACACCCAAAATAAAATCTTCGCCCAACAAACCATAAACAAGTAACTAAATTCTTCCTTCCAGTACCATTTACAGGGCTTACTCACAAGGAATCTAGTCTTTACTGATAAGGAAACCTGGTTTCTCTCCTGTACAGTCTCAGCCTATTTTAGTGGAAAGAGTATGGCACTAGAGCTGAAGAGATCTAGATTTGAATCCCACTTACGATCTGTATGACTTTTGGAAAGTTATTAATTCTAGCTGAGCTTCAATTTCCTTTTTTGATAAAATGGAGATAAAAATCTGTCATTATGTTTGCAGGGATTAAGTGAGATAATGCCAGCAAAACACCTAGCACTCCCGTAGTAGGAGTTCAAGAGATGGTAGAGTTATCTCCACTCTCATATCTCCACTCTTCCCTCACCCACCCCTTCTTAAATGTTTACATCTATTTCAGACTGACCTTACCACATATTTCATTGCTATAGGATGCATTCCATATTCCTTAGCCAGATCCAAGAAATCTACTAAGTAGATTTAAGTTCCATTTAAAATGGAAGGATCTAATTTGTTTACCTTGCTGCCCAGATAATGTCTTTCTCTTGTTAGTAGTTGTTATAGAATATGAATTGTGAAGGCTTCCTTCTGTTTTGTCCAGGAAATTGTTGTGTTCCTTCTCTGAGGGTGTTATAATGCCCCTTCCTATAATGATTAATATTTGAAAAATATCACAGCTAGCCACATTAATATTTTCCAACTAAACTGTTTTTTTTCCTCCTTGATGGAGCAAAATATTATGACCATAATTAAATTTCACTTATTTTCCTACAACTCTGTTTTAACAGATGAGGGCACTAATTGACACTGTAAATCAAAACTATACTTTTGGGAACCAAAGAATTTTTCAGGAACTGAAACAGGTCAAAAGGTTAACTAAAGGTTAGAAATTTGTTTGAAGTTTTTTTGGTTTACCTAATTTGTAAAAGGCAAAACTTTTGTTTGTGGTCATCCATGAGTAACTTTTATCAGACAAACCCTCCCCTGAGAACAATTATAAAAGCTGAATAGTATTTTTTAAAGCATGCAGTTATTTGAAGACCTCAAATAACAACCAAGACAGCCAAAACTTTAGGGGCCAAGATTCCAGAGATAGTCCTTGATATAATAACCTGATAAGAATAGAACAAGAAAAGAATATTACAGGCTAGTCACTTGTCTTGGTATAGTTGCAAAAATTATTTATGAAATGCTTACAAACAGAACTCAGTATCACATGTAAAATGAATAAGCCATCATGACCCAACTGAGTTTACTCCAAGAATACATGGTTATTTAACATTAGAAACTCCAATCAATGCAATTTTCTACCTTAACAGAATGGAGGCAAAAAAATTTTATGATCATCTCAATAGATTCAGGATAATTATTTGATCAAGTTTGGTACTTTATGGACTTGTAGAAAGCTAAAAGTAGAAGGGACTTCTCTAAAATTGAAAATGTTTTTGGAAAAACTTACAGCAAACATTGTACTTAATGGGAAATATTAAAAGCTTTTCTCCAGAGACAATGATAAGACATTGTACTGGAGGTCCCAGGCCATGAAATAAGAAAAAAAAAAAATTAGAACCACAAAACGATGTCATAAAAATTGGAAAGGAAAACATAAAACCATCATAATTTGTGGACCATATGATTGAGTACATAAAAAACCCATAAACTATTAAAATTAAAAGGTGAATTTCACAGGGTCTCTGGATAAAAGGTCAATACACAAAAATCAGCTGTATATTTCTATATTAGAAACAAACAACTGAAATACATTTTTATAATGACACAATTTAGATTAGCATAAGACATTAAATAGTTACCTTTTAAAATACGTGTAAGACCTCTACACTGAAAACAACAGAACATTATGGAGAGAAATTAATAAAATCTTAAATAATGGACTAATACACAATACTTACGGATTGGAAGACTCAGTACTGAAAAGCTGTCAACTTCCTCCAAATTGACTTATAAATTGAATGCCTTTCCAATTAAAATCCCAGAGTTTGTGTGTGTGTATATGTGTGTGTGTGTGTGTGTGTGTGTATACATGTGCATGGGTGTGTATAAATTGACAGCCTGCTTGTAGATTTTATATGGAACAACTAAGGGCCAAGGATAAGAAAATTTGGGGGCACCTGGGAGGCTCAATGCGTTAAGCCTCTGCTTTTGGCTCAGGTCATGATCTCAGGGGCCTGGGATCAAGCCCCACATCAGGCTCCCTGTTCAGCTGGGAGCCTGTCGCCCCCCCCACCTCTCTGTCTATTTGTGATCTTTCTCTCTCTGTCAAATAAATAAATAAAATCTTTTTTTTAAAAAAAGAATAATATAATCTTGAAAAACAAAGCTGGAGACTCCCTCTGTCAGACATCAGGACTTATATAATGCTACCATAATAAAAACAGTAAAGATATTGTGCAGAAAGAGACAAATAGATCAATGGAAGAAAAACAGAATTCAGAAATAGACCAACACATGTAATGTCACTTGATTCATGACAAAGATTACTCCTGCAAAGCAGTGGAAAAGCATAGTCTTTTTGATAAATTATTTTGTCAGTTGGATATCCATAAAAAAAATATTGATTTATACTTTGTGCCAGTTGTTAAAATCAATTTAAAATTCATTGTGCACTTAAATGTGACGGTAACATAGAAATGCAACATTGGAAGATGCAAGATATCTTTCATAGGATACCAGAAGCATTAAACATAAAGAAAAAAATTTATAAATTAGACTTGGTTAAAATTAAGAACTTTTCTTTATCAAAAGAGATGTGAATGAAGATAAGGATATGTGGGTTACATGTATCTGGTATATCAGTTATCGGATATATATGTATATACAGTAACTCTTATAAATCAGCCAGAAAAAAATAGATATTACTCACCCTTCCTTCCCAAAAAATGGGCAAAAATTTTGAGCAGACACTTCACCAAAGAGGATATGGAAATGGTCAACAAACATATTAAATTTTACTCAACATCACTAGTTATGAGATAAATGCAAAGTAAAATCATGGTAAGATAGCATTATGTACTCAATTAGAATGGCTAAAATTTTAACAACTTATAATACCAAGTGCTGATAAAGGTACAGAGCAAAGGATTCACATATACTATTAGTAAAAATATAATTTGGCATACCCTTTTAGAAAAGTATTAGGCAATATCTACTAAAATTAAACATATGTATATTTTAATTTCAGTACTGGAAGTAGCAGTCCTGCTACTATCTAGCTATCTAATAGAAATTCATACATATACCATTTAAGCTGTTGGATATTAGTACAAAATTGTTCATTCAGAGATATTTATAGTAGTCCCAAGCTGGAAACAACTCCAATACTCTCAATACTCATAATGGACAAAGAACTTTGGTATATTTATGAAAAAACATTACACAGCAGTGAAAATATAACTTATTCCTATGGGCAACATGGATAAGTCTTTTAAACATAACATCAAGCAAAAAAAGCCAGAAACAAAAGAGTTAGGGAGAATTACTGTAAACTGATGACATTTCTTTAAAATAGCTGATATATTCAGGTTTAGTGTTTCTTCTTCTATAAATTTTGATAATTTACATGTTTTTAAAAAATTATTTATATTTTCAACTTTGTTGGCATAAAATGAATTATAGTGATCTTTTAAGGTTTTTAGAGTTGTTATTATCCCTGAAATTTCCATCTGATTTTTCTCCTCCAAAAGTTCCTCAGTACTCTGGGCCATTGATGGTACTCCCCTCTCCTGTCTTCCAATGACATTATAAATTTATTCCTCTTATATTCTCCTAAAAGAATTTTTTGCCATTTCAAGAGATTTGGGGAAGACAGGAACATAGACATTTGTCTTCTTTATCCAATATTCCCTCAATAAACATCTTTTTGGAGGGTATCTCTTATTTACATATTTTAAGACAATGTTTAAAGGTACAAACCAATAGTAGTTTAGTACTATTAATATATTCTCAGTAAAAACTCTCTTTTGGAAAGAGTTACCACTGATTATTTACAATTTTATTATTAATGCTCATGTATCGAAAACTAGTGGACATTAGGGAAAGAGAAAATTCCTGTGAGATTTTTTTAAGCATCCAGATACTATTTATCAAGCAAATACTTTCATAGGGCATGCTTGTTATTTCATTCAAACTCATATCATTGTCAAAGTATTAAGTCCATGTGTCAGCCATGTTTTCGTTATAAATGAAACTGAAGGGGGGAAAAAAGGATTTATGGACCAAGCCCTACAGCAAACAAGTAGTTAGTGGCAAGTACAGAAAAAGATGGAGATGACTCAGGGTGACAAACGCAGAGAAGACTAGTGATCTCTCAGAGATCCTATAAACTCTGCATGAAAACCAGAGAGCATTCCTTCACAAATAAAGAGCCCTACCCATCTCAATAGAAACACTGGATTATATTAACATGCAAAAATGCCTTCAAAATTCTGTAGACAGAAATAATTTTCTCTTTAGGGTTCTACACCCAGAAAAACTATCAGTCATCTGTGAGGGTAGAATAAAAATATTATCAACAGGAAAGGTCTCAAAAAATTTACCTCCCATGTGCCTTTCCTTAAGAATTTCCTAGAGGAAATGTCCTGCTAAAATTGGAAAGGAAACTCCGAAAGAGGAAGACATAGAATCCAGAATACTGAAGATCTCACATAAGAGGGAGGTAAAGAGAATTTGCAACAAGATGGCACACGTTGAGAGCACTGTGTGGTAGGGCTTGAGAGCAGTTGGTCCAAACTGAAGCAGATCTGAAAGTTCAGGGACCTAAGTCTTCAAGGACATGAAGTTTGTACAATGTCTAAATGAGTTTTAAAATATAAGCTTGACACAACTATAGGGAGTTTGGGTTGAATGTGAGATTATTCATAGAAAATAAAGCAAAACAAAAACATGATTGTTATTAAATTCAGGGAAAAGAAAACAGAAAGGAAAAGTAATTATAACATGCATCATAGCTCAAATGAGAACAATGTTTATGTCACCGAATTAATACTGATCACTGATCTGAACAAAATTATGGTATAACTACTCAGGGAGAAGAGAGGGATGAGAAATTCGTGTCTTGTGATTGAAGCAATATCTAAAGCTGAAACGTAATATTTAGAGATATCGAAGTAAATAACCAAAAGCAACGGTTAAAAACATTTTTAAAATAACTGCCTTTGGGGAGTAGGGAAAGAAAGGGCAAGAGGACGACTATGTTTTATAACAAGTTTTGTGGAACCATTGGACTGTAAAAATAAGCATGTCGAATTATGATAAGCATAGAAACGAAAAAGTCAAACTATGAAAAAATTTGAATTTTATGCAGTCTTAGATGAGTAGCTTAACCTCTCTGGACATAATAGGTGAAATAAATGGGTAGGACAGGTAGTATTCAATTTTGGATGATTTCTGGTCCCCAAAATTTAAGTGTTAAACTACTTAGTTTTAACTCTAAGACTCAATAAGATCCTAGGAAATGGAGTCCAAATTTTAGAATCAGAAGGGATAATGGTGTCTCGCTGGATTCCTCAGTTTCCAGAGAGGAAATCCAGAGAAGCCAAGTGATTTGTAACAGGGACCAGCTCATTAGTGACTGAGAACACACTGGGACACAGATGTCCAGCTCTTAATCCAAATATTCTTTTTATTTTACCACAGTGCCAGCAAGAGAAGGCTTTGTGAAAGAGAGAGACAAAACCAAACAGAACTACAAACTACATAAAACCAATTCTGAGATATTATTTCTTGTGGTTAAGCCAGAAAAGTGGTTTGATTGAACCTCTCCCTTCCCCCGCCCCACCTCTTTCTTGAGAGGGTTATGTGCCTAATTCTAATTACAGTGAAGGCTAAAGGCAAGAAAAGTACATTTCTAATATGGAGATGAATCCATTTCCCTATACAGAGGTTGGGCTAGTACCAATTTCATTGTGTGTCACCAAACCCTCCTTGTGGCCGTTAGTAATTTTCCAGACTTATGTCCACACTGAGTCCGAGGTTGAATCAATGCTGGGGTTATTACAGAAACGCAAAGTGAACACATAAAGCTCCAGATGATCTGCAAACAATATTACAGGTGACATTCTTTTTTTTTTTTTTATTTTTTTTTTTTTTATTTTTTATATACATATATTTTTATCCCCAGGTCTGTGAATCACCAGGTTTACACACTTCACAGCACTCACCAAATCACATACCCTCCCCAATGTCCATAATCCCAGAGCACACTCTGTATGCTGCGAACCTTCCCTTCCTCCAATTTGCTGTGCTTGCCTGCATGCAAATGCAAGAGGGAAATCTAAGACCAGTTACTAAGGAGACAAAACAGGTGCTCGCGTGAGTCAGCCTCTCTTTGGAGGGAATTTGGGTAAATTTTCTATGGTGGAAGCTTCAGTGGTGATTAATTCACTTTTGACATCCATTTTAATGCACAAGGGCTGAAGAATTAACTTCAAATTAAACCTTGCATTTTCCACAGCACTGGCAGGTGAAAGCAGAAAATGATTCACCGTGGTTTGGTCTGGGGTTGCAGGAGAATCCCTGCAGTCTTCTTAGGGAAGGAAGGAGAGAGGCAGAAGCTTCTGAATGAAGAGGAAGCTCATCTTGCTTCTAGGCTGAGGAAAAGCGTGGGTGACAAACCAATCATTTGGCCCAGTAAGAGGAGCCGGAGAAAGGACCGGATGTTCAAGTGATACTATTTTGTGCTAAATCCTGTAGGACAGCCAGTCCCACCCACGCAGCCGACCCTGAAAAGGTAAAGGATTTGTGTTGGGACTGGGGGAGACAAGAGGAACAGGATTTAGTTTTTTTTTTTTTTTTTTTTTTTTTTTTTTTTTTTTTTTTAGTTTTGACTGTCATTCTGGGAGGCAGCTGCATAATGGAAATATCACGGGTTTAGTAATCAGATACATGTTCATTGCAATCCCGGTAATACCACCTAATAGCTCTGGGTCCTTAACCTTTGTGAACATCTGTAGTCTGTGAACCATGCCTATCTCACAAGGTTGTTGTGAGGACACACACGTGACAAGCCCCCTGAGAAATTCTGGAATTCTGTTCCCTTATCTGATGCCCTATGAACACAAGTTTAGATAGAAGCATGGAATCCACAAACTGGAAAGAAGCATTAATGATCTCACTTGGCCACTCAGAATGTGTGAAGAAATTTCACCCCCTCTAAAGATGTCCAAAGGTCTTCTTCCAGCTTGTGCCTAAACACCTCCAGTAAGAGGGACTTTCCACCTCCAGAAGAAAGTCCTCTAATCTTCTGATAAATATTTTAGGAAGTCCTTTACCTATTTATCTTAGATTGAGTCGCTGGAGCCACACAGGATAAACTAGTCTAATCATTCCCACAGGAAACACAGTTCTTGTTTTCTTCTGATGTGTTATCTTCCTAACATGATATGCAACTTTCCTTCATTATTCAGATGGCTGTTTCTCCAAGAGTTCCTAGCAGAGACTGGGGTCCAGCCACTCAAATCCATTCTGTTTGTCCTTTGCTACTACTGAATTACAGTGGGGCAAATGGGATGATTGGATGAACTGCCATTCCCAGCCTTTCATGCAGTTAGGTGTGGGCAGGCTGGGTGGCAGTGGGAGCTGAGCAGAAATGGTGAGTGCCAGTTCTTGGCCAGCACCTTAGGAGAGTCTATATGTCTCCCTCATGCCCTTCCTCTATTTCTTCAACTGCAACCTGGTCAGAGAGGTGACCCTTTCAACCCTGTGGGAGTTAATAACAGCCTGATGGAAGATGAAGGAATCTTGTCCTTGTAAGACTGCATGGAACAGAGCTGCATAACATCCCAGAAGATTCAGCTGGGACTGTTCCATAAAACGGAAGCAAGCCTCTGTTTCTTAAGCCACTGTTTCAGTGGATCTCATTGTATCAGAAGCTTGGGCTTACACTAACCAGAACAGGTCCTCTCAAAGTGTTTCTGAGAAATGGGTCCAGTGATCAGGCTGTGTTGTGGCTTCACTAGAGCAGAACACTTAACTCTCTTTTGTCAGAGACTATCATTTTATGAATGGAATTTAATACGAATTATTCTTGTGGAGTCACAGGAATTAAATATGATTAATCACATTTATTAAAATAAGCTAAAACCTTAAAACTTTCTTTCTGTGTTCCCACATATCCTCCAACATATCCTTGTAGATTTGGTTTCTGGATACAAGGGAAATTCTTTATACTTATCCTTATTCAACATCAACTTGATAGATATAATCTATCTTTCCAGTTTTCTAAGATCCTTTTGTTTTCTGGTTTGCCATCCACTCTCTTGCTTGCTCCTGTTGATGTCCAGTGATCCATATTTTGAGCACCATGCCAGCTATGGCTTTAGTTTGGTGTAATTTCATGTTTTGATACTGGTGTTAAGGAATAAAACACCATATATATATATATATATATATATATATATAATGTTTTAGCAGAAAAAAAATATTTATATATATATATGTGTACACGCACACACACACGCACACACACATATATAAATAATTTTTTTTTTTGCTAAAACGAACCTAGAGTGCTCAGTCTGCTGCTTAACAGCATGGTTATGGTTCCCTACGGTGCAAGTAACATTTACAGGATTGCCCCTCACATCAGTGCATTGCAATGAATAAAGCAAAAATGGCGGTTAGCACTGGCATGCTTGGAACTGTACTTAGTCCGATGTCTGTCTTCTCTATCTTCCAGCAGGTGTCAAAACCTTGTCCACCCACAGGATTGTACTGCTTGTCTCTAAATGGAAAAAAGGCCCAGCTATTCTGCTTCTCAGTGAATGAGCTCCCTTTGTGCCTTCTCATTTGTAGATATACATCTGCAGATAGGAACATATAAGCAAATGTGTTACCGTTTTAATTATCTGTCATCTGTAAATGGATACACTAATGTAGCAGGCTAATTAAAAATTAACAATGCAACATCACTGTGAAACTAAAAGCCATGTTTTAGCTTCTAATAACTATTTAGGATCAGAATACAATTACTGAATAAAAATAGTTCAACTCTGATTGATTTCAGTAGAAATGAGGGGGCTGATAGTACGTGCTAGATATAACTGAAATTAGCACTCCAAATTACCTTACATTTCTGTATGTTTTTGCTGCCTAACATAATGGCAGTGCTGACTGAACGATTGGGCCAGGAGGACAGTCTTGTACTGGGACCTGTTCAGTGGATTCTGCTGTGCTCTGTGCATCTGCAGCGTCCCTGGCTTCTCCCATCCTTGGGCTCCATTATTAGCTCTTGACTTCCCAGGCTTATTAGGAGTTTTCCAGCTGGATGTGCCTAGTATTAGAATTCTATGTCAACTTAAGCTAGTGGCTTTAAGCAGGAAGACGTGATACACACGTGCTAGATCAAAAGCATACCAAACCATCAAAGACATGATGGCCTGTGTTTTGAGTCCTGTTTGGGGTGTATTCAGCGTCACCAAAGTTTAAGGATGGACTAAACCCCAGAGATATGGCAGGGATTTGGTACGTTCCTGCAGAATAAGAACTTAATCAACCATGCCTGGAGCAGAGCTGACATTCAACAGAGCCTGACCTCTGAATGCCGGCTACCACCCGTTAAGAGTCTTCTAACTTCTCAGCCTTACTTGACTTCAGAAAAGAACATTTTTCATTGATCAATGATGAATAATTGGAAAGTCCTTTCCATCTTAGCAACTCTCCCATGTTTCTTTTTTTTTTTACTTATTGTTATTTTTTTAAAGATTTTATTTATTTATTTCAGAGAAAGAGAAAGAGACAGAGAACGCAGAGGCTGGGGAGAGAGGCAGAGGGAGAGGGAGAAGCACACTCCCTCTGAGCAGGGAGCCCAATGCCAGACCAGATCCCCGGACCCTGAGATCATGACTTGAACTCAAGGCAGATGCTTAACCGACTGAGCTAACCAGGCACCCCAGGACCTCTCCCATGTTTATCTGCAAAGCTTCTTTATGCACTTTTTTTCTGTAGTCTTAATAAAATTGTGTGGAAAATAGCAGCTCCCTGCACTTTCATTCGAAGCTATGTCTTTCCTTATTGGCCCAACTTTTCCCCAACTTGCTTACCCACACAGTTTCTACACGCTTTCTCATGGAGAAAACCACCACAATCCCTTCTTAGCATGGAGAAAAACATTTCTTCTTGAGAAGTTTTTCCTTTTGCTGATATACATAACACATCTGGCCATCCTTTCATGTTCCCTATCTTAGCTGATGGCATTATAATGAGCTTTTAGCTCACAGATGATTTCTTCAGCCATGTCCAGTCTTCTAATAAGCCCATCAGAGGCAATCTTCATTTCTGTTAGTGTTTTTATCTCTGGCATTTCTTTTTGGTTCTTTCTGAGGCTTTCCATCCCTCTGCTTACATTGCCCATCTGTTCTAAACGTGCTGTCTACTTTATCCATCAGACCATTGTAAGATATTGTAATATCTTATAAGATATTAATCATAGTTGTTCTAAACTTCCTCTCTGATAATTCTAACATCCCTAGCATGTCTGGGATATTAGCATGGTCTGATACTTGCTCCGTCTGTTCAGACTGTGGTTTTTTTTGCCTTTTAGTGTGCCTTGTAATTTTTTCTTGGTGGATGGACGTGATGTACAGGGTAAAAGTAAGAGCTGTAAATAGGCTGTTAGTAATGTGATCATGAGCTATGGGGGAGGGGAAGCATTCTACAGCGCTTGATCAGGTCTCAGTCTTTCAGTGAGCCTACACCTCTGGACTGTGAGCTTTCCAAGTGTTTCTTAGGGTCTTTTCTCCCCTCTTAGGTGGGACAGGATGGCCAGAGTGAACTTGAGTTGGTTGTTTCCTTTCTTCTGGTCAGTTAGGTTCTGCTAATACCCTAGTAGGATAGGCTCTGGTTAACTAGTTCCCCATAAAGGCAGGCCTAGTTAAGAAGAGCCAAGTACTCAGCCATAGTTCAAAATGATTCTCTTCCCCCTCCTCCTGCCTGAAACACAGGGGGATTTCCCCCACCCCACCCCCCCACCCCCCGCCTAGTATGTACTGTGAAAACCTGGTTGAGCTCCTGAGGTAAATCTTCCAGTATTTGCTCTCCCGTGGTGGTTGATGTAGGGGTGAGAGTGCTCTTGACTGGGTCCCTTGGGCATTTTTAACTCTCAGGATTGTCCCTGACTAAGGTCCAGGTTTTCCTACTCTGGCCTTGGCTCCAGTGGTGGTTTCTGCTCATGAATCTCTGCTCCGATAATCTGAATTTCTCTGTATTCTTCTTTCTTTCTCTTTAATCTTAGGGGCAGAAGTTTGCCCTGTGTCTTTCTCTCTCTTATGGATCCAAGGAGAGTTGCTGATTTTTCAGTCTGTTCAGCTTTTTACTTGTTAGAACAGAGTGGTGACTTCCAAGCTCTTTACATGCAGAACTAGAAACACAAAGTCCTCTTGTTATGAGTTTTTAATGCATTTGGGAGTCCATCTAGTTGTGTGACTCATAAACCTAGAATCTCATCCCTACATCAACTACTGAGCCTTGTTGATGCTTATCTCCTAAATATACCACGACTCTGTTCACTTTATCTCTTCTGTAGTCTCCACACTGGCCCAAACCACCATCACCTCCCACCTCTTCCACTATCTCCCACTGAGGGCCCCCTGTGACCGTTCCACACCCTGAAGAAAATTTCAGAACAAAAATCTCTATATTACTAATCCTCTTTCGAAACCCTGTGGTCAACAAGAGCCAGGCCTTTGCCAATGGAAAGCCCCTACACAGACATAAACAGAAATTTCCCAGGTTCTGCAAAAAGAAAACACACACACACACACACACACACACACACACACACACACACACAGAGAAAATTCTTAAAGGCAGTCCAGCAAGAATTTCATCACTCAGACCTGGGATTTTAGGCCTATGTAGTATGGATGGCTGAGTAGGCAAGAATTGTTGCCTTACAATGGTGATTAAATAAATACTGGAAATCCTGTGGTTCAGGCCTTTCACATTTAGAGGACAAGCTACTCTGACCAGCTGCTGGTCACAACTGACACCTTGAAAAACATGAGGGTCTGAGAGGTATCTTTCTTCCACGCTGTTCTTATACTCACTTTGATGCTTCAAAAATCTTGTGAGCAGAACTGATTGGCGCCAACGGGTTTCATTTTCCCCATCCTCAAGACCTGTCTTGGTTCTTCCTGTTCCAGGCTTCTCTTACAGTGACTTCCATAGTTCTTATAATAAGCCAAACTCCTCAGTGTGGCCCCTGTCCTGCTCGACTTCCCCTCACTTTGCCCAGACACCATGACTTTCTAGTTTTTCGTATTTGCCACCAATATTTCCTCCTGCCCCAGAGCTGTTCTCTTAGCCTGGGATGCTCTTCCCTTGTATTCTCCGCTTAGTAACTTCCACTCATCTCTCTGATCTCAGCTCAAGCACGACTTCTTCAGAGAAGACTTTCCTGACCTGTCTAGTGAATCGTTCCCATCCCTGTAGGTTTTTATAGCATTTTGTATCTCTTCCTAACATGGGTTATCATGGTAGTTTCATATCTGTGTAAATATTGGATTACTATCTGTGTCCCATGAGAGCCAGGACAATGCCTTGTTTTGCTTATCATTTTTCCCCCTGTGCCTGGCCCAGCACTTGATTGTAGTTGGTGCTCAATGAATGTAGTGAATGAATTGATGAAAGGCCTTGTATTTGTTACAAAGACGAATCACTGTATAACTGACATCTTGTCTTTTTTTGGATGGGGCTGGCCAGCTGGTCAACAGTATTTATTGAACTTGTAGGAGGTGGAAAGTACGATTGTCTGTCTATATATTTTGATAGTCCCTCTGTATATGATATGTGAACGTTGTGCTGTGATTTCAAGGAAGAAAAATAAGGCATAACAAAGGGGATGATCTTTTTCACTTTCTTTATGAAACATTTTAAGATAAGTAACTAGAGACCGACACGCAAGGAATAAATAACTTCCAAAAAATAACACAGAAGACAAGTTAGTATTGTAGCTCCGAATTATGGAAGCATATTGATGGCTTCCTCTTCCTTCAGCGACTTGGTGCATTTTGAAGGATTCCTCTTTTCTAGACAAGTGCAATCGGACCTGGTGAGTCACCCCAGGTAGTTCCGAGTCAGCATTACATAATACATCGCAGGCAGCTGGCTCGAGCTGGTGTCAGTTTCTGTCTCCAGGAGAGAGGGAGCGAAGCTGCTCTCCAGCAGGGTCCTGGGGAGGGTCAGCCTCTGCAGGCCTGTAGCAGAAAACAGAAGAGGTGGGAGTCCCACTCCTATTCTGTAGACTGATGCTGGCTTAGAGAGATGCCCCTGATTTCATCACTCAGCTCTGTGGACTGCATTTCATTTACCGAATGGTTGTGCAACAGGAAAAGTGATTCAAGGGGAATTAGGCAGCAGGCTTGTTTACCAAATGTTAACTTTGGTCCGAACACCAAATCACGGATGTGTGCCATGTGCAACAACAGGATTTTGTCTGTCCCAGAAGGCAGTGTGCAGAGGGACCTTGGGAAGGGCTCCTGGGAGGGAGGTTTGGCTGGTGCAGAAGAGCCAGGCATGAAGGCTGAGCCTGGAGGCCTTTCCTGATGGGTAATGGAGCAATAGTGAAATAAGGACTTGCTTTATAAATATTTGATGGTTGTTGTATGGTATGTGTGCCTCACTGGAGAAATATTATGCATCTTAAGAACATTTTTGTGGAGAACATGCTGTTGTTTTGTTGACTGTTAAACCAGAAGCTTAAGAAGAAAAAACACTCTTATTTATCCCAGATGTCCACTGGAAACCCAATGACCTAAACTGGGGAGCCCATTCAGTGCCTGGACAAGGAATGTCTCATTTGGACTTGCTTTACAGAGCATGGTAATAGAATGTGTCCTGACATTTCCCATTCATTAAGTATTTTTCAGATTGTGAAATTCACTTTAAAAATAGTTTTAAAAAATCCCAAATCTGCCGTGCATTCAAACTCCATGCTGAGTGTGAAGCCTACTTAAAACAAAACAAAATAAAACAAAACACACTTCAAAAAATACCAAATCAGTAAGGATTCAGCCCAAGATTAAAGCCCTTTCAAAAGAGCTGGATTAAAATGTAGACCAAAGTAAATGAGGGTTTATGAGATACAATAGAAATGTGGAGGTGTGAGAATTTTCATCTCAAAAGAATCATTTGTGGATTTTGACACACAAGATGATAAATAGAAAATCGTCATTCGTTGCTTTTGGCTGTCCAACCTTGAGCCCTTTCCTAGGAGCCTGATTTGCTTGGAAAGTCTTGTCCTTCCCCCATGTGTGTCATCCTGACAGCACAGAGAGCACCTGCCTTCCTCTAAGGAAACTGAAAGGAATCCGTTCTCTGTCTCCCTGGGAGATAGGACATGATCTGGGCTCAACCAGTCACTGGGTCAGGAACCGGGATCCCGGGCAAGTACTAAAAGGACTTGAGAAGTGGACCATTGGAGCTGGCTGACCAACCCATGTGGCTGACCACTCTGTGCCTGTGGTTGTTACTGCATCCTGTCTTCTGGGTTCCCTTGGTTCCTATGCGTTTTAATGGTTGAATGCCTCCAACTGCTTGTGGATTCTCTGAGCCCTCGTGCCCTTCCAGCAAATAAATGCCTTTGACTTAAGACAGCCAGGTTGGCAACTAATATACAAACAATAAATTGATATGAAGAAGACTATTGAGATGGTATGAAATTAAAAAACACTCAAGGGCATACCCTCAGGAAAAGGCAGGGCTTGGGAATTTCTGGGCCAGAGTCAGAGAATGTTTCTGGGACAGAATTCCGGGAGGCTGAGAGAAATGCAAGGTGTGGGACTTCCCATGTTCTGAGGTACCAGAATCATTACCTCCCCCTACCGCAATGATCAAGGACACTGAGAAAAGGACCACCACCCTGGCTGGGATTCGGAAATGACTTAAGGGTTTTCAGAGTGGAAATTTAATATGAAAGATGAGATACATTTTGTTTAGGAGAAAAAGCGAGCAAGGGAAGTTGAGGCACCACAGAGAGAAGCCAACATAGAAATCGCTACTTCTCACCCCTGGCTGGAGGGATGGAGGGAGGAGTTGGTAGAGTGATAGTGGTATTTGGGGATGGGGTTTCTGCATTGTAGAGGGTAGGACTGGTGGGAGCAGGAATCACAGAGGAGACACAGTGACTCCTGGAGGTATGGACTCCATGGCATAGAGAGAGAGTAAGACATACACTGGCTTCTCCATCTCTCCTGCCCGCCAGTCTCTACCCATTGACTGGACCCCATTGGAAAACAGGTGGTAGGAGTCTAGAAAATGCAGCTTGCAGAGGATTGCATATAAGAGCAAATAGGCAATGACCCCACTGAGTGGAGATGGGACAGCCTAACCAGGAGAAACACTGATAGTCAAAGGTCAGATCTGAGGAGACATCAAATGGCATGAACATAACCACAGTCATCTGGAGAAGACTGGTTCTGTTAGGTCCTAATGCTGCTGTAATAAATTATCACACATGTATTGGGCTGAAAACAAGAGTCCAGTTCTGGGGGTCAGAAGTCTCAAATCAGTTTCACTGGCCTAAAGGCAGGGTGTCATCAGGGCTAGTTTCTTCTGGAGGCTTCAAGGGAGAACCTATTTCCTTGCTCTTTTCAGCTTCTAGGGGCCGCCTGCATTCCTTGGCTTGTGGCCCCGTCCTCAAATCACTTCAGCCTCTTGCTTCCATTATCACATCTCCTTCCTCTCATAACTTCTGCCTCCCTGTTAGAGAGACTCCTTGTAATGACATTGAGCCCATCTGGATAATGTGGGATAATCTCCCCATTTTAAGATCCTTAATGTAATCCTATCTGACCAGTGCCTCTTGCCTATAAGACAAGATATTTACAGGTCCTGGGAATTAGGACATGAACATCTTCAGGAGCCTACTGCATAGAAAGAGGAGGAGTTGAGTCAAACTGCCAGGTGTTGCGTGGGACTGGGAATGGGCAGGTAATTTACAGCTTGTGTCTGGCGATCCTATTTTCTCTTAGTGAAATGGAATATGTTGCCCATTGAATGTATGCCAGACTGCTGCGGGGTTGGCATCACAGAAGGGAAAGCAATTTGAATGGGACTCTCAGAGGGAGGTATTATGGACAAAACATTCCCATTGGTGCCTGTAAACAGGGTCATCCCATCCAGCATCACAGAATCCATGTGCAAACCCACACCCTTTTCTGCCTTCCCTCTTGTCTCTGGCTCAGCTGGGAGTTGTCGAGACACAGCATGAAAAAGGTGTAAGAAGGCAGAATTCAAGTGTATTTCACTAAAAGCCTGGAAGTGTGGTGGTCTATAGACCTGAAGGATAATAAAAGAATCTAAAATTCAAGAGGTATATTTATTTTGTACTGGATAAAGGGTTGAAAACTTGAGATTATAAAATGAAAGAATTACATAAAGTATAACTTTAAACCAGGAGCAGCTCACCCTATCTGAAGGATATGGGATTTGGTATTTTTTATTGTCATAGAGATTATCTCCAAAAGGCTCAGAATGTCCTTTAATGACTCAGAAAGAATCCCTTCAAATATATTCATCCCCTAGGCCTGCATGCTGGCCTCAGATCTCTGATCAATAAGCAATCTCAGGCTGCCTGAGATAATGATCCTATTGTGGTCACTGTCAAGGCAATAACCTCAACTCACCTAAGATAGGAAACTATAGGTAAGAAGAATAAATATAGAAATGATGAAGATAACAAAGTCGCAGGGTTAGTGCACGTGTGTTTAGTGTATGAATATTTCACGAACGCTTGACAGTTAAAGGAGTATGTTGTGTCTTAGAGAATTTAGTATGTTAGAGAAACTGACAGATTAGTCTCATGCATTCACTTTAAAATGTGTCATTGATTTTAGGCTTGTCATGTAAGCAGAAAGAGCATAAGAAAAATGGACCTAGCCTGTAAACTGCATTATACTGTTTAAAAGAACTTAAAATTTTAATTCACTAGATTTACCAAAGTACCTAACTGCCTGAAGGAAGTAGTACTTCTTCTGGTTGTAAGCCTGCCCAGTTGGGCGTTTGGAGGGCTTAAAAAGAACGTGAATACATTATTTTTATTAATGAAGTTTAAAGGATAAAAAAGGATCTGATTAAATTTGTAAATGGGATTAAGTGGGGTTTTTCTCAGATTTTATTTATTTAGTTGAGAGAGAGAGAGAGTGCGAGCATGAGAGGGGGAAAGTTAGAGGGAGAAGCAGACCCCCTGCTGAGCAAAGAGCCTGATCCCAGGATTCAAGGATCTTGGCCTGAACCACGAGGTAGTTGCTCAACCAACTGAGCCACCCAGGCACTTAGGATTCAGTGTTGCGTGGTGTGTTCAATATGAGCAGATGACGTAGCAATCAAAGGCCTTTTTGTTTTTATTGTATAAAATTTATCAGATATATACATAGCCTGTTAAAGTTTTTAAGTGAAACCTCAAGCCTTCAAGTAAACAATATTTCAAATTTGTTATTTAATCAACCAGTTTAATTCTAAACTTAATAACTATAAATAGTATTTTCTGTGCACACCTTTCCCCCTCAGAGAGCAGACTCCTGACATCAACAGCTCGCAGAGCTCTCTGTGAAAGCTCCAGGCTAGATTAGGTTGGAGTTCTCCCCAGCAGAAAGCAATTTAGCTAGGATTACATAGATGGAGGTTGCGAGAAGGTTGCCTAACGCATAACTTTTTATGTGGAGACTTTTGACACCCTGCAAATCACATATCTACTCCCAAGCTCATCCTTCATCTTCAGCACTGTCACCACCACCCCACCCACCACCCCCAGCAAGTTGTTCCAGAGCTATCCCTCCAAACGATTTAGTTCACTGGTTTGGGGGCTACTTTCAAACTTGGTGCAGAACATCCCTCCCACTTCTGCCTCTCCGGCAGACCTTGTGGTGCCTGCACTTTGTGGGTTTGCAATGATTGTTTGCATTTCAGGTTTCCCATGAAGACTGCAGCATAGAGACGGATTCGCTTTCGCATCTGTTTCTTCAGTCCTATAGTTTGCTCCTGGCTGCCCTCTTTGCATTTATGAGATTGCCCTCCCCACCCCCCTTAGGTCCAATTCCTGGCATTTTGCTTCGTTTTGGAATCAGTCTCTTGGGAAGTACTTTCTGAGATTGTGTGTTGATGGCATTAGGTGAACACGAACTGCGTTTTGTGTTGCAGAACAAACAAGGATTGCATTTGTGTATTTTGGAGGACAGCTAGGGGAGCCGGCTTCCGCAGGAGGGCAGGGCTGAAGTGACAGGATCTCTTCTCATTTTTGAGGTAGCAGGGAAAATGAATCTGGACTAGAACAGGCAGAATGGAACTGAAAGGCATCCTATTACCTGAGCATTAGGGCAGTGAACTAATCAATCTCAGACAGCCTTGCCAACCCCATTTTCCAGGTCACCTGTCTTATCACTCTATTGAGGAACTCAGGTCCATTTGTTGCCTGTCTGCGGTCACTTTGTGTTTATGTTTTTCAGTGTTTGCTGAAAAGCTTTAATTCAGCCTATTTTGCTTAGTTCCTCATGGGTGTCTTTGTCTTATCTCATTTTGCCTTAATTTGTGGTAGAGAATTTACTTTGACTTTAGGGTCCTGTGATAGGCGGGTTGTAGTTTGCTATTTGCTATCTCACTTGAAATTGATAGAAAATATGCAAATGGGGGAATGAATGATAAGGTCTTAGGTGCATTTGCTTCATCCTTTCTCCATCTGGGAAAATTAAACCACATTATTTCCACACACTCAAGATACTCTCACGTATATTATAGTACATCCCCAAATGAACTACTTTTTCAAAAAGAGTTTTTGTGTTTTCCTATGGGACTTGAATAGTTCAAAAGCCACACTAACAAAATTATCACTCCAAGTAATTAGGATAGTGTATTCTTTGGGAAAGCCCTATACTTTCAATATGAAATTTAAGAATTTCAACCAGTAAATAATTTGCAGTCTAAAAAATAATTTGCAGACAGAAAAGGAACTCTGTAATTTAAAAAATTCTTCTGAAACCTAAAATTCTCCTCTAACCTCTTGTTATTAGCTGTGGCAAAGACTGGGTAACTTTTCAATAAAACTCACATTCTCTTACTCCTTGGCTACATTTTCTAGTCCCTTTGTATCTGAGTGGGGTCATATGACTTGTGGCAATTGAGGAGAAGTAATGGGTGTCACCCCCAGGCGGGCAGCTAAGAGTTGGGGTGCTTTTTTGGTAGAGCATGTGACTCTTGATCTCGGGGTCATGAGCTCAAGCTCCATGTCAGACAGTTCACTTAAAAAGTAGAAGAGCTGGTGTGCCTTTTCTGTATACTCTCTTTTCTTCAACAGCAGGGAGATCATAGAGGATCCAGTGGTAGACTCCAGGGCTCTCCTGAGATGCAAAAACACTAGCTTGAAAAAGCCTGGGTGCCTGAGTCACTGTGTGGAACAGAGCTTCCAACTAACACTCACTGGGTGTGGTGTGAACAATGAAAATATCTATTTATTAAACCACTAAGATTTTGGGGTCCTTACTGCAGTTAACCTACTCCAGTTAAGACATTGGATACCTGTCCAAAAAAAAGTGATTGTGAATGCTGATTAACTGGCTGCCAATTCTAGGCATCCTTGTTATAAAAAAACAAAATGAAACAGAAAATAAATGTTGGGAAGATATGGTGAAATTGGAACCCTTGTGCATTGCTGCTGGAATGTAAAATGGTACAGCCATGGTGGGTAGCTCCTCAAAAAATTAAACGTAGAAATACCACATGATCCATCAATTCCACTTTTGGGTATACACTCAAAAGAATTGAAAGCAGAGACTCAAATCGGTATTTGTACACCAACGTTCATAGCAGCATTGTTCACAATAGTCAAAGGTGGAAATGATCCAAGTGTCCCTCAGTGGATGAATGGATAAAAAATGTGACGTGTACATACAGTGGAAGATTAGAAGGAAGTAAATTCTGACACGTGTTACAACACGGATCAATCTTGAAGACATTATTCTAAGTGAAATAAGGCAGTCATGAAGGGACGAATATTGTGTGTTTCTGCTTATACGAGATACCTAATGTAGTGAAATTCATAGACATAGAAAATAGGATGGTAGTTGCCAGGAACCACGGGGGTGGGGTGGGAAAGACTGGGGAGTTAACTGTTTAATGAGGATGGAGTTGCAGGTTGTGAGAATAAAAAGAGTTATGTGTGTTGGTGTTGGCTGCACAAGAATGTGAATGAAATTAATGCCCCTGAAATGTACACTTAAAAATTGTTATAATGGCATATTTTGCCACGTAAAAAATCTAATCTTCTTAAAATGCTCAAACCAGGTTATTTTCTACTGAATATCAATCCGCAGATCAGTGTGGGGAGAAAGAACATAACATTAATTTAATTTTTCTCTTTGATAGAAGATGAATCATGAGGAAAACAGAATGATAATAGGCATTTACATTTTTATAACTAAGACTTCTAGTTTAATGTTAGTTGCCAAGAGTTGAGTTGATTGCACTTTTCCATTTATAATACAATAACATCATGTATCTGTGCAAAGGTCTCTCTAGTTTTATTTTCTTGTTCTTTTTCCCCTTCAGCCTTGATACCCCACCTCTGTGTTTGGTATATGTACTTTGATAAAAATCTTTGAAATGTGTGTGTGTGTGTGTGTGTGTGTGTGTGTGTGTGTGTGTCTGTCCATACATACACCCAATATATGTCATATATTTAAATATATATATGTGCATTAAGTTTGTATGATTGATGTTATGCTATAACTCTCGCTCTGTTTACTTTATTTAACACTATTTTTAAAAAGCTCTATCCATGTTGTTTTATGTACCTCCAGCTTATTGGTTCTGACTCCTCTACTGCATTCCAGAATGAGCTTCTACCATATCTTATTTATCCATTTCCCTAGGGGATGGATGGCTACTTTGTTGCTCTCCTGCCTACCACAAAATAAAATGCTGTGATGAGCTTCTTTGTTTTTGAGACCCTAGGACCTGTGAATACTTTTCTCTGGTTTTACACCCAACAGTAAGTATGCACATACTGAATTTATTAAGTTCTGCCAATTTTTTCTCCAGAACAGTCGCCGTGGTCTGATGCCTCCCCCAGGGATGTGTGAGAAAATCCATTGCCCCACATTCTTACCAACATTGACTATTACCCAATTTTTAAATTTTTGCCAAACTATGCATAGGGTAAAGGAATATTTTATTCTTTCAATTTGCATTCCTCTGATTACTAGTGGGGTTGAACATCATATTCATATATGGGTTAACCATTCTGATGTTCCCTATTATACACTGCTCATTAATGTGATTGGCTCATTTTTTCCTATTGGGATTCCAATCTTTTTCTTATTAATTGGTAAGAGTTTCTCGGAATACTGGGCTTGTGGTCTCTGACATTGCAAATATTTTCACCCAATGTTTTACTCAATTGTTAAGTTTTTCTACTGTGCTATTTGTTGAGCAGAAATCCTTAATTTTGATCTAATCAAATGAATAATTTTTACCTTATGCTTAAACTTTTGAAGTCTTGCTTGAGAATCTACTTGTATTCCAAGGTCACAGATGCAGTCTCTGACACTTTTTCTATTTATGTTTTTAAGCCATCCAGAGTGTTTCTTTGTGTATGGGGGGGGGGGCGGTTAAGGATAAGCTTTATTATTCTCCATATGGGAAGAATGCCAGAATTTCCCAAAGCATTTTCCAAAGAAGACTAGAAATTATGTGAGATGTTAAGTGGGTAACAGGAAAAAAAAAAAAAAAGATTTCTATGGTTAAATAAATTTGGGAATAATCTGGTTAAATAATCTGGTTATTAAATAATAAACACATTTCCCTCCTACAGAGTTTTCAATGGGCTAATATACATTTTGAATCCTTAGGAAGAGTCCACAGGAGTCCATGGACCAAATGTAGCCCAAAGCCCCTTTCGGTGCAGCCTGCAAGCTAAGAATGTTCCTTACATTTTAGAGGGTTGTAAAGAAGAAGGAGAAGAAGCAGGAGATGGAGGAGAAGGAAGGTGAGGAAGAGTAGTAACAGGGACCCTATGGGACCCACAAATCCTAAAATATTTACTATCTGGTCCTCTACAGAAAAAGTTAGCCAATCCCTAACCTATTGTATGCAAAGTATCCAAAATAGGCTGATCCCAGAACCCTTCGGTAGAGGACAATCTCCTGGCATTAGCATCCCGTTACACAAATACCAGGAAACACTGACCTGGGCTAGATCACCATGGTATGAACAAAAGCCAAAAGTCTGGCGATTTTCCAAATAATTTGGGGACACCTGGGTGGCTCAGTCAGTGAAGCATTTGTCTTCAGCTCAGGTCATGATCTCAGGGTCCTGGGATTGAGTCCCGCCTCAGGCTCCCTGCTCAGTGTACTTGCTTCTCCCCCTGCCTCTGCTGCTCCTCTGGCTTGTGCTCTGTGTCTCTCATTTCCTCTCTCAAATAAATAAATAAAATCTTTAAAAAAAAATTCCAAATAATTTGAATGCTATGGAGTCATAAAATTATTAAAGATTGAATTGATTTTATTGGTCCTTCAGTCCTAACCTTCTACCCAAGTGTTGATCCAATCGATAAGAATATCTGACTTTTTTCTTCATTTGTGCTTCTATAGGGGGTGGGGTGGGCTCTGCTTCTGGAAGCAGCCCTGGGTTTGCATTTGTCTCCCTTGTGGCGCTCTAACAACTTCCCTGAGACTGCAGTGTATTTGTTCTCCCAAACTCACTCACCTGAAACTCTTAATTCTGTTTTTATTTTTCCATGGCTGCTATATTGCTGAAAATATTCCATTGATAAGCTTTGTATTTCACAGCCTGGCTCTTGTTTTTTGTTTTGTTTTGTTTTCTGAAACTTTTTCTTAAAAGACCTAGGATCATTTCCTTTCTATTTTTAAATATACTTTGAAAGAGAGAGATTAAAGAAATCTTACTATGTGAATTTCTAATAGCTGCAAAAGAATGGGGTAGAGCAGTGTAACAAGAATAAAAACAATTGATCACTGTGTGATGTTCAGAAGTTATAAAAATGTTTATTCTGTTGATTGAATCCATTTAAAAATATATTCTTTTTAGGGATGAACTCAGGGAAGAAATATGGAGAATTTAGAAAGCTACCCCAAATGGCAGCCAAAATAATTAGGGGGTTAAAAAGGAGTGCGAGGGTGCTTTGAATCTGAGCTAGACGTGTTTCCAGAGAACAGGGTATGGAAAGGGAAAAATAGAAATTTTATATTGGAGAAAGCACGCAAACATTACCTTAACCAGATGACCAAGGCTAACATTCCTAGTGATGTCCTGTCGCTGTCACGTACCCCCAGTTAGGAGATAATGAAAAAGGTACTTCACCTCTGTGGCATTCTTTCAAAAAACCTATAATCACAGTTTTGTCATAGATCAACAGATCAACCCAGATGAGGGAAATGCTACAAAATACCTGGGCAATATTTCTCAGAACTGTTAAGGTCAAGGTGATGAAAAACAAGGAGACACAGACACTCTGGCTGGAAGACAAGAAGACAAGAAGGAAACATGGCAACTAAATGCAACATTGTTCCAGTCTGGATCCGGGACCCCGAAAAGAACTTGAAGGAAAACCTGATATTAAAAGAAATAATAAATAAAGGAAAAAGAAAAGAAAAAAAATCTGGTAGAATTAAAATAAGATCTAGAGTTCAGTGACTAGCAGTGTATCAGTAGCAGTTTCTTTTTTTTTTTTAATTTTTTATTTCTTTTCAGCGTAACAGTATTCCTTGTTTTTGCACCACACCCAGTGCCCTATGCAATCCGTGCCCTCCCTAATACCCACCACCTGGTTCCCCCAACCTCCCACCCCCCCACCCCCCCACATCCCGCCCTCCCCGCCCCTTCAAAACCCTCAGGTTGTTTTTCAGAGTCCATAGTCTCTCATGGTTCACCTCCCCTTCCAATTTCTCTCAACTCCCTTCTCCTCTCCATCTCCCCTTCTTAATTTGGACTGATCTCGGTACTATCATAGTGTTTGATGGTAACTTCAGGAGAAAAGAAATGGGTGAGGGGTACATGGGAACTTTTGGTCCTATTTTTGTAACTTTCTTCCAAATATGATATTGTTCTAAAGTAAAAGGTTTATTTAAAAAATAGGGCATGGGAGAGGGGGCAGAATCACAAGGGGAGCACCCGCGGATGGTGATGGGATTATGAGCTGTTAATTTGTGGGGTGTGTGCTGAGTATCCCCAGGAGGCCAGAGCAACAGAGCCTGGTAAGGGCTGAGGTGGGAAGTGCCCTGGGACACTGGTTGGGAAAATGAGCACATTACAGATGAGACCATTAACATGAGTAAAAGGGGAACGGAAGATAGTCTGCTCATGAACTGGTAGGAAGGCGGAAGAGCCGGAGGGGAAGGCGGCAGATTTTTACAGGTACGCTGAAGCCAAGCAGTGGTGGGTGTCACAGGTCAGGGCGGGCAGCTCAGAACTGATTGGTCTCTGTAAAACCATGGAGTTATTACGGAAATGGAAAAACGCTTTATTGGCTAGAGGAGAGAAAGTATGGTGACTAATTTTCTGCAGACACCTTGATCATATTAATAAGCGGGAGCTACAAATCTGGGGCACCTGGGTAGGTCAGTCCTTAACTGTCTGCCTTCTGCTCATGTCATGATCCCAGGGTCCTGAGATCGAGCCCCGAATCAGGCACCCTGCTCAGTGGGGAGTCTGCTTCTCCCTCTCCCACGCCCCCTACTTGTGTTCCTCCTCTCGCTGTGTCTCTCTCTGACAAATAAATAAATAAAATCCTTTAAAAAAATAAAAATCTTTTTAAAAAAGTAAAAGAAAATAAATGCCTTCTTTCCCCCCCCAAGGTTTTTTTTTTTTTTCAGCATAACAGTATTCATTATTTTTGCACCACACCCAGTGCTCCATGCAATCTGTGCCCTCTATAATACCCACCACCTGGTACCCCGACCTTCCACCCGCCACCCCTTCAAAACCCTCAGATTGTTTTTCAGAGTCCATAGTTTCTCATGGTTCACCTCCCCTTCCAATTTCCCCCAACTCCCTTCTCCTCTCTATCTCCCCATGTCTTCCACGCTATTTGTGTAATGCCTTCTAATAGGTGAGATACATTTCTATGGAGGACAGCAAGCAGCCCTTTTGCATTCACATTGTGTGAACCTAAACCAGTAGGTTTTGACTGTGTGTGGAAAGGGAGACTGAAATTAGACAGGATTTGGTGCCTTTTGATTGAGAAGCTGTTAAGCCCTAGAATACGCTCTGAAGGCTGGCGTAGAACCTCTTACAGAGAGGGAAATACAGACCAGGCTGGGGGGTTGCTGTGCATTCTCTGGAGGATAACCTTTACTCCACGTTCCTACCAGATCTATGGCTTCATGATTTGAAAAATATTTTTTAAGCCCAGGGTCCTGGTGCTTGTAAAACATCAATGCCTGTCCAGGTCTTTCCCATTTAGCTTTTCATTTTTACGTTCTTGGGTCAAGCTGGTGAATGTAACCCTCAGAAAAATGATAGACCTCCCTGCTCAGAGCCGTGAGAACTACAAGGAGAAATACGGTTCCTTGAGTTGATTCAGACCAGGCACGCTCTCCTGTGTGGCTGCCTCGTTGGACTCAGCCCTGGCCCTCGATACTCCCACTCACCTGTGAAGGCCTTGCCAGAGTGGACATGATCAAAGTCCAGGGATCCTGATTCTGAATGTGTTCTTTGGTATAGTCACTCTGGGCTGTGTATAGACTGTTATAAGGAGCAAGAGTAGGCTTCTGTGGAGGCAGAAAAATCTCCATTTCCAACCCAAGTCATCCATGGAATCTCACGAGCTTTCTTTCTTCTGGGAAGGATGTCATTTCTAAATCATAGCCTCTGAGATTTGTTGGTATCTGTCACACAAAAGGAAGAATTGTTCCTGTGGCATGTTTCCCAGTGTGTTTCCGGAAAAGTGGGTAAAATTCTCTTATCATCTCGGCTTACTTAACGTTTCCGTTATAAACATGTTGCTACCGAGAATGCAAGCAAGCTTTGGTCCCTACAGATGGGGAAAGCCAAGACTGGGATTAGGACAGTCTGGGCAGGAGCCCATGTGTTTTTCCATAATAGCTGCATCAGACCGACAGGGACCTCGTGGCTCTAAATGACGCAAACCCGAGTCTTTCATTATCACCCTGAGATCTCCCCTCCCACCACAACAGCATCTCCTGGCTGTTCTAGAAGGCAGAGAACACTGCTATTTTGTCTTTTGTCAGAGTGCTCTCCCACAGGCTCCCTGGGAAGCGAGGTCTACCTTTCAATGGTGTCCCCATGAGTGAGGGGTGTTGTCCAGGAGGTGGAAGTGGTGAGGACAGCAAACTGTGCCACTTCCATACCCTCCAGCTTGGAGGAGAGGTTCAGGCTCACCATTCCCCATGACTTTGAATAAAATGAAAAAAACAGAATCTAAAATTACCACCCACCTCCCGTCACCCCATCTATGATTCACAGAACCGTTTTACTGGAGTGGACTGAGAACGGCATGTGCCCATCCCTCACTCGGACGGAAGGCAGCATTTCCCTGTGTTGTTTCATCTCTGAATTTTCCTCCACCCTCCTCCCCATCCCTCTCCCCTTCCAGGTTGTGTTCCTGCCCTTCTCTGACGGTGGACATTCTCTATACTGTGTTGAGGATAATGTTCAATAAATTGAGTAAGACTGACTCCATGAGAAGAGAGATGTATTTAAGATTCAATTACAGACTTCGAAATCTGGAAGCAAATGTAACAAAAATCTCAGTGCAATATATCGACCACTGAATTCAGTGACCCCCTAACTTGCCAAGTTGCAGGCCATTGGTGGTCTTGCCAAGAGTGGTCTCAATAGAATGGTGGGGAGAGACTCCCTAATGAACCAGTTCAAGAAGAACAAGTAAAGAAAAGAAAAGGGGACTCCGACCATAGGCAAGTCTTGGAAGATGTTGTGCTACGAAAGGGAGTGGGGTCAAGGGAGGGTTGAGGACAGAAGCTACTAAAGCATGTCTTTTTTTATTTTTTTTTTTTTTTTTTATTTTTTTATTTTTTATAAACATATATTTTTTATATACATATATTTTTATCCCCAGGTCTGTGAATCACCAGGTTTACACACTTCACAGCACTCACCAAATCACATACCCTCCCCAATGTCCATAATCCCACCCCCTTCTCCCCAACCCCCTCCCCCCGGCAACCCTCAGTTTGTTTTGTGAGATTAAGAGTCACTTATGGTTTGTCTTATGTTGGTATTAATGCTGTTTGCTGATCCAGGAAAAAGAGAGAATCGATATGACCCATTCATCAACTCTTGTCCCTAAAAGCAGAGTCCTCTGAGAATGATTCAATTTTGTTTTATGGTCACTTTCGTTTCTACTAGTTTATAACTGCTTCAGGGTAGAAATCATGTCTGATTCATTCTTGCATTTCAAAAAAATGCTTTGATGTCAGATCCACAGGGGCAGGGATTTGAATGCCTTTCATCCTTATTGCGTCCACGGTGCCTGGCAGAGTACTTAGAGCACAGTAGGTGTTTGATAAACAGTTGTGGAATTGAATGGCTGCTTCTAGCATGAATGCATGAGTGTATGAATGAATGAACAAATCCGATTAAATGCTTTTTTGGAGTGTTTGTTGGAAAATTGGAATCATGAGCTGTCTTCCCTCCTCTGTTTTTTTCCAGTTCTAGAAACTTGCTCTTGAAACACAGAAGCACACTCGGGAAATGTAAATTTAGTATTCATCTAGAAGAACAGATAGCTGCAAAGGAAACTATCTACTTGTTTCAAGTTCTCAAGAGGAGTGATTTGCGGGGGTTACCTCTATTTTGGAATATCTTTTGGTTTTCTTTAGAGTTATAAAGTGCTTTCCCACCTGTCGTCTCATCCTTTTATCAGTCTTGAAAGGAGGTGAGAATAAGAATTATTATTCTGATTTTAGAAGTATGGAAACAGAGGTCCAGAAGAGTTCAATAATTTACTCAAGGTCACATAGTTCATTAGCACAGAACAGAATCTTGACCTCAAATATCCTTGCTGTCACTTCAGTGAATTAGTATTTAAGTTCTCAATTTTGTAAGAGCTCTTCACCCACATCCTGTGACTCAGAGGATCCACTCCTGTTTTTATTCCATTTGTTTCATTTCTGTGCAAAGCAATAACAAATCTGTGTTTCTCAGGGCAGGACATGGTTCATTAAGCCTCTGCAAAGTTTCTAACCTTTTCCAAGACTAGAGGCAGATGGAACCAGCCATAATGAGGTTGACTTTGCTTGGTGGGAATTGCTGGGTTGGACTGGATAAAGAGCATCCAGCCTGGAGGCTGACTCCTCCAGGGGCATTTTGGGATTTGAGATACGTGGTCCCTGCAGCAGGCAGACAGGAGATGAAACACGACTGTTTACCAAATCAAAGCAAACGTTCTATTCTTTGAAAGGTGAGACGGAGACTCCTCCCTCTTTGAAAAAGCTTGTTGAAAATGAGTTCTACTTCAAAGTGTGTTGATCTGGGAAATGTTGGCTCTAGTCACATAGACCTTGTGACTATGTTATGAGACAACCTTGACAAGCAGAGGACATGTTCCCAAATCAGTGGACACAAGAGCCTATTGTATTTCCTGGTGAATGAAATACACATGAGAATAAACCAAGTATGTAATGCACATCACAGATGTCAAGTTTAGATTCACTCACACATGCGTCTAGGGCTGCCATAGGAGCATAGCAAATGCAGTTGCACAAGTTACACAATATTTATAGACCAGTAGATTAATTAAAAGACTCACATTATGAACAACCGGGTTATAGTGCCGCACTGTTATCAACTCCTAAAGGGATATGGGGTTCTATTTCTTTTCTTTTTTTAGAAAAAAAATTTCAGCATTATTGAGGTATAATTGATAAATCAAATTGTAAGATAATTAATGAGTGCATAGTGTGATTTGTTATACAGATATATATTGTATTGTATCTTAATCTTTATCTATTATGAAATAGAATAAGCTTGAATACTTGACATTGTCAGGAGCTGACTATTTCTGTGAAATAATGATACTGTCTTAGAGTCAATATACCTAGATAGCTTTCTTTTTTTAAAATTTTTAAATTTATTTTTAAAAAAGATTTTATTTATTTATTTGACACAGAGAGAGAGAGAGAGAGAGAGAGAGACAGCAAGAGAGGGAAGACAAGCAAGGGGAGTGGGAGAGGGAGAAGCAGGCTTTGCGCTGAGCAGGGAGCCCGACACAGGGCTCCATCCCAGGACCCTGGGATCATGACCTGAGCTGAAAGCAGATGCTTAATGACTGAGCCACCCAGGCATCCCTTGCACCTAGATTTCTATCTACATTTTGCTTTCACATAATCACAGGGAGTTTAGTGGAAGAACGAATAATTACTAAATTTTAATTGATGGATTTCCTCCCTCCCTCCCCTCATGGAGCACATGTGCTAAGTGAGCCTGCTCTAGATATTGGGAATATAGTAGTGAATACTGCAGATGTAGTTCTTGGTCTCAGGGTGTTTGTAGTTGAGATGGGAAGAGTGTGGTGGATGGAGGAATTTGAAATAGCAAACCACTAATTACGCAGACAATTAACCATGTTTACAAGTGCGGTGTAGAAATATAGGGTGATTGAGTATGGAAGACAGAAATGGATATATTTAAGATATATTTGAGCTGAATCAATAGGCCTGGTGATGTATTAGATGTGGGTGTGAGCAGTAGTGAAGGTGAGCAAGGAGTCAAGGACATGACTGGATAATTAGTTGGTTGGCTGGTAACCTATCAGGGGGGGAAGACCAAGGAGGAACAGGTTAATAAGCGAAATCCAAGGGAAGCATCTGAGTGAAGATGCCATAAATTGATCTCTTTCTTCCTCCCTCTCTCTTTCTCCTCCCTCTCCTGCTGTGTCTCTTCCCCACCTCCCAAAGAAAAGTGAATTTCTCAAAGTCTTTTGGTTCCCCCAAAGAAAGTTACCATTTTATGAGCCGTGCAGATGGGTTCAGCAAAAGTCTCTGGGGCAGGTTTTTCCACACATGATTGTAATGGACATTCTAATGTCACTCTATTTAGGAATCATGATGGTACCATGTCAACATTTAATGGCCTTCCATTTGTATGCTTGTCGTTTCCTTGTTCTACATTGTACTGTGAGCTTCCTGGGGGTGAAGGTAGCACTCATCTTTTGTATCCTTCAGTCTAACACAGTGCATGACATTTAGAAGGTAACAATAATTATTTGTTGAATTGAGAATTATAAGAGAGTTGTATGATCTGGCTACAATGAACTTGTGTTATCTGATTCCTTTTTATTTTTTTATTTTTTGGTCAGAGAGAGAGAGAGCGAGCGAGCACAAGCAGGGGGAGCAGCAGGCAGAGGGAGAGGGAGAAGCAGGACCCAGGGATCATGACCTAAGCTGAAGTCAGACACTTAAACCAGTGGAGCTCCCCCGGCATCCTGTGTTATCTGATTCTTGCCTAGACTTGATGAGGTCTTTCCTGGAAGTATTTATATCTATGTATGGCTCCTTTTAGGGAAGAGGTAATTCTGTCTTGCCAACCAGGACATCTCTAATCCTGATATATGGTTACATTTCATAAGTAATTGTGCAGTTTTTACGAAAAGGAGAGCAATGTGAATTAAGGTATTCAGCAGATTTTACAAGTAAGGGGGACAAATTTGCCACCAATAAACCTGAAGAACCTCAGGAAGTAGTTCTGAGGCTTGTTAATAGAGTAGAACATTCTTACTCATAAGCTGACCACTTTTAGATTAGCCAAGTTTGGCTCAAATATCAGACCCTTAATTAATTTTCACAATTGACCAAAATTGGACTAATCTGACACATTGATACTCAAACCTGAAAGTATGGTGACTTTTCTTCATTAGTTTTCAACAGCATTCCAAGGAAACTTTGGGGTTTGATGGAAATCTCAAGCAAGCCAATTGGATGGGGCTCCAATCTGTTATTTTTGCCTTTATCCAGGGACACTTGTTTGTATTTGATTTGTTTACAAGTCCGTAAAATTTCCACTGGAGGATAAGTTCCATGGCTTGAAAGAAAGAAGAAAAAACTTCAGAAATTAGTGTCACATAACAATCCTAAAACTGTTCTCAAATAACTGTAATATTCCTACATGTAAAATCCCTACTTGAGAGCTGGTGGTAGCACGCTAGCTGTTTTTGGGAAAGTACGAAACCTTTATCAGCTCAAACATCAAAAGGCTACAGATCTGTTTACAAAACACATGGCACATTTCTAATCATTGTATTTATCCCTCCCCCTGCTTTTTTTTTTTTAACTGCCTGTTTTCTTATGTGCATTTGTCAACTAAGTTGTGAACTTCTTAAGAACAGTAACAATTATTTTTGTCTCTATTGAGTTTAGTATAATGCTTAGCTTGATAGAGTTATGCCAAATGAATAAATGGATGAACGGATGGATGGATGGATGAATTTGACTATTAGAAGAATGATTGACGCAACACTAAGACCTGAGACTTGGTAATTGTGTTCTAATCCTGTCTCAGCGATTCTGTTTTTGTAAGACCCTGAATAAATTAATTTTGTAGCTCATTATGTTAAATATAAAATTAAAAAATAGAGTGTGTTTTGCAAATTAAGGATAATGAGTCACCACTGTTTCTTGGGACTAGAGGGTGCATGAGCAAATTAATTACAAAGGCTTATGTTATTATAATTATAATGTTAATTATAAGACAGAGCTGCTGTTGATGAAACTAGCCCAGAAAAGTGATGAAATATGAGCAGTTGGTTCAAATCTTGGGCCAATATTCTGGTAGACAAAACCATTACT
The DNA here is from genome assembly GCF_030435805.1 of Mustela lutreola. Taxonomy (NCBI): domain Eukaryota; kingdom Metazoa; phylum Chordata; class Mammalia; order Carnivora; family Mustelidae; genus Mustela; species Mustela lutreola. The sequence continues at coordinate 60,312,720 of NC_081302.1, read as the reverse complement.
CATTACTTAGAGGACCTGAGACCAAAGTTTGATGCAATATAGGGGATGTTGGATCTCTGTAAATTTAGTCACAGCAATGACCTAGTAGCCAAAGGAGACATTGAAAATCAAGGCAAGTTTGAAGAGGAAAAGCAAACACCATTGTCAAAGGGAAAGGTTTCTACTCATCTACTGCCAGGCTGGATGAATGTAGGGATGAAAAAATGCAATGGGATACAAAGTTGCTTTTCTGTGCAAGGTCTTGTGCTAAAGGAAATTAGAGATGGGTTACTGAATCAGGGGAGACAGGACATATACATATAACAAGGAAAGCATAAAGGGCTCCAGAGAAATAGTGTTCAAGTAGTATCAGAATTCATGAGGAAGAGAATAACCTTTCCCTAAATATTGCTGATACTGTGGTTACTTATGCCTTGGTTTTCAAATGCAATAAAACCTCTCATCCTCTCCATAGAGCCTTTAGCATAAATAAATACGTAGAAAGTGCTTCTGGCAAAGGCATGCATTCCCTAAAGAAGGAAGCCGTTTCCATAAACGTAAACCTCTTCTGGACCGTGGCAGTCAGCTCCATTTTGTTTCTGTCCCACGGCATGATGGTGCTTGAAGTTGCAGAGCTGTCTCTGATTCTGGGCCAAAGTTGAATCATTAGATTGCTGACCTCACCACACCATGTGTTTTGTATTAAAATTGTGTGTGTGTGTGTAGCAAATGAAAGTGAGGACTCACCAGGTCCTATATTCTTTATTATTCATACTTATACCAATGTTTTTATAATACCTTGAAAACAATGTGTTTCTGATATATTTAAAGTACCTCACTTTTGTAATGTAGAATAATAATATAACCCAGAAAGACTAAGTAAGTACACGGTTGGTCTGTATAACCACCTACAAACAACAGTAACTTTTGACCTTCATGTAAATCTTTAAATTTGACCTAAAAACAGAGAACAAACTGAAGGTTGCCAGAGAGAAAGGGGAAGGCGAGTAAGCAAAATGGGTGAAGGGCAGCGGGAGTTAGAGGCTTCTAGTTATGGAGGGAATAAATCACAGGAATAAAAGGCACAGCATAGGGAATATAGCCAATAGTATTGTAATCACGTTGTGTGTTGACAGACAGTAGTTACACCGAGCACAGCAAAATAAAGAGAAGTCAAATCACTGTGTTGTACATGGGAAAGTCATGGAAAACTGTGTCAACTATAGTCAAATAAAATAATTAAAAATAAATAAGATAAATCTTTAAATTTGAATATGTTTAATTTTCCTAAAAAAAAAAAAAAGATAGATGATAGATCTAGAAAGTTTGAAGAAAAAGGACATACATAATCACACCCTAACTTAATACACAACCTTTTCTTCTCATATATTTCCTTCCAATTATTTTTTATTATTTTTAATTTTTTAAAAGATTTTATTTATTTATTTGACACAGAGAGAGAGAGAGAGATCACAAGTAGGCAGAGAGACAGGCAGAGGCAGAGGGGGAAGCAGGCTCCCCACTGAGCAGAGAGCCAGATCTAGGGCTCGATCCCAGGGCCCTGAGATCATGACCTGAGCTGAAGGCAGAGGCTTAATCCACTGAGCCACCCAGGCGCCCCAACTTCCAATTATTTATATGTCCATGCTCTTACCTTCTACTCCTTCCAAACCCACATTAATCTGGATTCTGCCCCCACCATGCCACTGAAATTCAAGTTAAAATTAAAGTCACCAAGGAACCCAATGGTTTCTCTTCAGTCCTTAGCCTGCTTGGCCCATCAGTGACACTCAACACAGTAGAGGCCTCTTCACTCTTCTTGTTCCAGACACTCTGGGCTTGACTCATTTATTGTGCACATTCTGTTCTTTGGCCCTGGGCTTCTAGTATGTTCTGTGCTTCCTCCTTGGAAGACTCTACCTCTCAGTTTCTCTTTCACCACTTAACCTCTTCTCTTCTTTCAGATCGCAGCATAAAGATCACAAAGTTAAATTAAATCATTGAATTTCTGCTTCAAAATAGTCCTCAGACATGTAATTATGGGATTCCTCTCTCTCTTTCTGTCTCACCCTCTAAGTCCCTGGAAGGCAGAAGCCATACTTGTCTTCAACAATAAAGCCTGAGCACCTAGATCATTGCCTGGCACATAATAGATGCTAAGAATTTTTGTTGTGGGTGAGTGGACTTAGGAATAGTTGTGGTCATGGTATACATACAATTTTATACCCTGCTTTCTCATACCAAATCCACATCTCCATGTTGTTGCATTATAATTTTTACTTTCATCAAAATGATACCCACCCATGAATAAGAATATTCAAATTGGAAATAACCCAAACGTCCATCAACAGGAGAATGGTTAAATAAACTGCAGTGTTTTCATTAAATGGAATATTACACAGCAATATTGTACATCTTGCTACATACAACATAGATGAATCCTACAGACTAGAGAATGAAGCCAGAAACAAAAGGGGACACATATATGATTTCATTCATATCAATTTCAAAAGCAGGAAATATTGACTTATGATGTCCCAAGTAAGTATACTGGTTATCCTTGGTGGGGTAATAATTATTTTCATGTATTTTCTTCCAGTTAGAAAGTGCACTGAACTTACAATGTGTATACTTTACTTACGTAGCACTTGAACAAAATGTTTATTTAAAAATAAAAAATTAATAAATTTTACATGCACATCTTTTATAAACATATTTTTATCCCCAGGGTACATGCACATCTTTTAAAGAGGGGAATAGTTCTACAAGGTTTAAAAATAGCATTTCTTTGCTTCCCATTTCCTCACCCTGCAATGTTCATTTCCCCAGAGATAACCTCTTTCAACTTTTTTCTAATTGATTCTTTTGCTTTTGACCTCCATGGATCTAAATAACAAGTCTGATTGTCTCGGTTTTAAGTGTTATCTATTGACTTCCCAATGTGGAAGATGGGGACATAGTTCTTTTTCTTATCCTTTCTTGTGCATTGGTACATCCTTCCCACATCTATATCCTTCCAGTGGGGGTGATTTATAATTTTGATTTGATTAATATTCAATGTTTATTTATATAATATTTTCCATGTGCTATTTCAGTTGAGACATGTAATAAATTATGATCTCTTGCCTTTTGCTGCATTTCTTGTTTTCTCTGTTATCTTTGCTTTGCTTGCTTGTTAGTATTCAGAGAATTCTGATCCCTAATGTTCTACCAGTTGCTTAAATATTCCTCTAAGGCAATCAGACTTACTTGTTAAAATATCAATTTCATTTTGAAGAAATGCCCTAGAGTCTTAAGATTTGCTCTGCCTTGGACTAGTTGCCCTCTATACCCTTATCCTGAAACATGCCTCCAAAATTATTCTAGGTATTTACTTACCCTCTCCTGGGTTGATCTGCTGTTTCTTGTATTCCATATTGCCTTCTTTTTCTTTGTTTTTAATTGAAAGTTTGTATCTTTGGAGGTGTAGTGAAAAGAAGGGCCATCTGTACCCTACTGTTCATAGCAGCAATAGCCACATTCGCCAAACTGTGGAAAGAATCAAGATGCCCTTCAACAGACAAATGGATAAGGAAGATATGGTCCATGTAGACTCTGGAGTATTATGCCTCCATCAGAAAGGATGAATACCCAACTTTTGTATCAACATGGGCGGGACTGGAAGAGATTATGCTGAGTGAAATAAGTCAAGCAGAGAGAGTCAAGTATCATATGGTTTCACTTATTTGTGGAGTATAAGAAATAATATGGAGGACATGGGGAGATGGAGAGGAGAAGGGACTTGAGGGAAATTGGAGGGGGGGATGAACCATGAGGGACTATGGACTCTGAAAAACAATCTGAGGGTTCTGAAGGGGCAGGAGGTGGGAGGTTGGGGGAGCCTGGTGGTAGGTATTACAGAGGGCACGTATTGCATGGAGCACTGGGTGTGGTGCATAAACAATGAATTCTGTTACACTGAAAAGAAATTAAATGAGAAAAAGGTAGGTGGGACATAAAAATGTTAAGGTCTTATATGTAGGAAAATGTTTTTCTTCTGCTCTCCCACTGGATTGATGATTTTGTTTTATATAGAATTCTATGTTAAAAATAATTTTCTTACACAATTTTGAAGACATTGCTCTATTGACATAACTTTCTGTGTTAAGATTCAGAAGTCTGTGGTCATTCTTCCTTTTGTGTGTATGTTTCCTGTTTTTCTTCTTCTGCAGGAGTTTCTCTTTGTGCTTAATGATCTGAAATTTCTATTGTTGTGTCTTGCTGTGTATGAATGTAATTTCACCTGCTATTCTGGTCAAAGACCAGATTTTTTTTTTTTTTTTTTTTTTTTTTTAAAGAGAGGGTTAGTGAGAGGAGGGCATAATCTTAAGCAGACTCCATGCCCAGCACAGAGCCTGAATCAGGGTTCGATCTCACAACCCTGAGATCATGATCTGAGCTGAAATCAAGAGTCAGATACTTAACCAACTGAGCCACCCAGGTGCCCTTGAAGTGGACCCATTTTAATCTGAAAATTCAGATCTTTATATTCTGGGACATGTTCTTGAACTATGTTATGAAGGATTCCTCTCTTCTCTTTTATCCCTTACTAGAATCCTACTATTAGATCTCCTGGATTAATTCCCAAGGTTTTTTTTATGTTTAATTTCCAATTTACTGTCCCTTTTCATGCTTGGAATAGTCTCTTCTCTATCTAAAGATATCAATGATTCTTTTTTTTTTTCTCCATTCATAGTCTTTATTTTCTCCAGCTTACTTTTTTTTTTTTTAAAGATTTTATTTATTTATTTGACAGAGAGAGATCACAAGTAGGCAGAGACACAGGCAGAGAGAGAGAGAGGAGGAAGCAGGCTCCCTGCTGAGCAGAGAGCCCGATGCGGGACTCGATCCCAGGACCCTGAGATCATGACCTGAGCCGAAGGCAGCGGCTTAACCCACTGAGCCACCCAGGCGCCCTCCAGCTTACTTTTTTTACTTGTCATTTATTTTTGTCCCAATCTTCCAAGCTATTGAGTGCTTAGATGGCTGGTAATATAGATAATATTTTATAAAGTTTGATTATAACTGGGGGATTGGGAAGTCTGAGCATGTGGGTGAGACTCACTGATTACAGTAGCATGACCAGCTACATTGGTTTGCAGGGGACTGCCCCATTGTTAGCACTGGAACTCCCATATGCCAGGAAACTCTTCAGTTCTGGCTGAGGTCACCCTCTTGGGGACAATCTTTATGGGGTGAACTGTCTGGAAATGTTCATTGGGAGTCCAGTGCCATCAGTTGTTTTCTCTCAAGCTGGCAGATTCCCCAGTGAATGCAATTCCCATTTCCTGCATGGAGGTCAAAGTCCTGCTTGTAAACATTCTTGGGCTCTGGTTGAGGGTATGCAGCAGGGATTCTCAGCTTCCCACACGAAAGTATCCTCTAGTTCTCACTTCAGCTGCATCTGGTTTTTCCCATTCCTTATTTACAGAGTTCCTGCCATGTATCAGGCGCTAAGTACTGGGTGAGCAGCAGTGAATAAAACATAAAAATTTCTTCCTCTGTAATGCATGTAGGAAGGCAGACAATCAATCAATTAATTAAAAAAATACAATTTGTCAAAGAGTGATAAATGCTATAAGTAAAAAGAAAATGTGGGAAAAGGAAAGACAGAGCTAGGGTAAATGGCCTATTTTATGACTACTTTAAATAGAGTGGTCAGAGAAGACCTTTCTGAGAAGATCCATTGAGCAGAGACCTGAAGAATATAGGGTAGCTAGTGAAGAAGAGTTTTTCAGGCAGAGGGAACAGGCATAGTCCCTAGGGCAGGAATGTACCTGATATCTCTGGAGGAGAGCAAAAAGCTATGGTTGTAGCATAGTGAGCTATTGAGTAAAGGGGAGAATAGCCACGCTAATGCTGTATGGAAAATATACTGTAGGGGTCAAGAGCAGAAATAGGAGGCACCATTAGAAGCCTGTAGCACCAACCCAGTCAAGTCATGGCAGTGTCTTGGACGAAAATGGTGACCAACTTGTTAGGGGAAGTGGTTAGATTCTGGATATGTTTTTTGGATTTATTAATGGGTTCATTGTGAAGTGACAAAGAAAAAGAAGAAGTGAGCTGATTCCAAGGCTCTTGGTCTGATCACCTGGAAGAATAGAATTGCCATTTACCGAGATGGGGGAGAACATGGGGAAGCAGGTTGGAGAAACATCGTGAGTTTGATTTTGCATGTGTTTGAGACACCTGTGGAATGTATCCCAGAGTTGGTAGATATATGAATCTGGTGTTCAGAAGAGACAGTGGAGATAGAAATGCAGGAGATGGTACTTAAGGTCATGAGATCGGGTGAGCTTGCCTAGAGAGTATTGTAGATTGAGAAGTGGATCAAGGATAGAGCCTACAACACTTCACATTCAGAGGTCAAGGAGATGAGAAGCAAGGAACAGCAAGAAAGTTGGAAAATCAGGAGAGAGAATTATCTGGAAGTCAATGGAAGCTATGTTTCAAGAACGAGAGTAGTGATTCGTGTCAAGCCCTGCTGAAAGAGTACTGTGGTTCAGAGGTCTTTTGATCATCTGGTCCAGAGAGCTTGTGTCACAACCTCCAAGAGCAAATGAGCCTTTTGCTGAGGTTGGAGGAGAGAGAGTCTCCTGGTTGTGTGGAACAGGAGAGGAGATAATGCTTCTTAGATTTAGATAATTGCTTCTTAGAGTTGCAACCACTCTGCCTTATCCTAGCACTCCCTTCCTTCACTCTACTTTTAAATTGATGCCACCAATTTCTGAGCCTTTAAAGAATCCCATGATATCAATTACATTGATTCATACCTTTCCTTTACTGCCTGTTTCAAAGCCAACCTTCTCAGATGTGCTAAGTCATTTACTACTGAATAATTTACAACTTTCAAGCTTTGCAAATAAAATTGCTATTGTTTCCTCTTATTTTACTCTACTCCTTGTGGATTTAAGCCTTTTAAAGAGATCCTTTCACTGTCATTTAGGGAAGGAGTAATAGTAGATGTATGTGTCCAATCCATCTTCTTTGCCTGGAAGTCATGACCACTATTTTTAATAGCGTGAAGTTGTCAAATGTTTGGATATACATCATTTATTTAACTATTCCATAATGTTTGGACACTTGGGCTGCTTCCAATGACATGTAATACTATGCTATAAATCTTGCATATAACATTGTCTATGATTAGGATTTTTTGCTCTGGATTGATTCCCAGAAATTCAATAATTGGGTTAAGAGATATTAGCATTTGATACAATAAAAGCAGTATGGTGAATGGTTCAGAGCAGCCTCTGGAGTATGCGTCAGAGTGCTTTCATTTGGATCCCTGCTCTGCCAGTTACTAGCTGTGTGACCTTGGGCAACTTTCTTAAACTTTCTGTGTTCCAGTTTCCTCATCTGTCAAATAGGGGTGATAGTAGTATTATTACAGAGGAGAATGAGGTATATTAACACATGTCATTTACTTACACAGTTATTAATACACAGTGGTTAATAATGTTAATACAGTCAGTTAATATCCTTACTACCATCATCATTATCACTGTCTGACTCTTGATAAGTTGCCAGGTTGCTTTTCAAAAGGGGATCAACCTGAATGCAACTTGCAAGGATGCCATGTAAACACCTCTTTGCCAATCAAACTCAGTCACTTTTTAAAAACGTCTCTTAAACAACACTTTAATGAATTTTATATAGGTTTCATAATAAAAACATGGACTACATTGCTTATGTTCCAGGCTATAAAAGGGAGATAATTGCAAATTATTAGCAAACTCTGATACAAGGGTTTCAAAGTGGTAAAGTCTTATCATACATGAATTCAACTTGAGAAAAGTTGAATCTCACCCTCTAGAAGGTGAGAAGGAGAAGGAGGAGAGAAAGAGAGAAAGAGAAACTATATTTAGGTTTACAGTGATTCTTTCTGACCATTCCACTTAATGAATGTGCATGACTTTGAGATGGAAATTTGGACCTGCTTTTCCTCAGTTGGTCTGAATTTTAATGTGCCTCTTCTAATGTGAACATTTTGCTCCTGCATATTGTGGTTTTAGAGTTGTAGAGCATTTCTCATACCATGTACCTCCTGGACCCAGGACAACACTGTTCGCCATTTTGAGAAAGTATCAATATTCTCAAGTGATGTTCACTTTGAACATGTGTGAGCCTGCTTAAATATCCAAAAGTTTGTGGGCAAAAATGATCACATCATGTTCTGTCTGCAACTAAAATAAATGGTATTGTCCAGCATTTTTTTTTTCCTGTTTGAGGCTTTTGATTTTACTATTAGCTAGGTGATTTTCACTGATGACACTGTTCCTTCTGATCAGGACATACTTCCCTTCTTTATTTGCCTGGTAAATTTAGACCCATCCTTCAAGGCAGCTCAAGCTTGAAGTCTTCCTGGGCTCCTGTCTACATATCAGATCACTGTATCCAGTCCACTGTGAGTGGACATCTAGGATAGCAGTTATAGTCATTGAGTCATAATTGTAGGTCTCTCCCAACATTAGAATATGAACTTCTCCATGATAGAGACTGTGTGTTATTCATTATTGGCACTTAGTAGATATTTAACAAATATTGTTGAGTGAGTGGATAAGGAAAGGAAAATGAAATAGAAGAACCATGATATAGAGAGTTATCACCATATATAAGGATAGAATATAAGAATGAAAATTGCTCCATAATAGCATTAATAACTACCAGTTATCAGAGACCTGCATTATACTCTTCCTCGGAAATTCCTCATATATCATCTCATTTATTTTACAGATAAAGGAAAATTAACCTCAGAGAAGTCACATGGCCTGCCTGAAGTCCCATGACTAGTAAGGCAAGAGCAAGGATTTCAACCCAGTTTATGCGTTTCTACTATTGTCTCCTGCTTCTCTGATTTAGCCCTGTCAGGTAGAAGAGAGCTCAGGTAGGATGATTAAAAGCATCTACCAAATATTATGAAGTTAGTGAGACCCTCCCTGATTTCCCGGGTACATCCTTATGTGTCCAATTTTACTTCTGGAAATAAAGTTCCTGATCACAAAGTGCATTGCCAGAATGTATTCTCATTAACAGAAGTGCCACTGGTCCTTCAAGAGACCACTAAGTCCTATAAAGGAAGCACAAGTTCAGTGTGGAGAAGTGGGTCATGACATTGTTGCGGGGACTCAGGCCTATCCTGAGACTCATTCTCAGGGATAATTAGGAGACATGTTCTTGCATTAAGCTGGATGTGAGACTTTGGAGCCGGGCCCCTGAACAGAACTTTTTGGAAGGGAGGAGACAGTGACGGGGCAAGGAATGTGTGCATTGGGGGAGGGCCCTATGTCATCCTTGAGATGATCTCCTAAGATTGATGACAACAGGAAAAGCTGTCTCTGAGCAAGTGAGAACTATTTACGTAGCACTGGGACAATGACTAAAGTCCACTTGCTTGTTGGATTCAAATATTATGCTGATGCAGTGCTAAACGGAGGCTTTCTAAGTGTGAGTCATGATGACAAACCACTGTAACAAGATATATTGAAACACTCGCCCTCCCATACTCAAAGTCACTGTTGGCTATGATGGTTCCAAAATTTTAAATCTCCGCAGATCCTTTAGCTATAACTTTACTAAATCAAATGTAGCAGGGTGATCTTGGCTATACTTATGGTAGAAGGTGGACCTTGGGAAACAGAATGCCTCCCCCTAGATCCCCAGCCAGTCATAATTGATAGGGATGAAGACATCTTTTTAATGAAGGAACAAAGAAGAGGCCAGGGTATGAGCAGGAATATGGGAGAGAGATGGAGAGAAGAGACCACAAAAGAAGAGTCAGTGTCCAGTTCCCAGGCCAGCCCATGATAGGGGACCATGTTTAATCCTCTGAAGGAGGGTCTTTAGGCAGAAACCATGAGACTTAGAGGAAGGAATTTCACTAGACTTTGGGCCCAAGCAGTTCCGTTCCAGAGTTTAGGTGAAAAGGCACAACAGAGTAGGGAAGGGCGGCACCCATGTCCCCAAATTCTGTTATCCTGAAGCTCAGTGCAGCCATCGTGAATGGGGAAGGTAGGGGAGAGGTGGCAGTGGGGACCACTGGGCACTGCGTTCTATTCTCTGCACAGGGCCAGCAGCTGTGACTGGGTAAAGGGGCCCCATTACAGGCAACACGCCCTGCTGAACAGGCTGGGGTTGAACAGCATGGAGGTACCTGTTCCTGAGCATCTGGCTAGATGTGAAGAAGACACCCATGAAGAATCTCAAAGACATGGGAAGGCTGTGTTTCGGAGGGGGTGAGGGACATGAAGGCTCCATCAGCAGTTACACAGTTAATGTTAACTGTATCTCATCTTGTGGCTTCTCCAAAGGGTCCTGTGGTCACTTACTTGAAGAAGAAATACCTAGTCTATTCAGGATATTAGATATTGTCTCTGAGCAACACTGATTTTCAGGGACCCAGATGCCATTCTAATGCACAGACAGCATGGAGGCTTCTCAGGGCCATGTGATAAGTGGAGATTTGACCTAAGTTCTACCTCATAGAAGGCTCAATGAGACCCCACAATTATTTCCCTAGTGTATTAGTATGTCATTGGTATAGATTTACTCAGCAATCTTCAGAATTCCCCCGTTGGGTCCTTGACCCACGGAACAATTTTCATTCTAATTGGAAGTATCAATTTAGAAACTCTGAGTTCTCCACTTGCCTACTAAAACAGTAAATCCAGGGGCACCTGGGTGGCTCAGTGGGTTAAATCCTCTGCCTTTGGCTCAGGTTGTGGTCCTGGGGTCCTGGGATTGAGCCCTGCATCGGGCTCTCTGCTCAGTGGGGAGCCTGCTTCCTCCTCTCTATCTGCCTGCATCTCTGCCTACTTGTGATCTCTATCTGTCAAATAAATAAATAAAATCTTTCAAAAAAAACCCCAGTAAATCCAAAGCAAAGTCCCATCCTTGGTAAAACTGAAGACATAAATATGATCATTATGGACCCAAAAAGATACAGGTACAGGAATACTTTCACATCCCCATTTGAGTGCCATTTTGGCCAGTAACAAATAACATGGAGGACATAGGGAGATGGAGAGAAGGAAATTGAGGGAAATTGGAAGGGGAGATGAACCATGAGAGACTATAGACTCTGAAAAGCAATCTGAGGGTTTTGAGGGGGTGGGAGGTTGGGGGAGCCAGGTGGTGGGTATTATGGAGGGCACGTATTGCATGGAGCCCTGGGTGTGGTGCCTAAACAATGAATTCTGTTATGCTGAAAAGAAATAAATTAAAAAAAAAAAGAAGAAGATATGGTCCATATATACTATGGAGTATTATGCCTCCATCAGAAAGGATGAATACCCAAATTTTGTTTCAACATGGATGGGACTGGAGGAGATTATGGAGATTATGCTGAGTGAAATAAGCCCAGCAGAGAGAGTCAATCATCATAAGGTTTCACTTACTTTTGGAACATAGGAATAGCATGGAAGACATTAGAAGAAGGAAAGGAAAAGTGAAGGGAAGGAAATCAGAGAGGAAGACGAACCATGAGAGACTGTGGACTCAGAAACAAACTGAGGGTTTTGGGAGGGAGGGGGTGTGGGAATGGCTGAGCCTGGTGGTGGGTATTGTGGAGGGCATGTATTGCATGGAGCACTGGGTGTGGTGCATAAACAATGAATCTTGGAAGACTGTATCAAAAACTAATGATGTACTATATAGTGACTAACATAACACTACATACACACACACACACACATATATATATATAATAAATAAATAAATACAAGTTTCTAGGACTAAAAACAAACAAACAAACAAATAAATAAATAAAAATTTTAAAAATGGATGGATTTTGGATCATGACAGTAATTTGTTGTAAGCTTAATCAGGGAGTAATTATAATGGCAACTAGGTGTGTGTGTGTGTGTGTGTGTTTTATGAGAGTAACATACAACCCTTGGCATTGGCACACAGCTGTTGATCTTTATCCCTCAACATAGAAAATACCTGAAGTAGTTTGCTTTCATCTAATGGGAAGAGCAGTATACCTTCAGTATGCTGCCTCATGTTTATGTTACCTCGCTGTCCTTGTGCCACAAGACCGTATGCAGGGACCTTGATTATCTCATCATCTCACAGAAGACCATGCTCATTAGATAAATACCTGGGAGCAGAACATTGCTGGAACTTGATATGCATTTCTATGCCTGAGCACGCCAGATATCAGAAGATGAACACCATGCAAATAGTAGGCCCAGTATCCCAGGGAAGTGTTTTGAGGGTCCAGTCTGAGACACATTGGGATAACCTCACAAACCAAAGACTTGTTGTGGTGTTTTTCAACCCCTACCACTAGGAAAGAAGAAAATGCCCAATGGAAGTGTTTGGATTTTATAGAAAAAAATTATATGTATATTATATATATACATATATAAACACCAACTTTGGGTATTCTGCTTCTACCAGTTGAAAGGCAAGCAGCTTTGTGTTGAGCCCAGAGGAAGAGAATTGTTTCCAGCTGGTCAAGGTTATAGTGACAGAGCAACAATACTCAAAGTATTTGTGACATATTGTGATGTCAAATGAAGCCCATAGAAAGTCCCAAAGGGATTATCAAGGAGGTGATTCCTAAGGTGTTAGAGCAAGTAAAGGAGCTATTCACCTTTGAATAATATCTGTGGGCTTGCTTGTAGGCCCTATCAGAGACCAGTGGTGGGACTGTGGGAAACCATATTGTTCTTCCAGATTTTACTGCCTTCCATACAGTATCAGATTTATATTTTAACCATTTTTCCTCTTCTCTCTCTCTTTTCCCCATTGTTTTGTATGGGATGAGCTGGTAGAAGTTTCCTCTACAGTCAAGTCCATAGGATATATGGATGTTGAAGAATATTTGTACAGATATTTCTTTTCTAGAAATAAAGGAAGAATAAAACAAAAACAAAGATCTCATTCAGAGATCCAGGGCATGGGCTGGGTGCAGTAACTGAGGAGTTTTGAGGAAAGGAGTGAGAAATAGTGTAACTACAGGAGGGATGGTTTCATTTTGCTAGGCGGGAGCATTCAGGGTGAAGAAGACTGTTAATGTGAGATAGTCAAAGTGGTGGACTGTGATGGGCATTTATTCCTACTCACAGTAGCACAGACTCCTTAGTGCTTCTCTGTGCAAAGCACAGCACCTACTCTCCAGCGGCTGAAGTGGAGTGTCCTTACCATACCTGTTTTGAGACATGACTTGGGGCCTTGCACTTGGCTGTGTATTCACATTTGATTCTGTAGCCATTCATGATTCCTAAGGTTATCCTATATAATTTTATAAATACCTTTTCTACTCAAATCAACTATAATAATCTTCTACTGCATCTAAGAACCCTAAACAGTGCTCTCGATAAAACGTCCTTCCAGCCACCACATTAAGGAAGCAAGAGGATTCCCTAGGTAGTGGATAGGAGCATTCCTGTCACTGTAAAGAAATAACCCCTCCCCCATTATATATTTAACAATTGACATTCTGATTTAAACATTGGTTTCTTGTAAGTTTGGTTAGCACAAGTCCATCCCTGCTGAGCTTCATCTCCTCCAGACACACTGATAAGATCCAGCAACTTTGTGGCTGCCAACCATGGGGTTTTGTCTTAGTGGTTACCATGGATCCCTCTGATCACTCTCTCTTTCCCTCTCAACTCAGAAATTCTGCAACCATCCACCTCCTAGAGCTCACATCTCTATAGTATGTTCACACACATTTCCTCATTCATTCCCCCTTAACAGGGCAGGTACACATTTTTATCTTTAGAGTTTTTAAAAAAAATTAAAGTTAAGGGAAAAATTTAACCAGCTAAAGATTAAAAAAAAAAAAAAAAACAAAAAAACCCTAAAGTTAAGAGAAGTTACATTGAACTAGCTAGTAAGAACCAGAACTCAGGTCTTTGGACTCCTAGACCAGCCTACTGCAGAGTGCTCCGCCCCTTTTACCTTATCCAGAGAAGCCATGAGGTAGAGGGACACCCCTGTAGCAGCTAATGCCATCCACGCCCTTCAACAAATACCCATGGAGATCGTGGGAGTGACCCAAGGGAGTGTAATTCATTTCTAGGTGGTCTGAGCGTTTCTACGCCTTGTGCTTTCTGTTTGTTTTGTTTTGTTTGTATATGTGTTACTTTGAGCTCCTACGTTGTCTTGCTGTGGGGTCCGGTGTCTCTGCCTCTCTTCTTTTTTTCGTTCGTTCTTTCTTTTTTTTCTTTTTTTCCTCATTCTCATGTAACTTCACAATTGCCTTTCCTACAGGTAGATTCACAGAAATGTGAATGTAGTGTTCACCAGCCCCCTGGGACTGTCGTGAACATTGAGCCCGTGTGTAATGTGGGAGAATTTGCTCTTTCCAGAAAGTGAAACAGGGAAGCACAGAGGCAAGCTGGTCCAAAGGAGTTCTGTGTTGGCTAGTGAGAGACGTTTTCATCTCTTCATGGATGACTTAATGCCAAGTAGATACGCACAAGTTATACAGATCACCACAGGAACAAAATTTTCATGAATATAAACTTTTCACAGAAAGGGCCCTTTTCTGAGACTGCAGAAAAGGGATCGAAACCTTCTAGACTGTTCAGTTACATGCTGTGCATATCCACGGTTTCATCTCTTTGAAGTTTGCTTTCAACTCCCACCATGTGACTTTGTTCTAGGGCCCACCTCAGTCTTTCAACCTGAACTTAATTAATTTACATTTCCATGTCCTCTGAGGTTCACCAACAGGTCCTACTGCTTACATTACTCCTTCGGGTACTTAGAAACCCAAAATGTTTCTTTTCTTATTTTGCTGTTTGCATAGCAAGTAGGAATCTAGGCTTTTTACATTGTTTCTACCCCAAAACCCAAATAATTAGGCTTCTATGGTACATGAACTATTATTCATTCCCTAAGAAGAACAAATCAAGGTATTGTGGCAGGTTTTTACCCTTACTGCTCCCTCTCCATGGCAGTGCTATTCATTCATTCATTCATTCATTTAATTGGCATATATTAATCTCCTCAGCCCTTTATATAAATCCCATTAAATGTGTTTTAAAACTAAACATGACCACGGCGCATGGGTGGCTCAGTGGGTTATTTATCTATTTGAGAGAGAGAGCACAAGCCGGAGGGACAGGGGGAGGGAGAATCTCAAGCAGACCCATGCTAAGTGGGGAATCTGACACGGAGCTTGATCTCACAACCTTGAGATCCTGAACGTGAGCCAAAATCAAGAGCTGGATACTTAACTGAGCCACCCAGGCACCCTGACATGACCTCTTCTAATTAGGATCTTACCACCTAGCTGGGCTGTGGAACAACCCATGTTATTATAGAATATAATGTAATTATATAAATGCATCCATATGTGTTCTGAGGAATATGAATTGTGCATGTTGTTACATAATATAAAGGGTACATCCTTTTAATATTTGAGAAAGATGCAGAATTTCCTCACTTGACTGAATTCTTGAAGATCTAGAACAGGCTCAGTTGTTTCGACTACTTACTAACTGCTAACAACAGTTGTTATCATGCGTTAGCCTGATAAGTTCTCTGCTAACAGGTCTGGGGGCCCAGGACTGTCTAACTCAGCCTCCGGTGCCCCCACATTGCTGCGAACTGCCCTGACTCTCTTCCTTTCACCTGGCACTAGGAAAGTGGACTCCCAATCATTTGGTGGAAGGTGACGGAAAGAGAGCACACCATAGAACCTTAGTGGCATTGAATGCAGCAAAACCACATGGTTGTCTTTCTTCCAATCCACGGGGAGTAAATTTCTTCCTTCTCAAAAGGAAGGGACTTGGGGCGTCTGGGTGGCTCAGTCGGTTAAGCCTCTGCCTTTGGCTCAGGTCATGATCCCAGGGTCCTAGGATTGACCCCCACATCAGGCTCCCTGCTCAGTGGAGAGCCTGCTTCTCCCTCTCCTCCCTACTCATGCCCTGTCACTATTTCTGTCTCTCTCTCAAATAAATAAATAAAATTTTAAAAATAAAAATAAAAAAGGAAAGGACTCATCTTTGTAGGGGAATCCATTAAGAATCTTTTTTTGGTATCTTCTTTAATTTTCTTTTTCTACATGTTCATTAAATATTAGTGCTTCTCCCTAACACAAAAGCTTCAACCTGCAGTTTGGATAAACTTGCTGCTGGTATACACTAATACTTTTGAGCTCTGAAATTAACATGGGTAAAATGGAAAGATTATATGTTCATGTTTGAGAATTTTTAACTACAAACTTTAGATGAAAAAAAAACGTATTAGTTTAAACAGAGCCTGAAGGACCCTAATATATTCTCCTCCAATATTATGGGTAATAAATTACTTTAATTTCTGACCTCATCAAGCCATCTTTTTCCACTCCTCAAAGTTCAAGTCAAACCATCGGGTATGTAAATGAGTTGTGGTTTACCACTTGAGCCTGTGTTTCTTTCCTAGAGTTGACTCATCTAGCAAGACTAAATTGTTTCAGATCTGGGAACTGTTTTTTCATACAAGAAAATCTGTTCATTTTATGGTCTCCCTAAAAATGCTGATCAATTTCAGATAGGGCCAGGCTTTTCTTGCAGATGACCTCAGCTTTTGGAGGGTGGTATATTCCATCTAGCTCGTGCCACGGTTCCCATAACGTTGAAGTCTGTCTGTGTCTGTCTCTCTGCCATCGATCTACTTCTGTTTGTCCACCCATCTTTCCATCCTCCACTCAAATAAATTTTGATCATTCACCAAAGCTTGCCGAGCACAGTGTTGGGCACAAAGCTACATAGAAGAGTAACACAGAAACAGAGGTAATAGTGTAATCAAAGGGATGGACAGGTAAACAGACTAATTACAATACAGAGGGGACCTGTGTTTTTTAAGTGTTTTCACCCTTACATTTATGGTACTGAGAATGGTGCCTAGCACAGACAAGGGACTCCAGTCCTCATTGACCAAACTGGATGAAAAAATCACAAGGGCTAGCTAATGCGGTTGGAGGAGTGAGAGTGAGCAGGCAAACCATGGATGAGGGTGGAGAGCATCCAGGGTGGGGTCTGGGCAGTGTGGGGTCCTGTAAGGACTTTGCTTTTACTCTAAGAAAGAACCCATAGACGACTTTGGGCAGAGAGGGTGCAGAGAAGGTGGCTCAGTCAGTGGAGCGTCCAACTCTTAGTTTCTGCTCAGGCCATGATCTCATGGGTCGTGGGACTGAGCACTGTGTTGAGCCCAGTTGGAGCCTGGAACGTGGAGCCTGCTTGGGATTCTTTCATTCTGCCCATCCCCCCACTCATCCTCTCTCTCTCTCTCTCTCTCTCTCTCGCTAAAATAAATAAATACATAAATCTTAAAAAAAAAAAAAAAAAAAAAAAAAAAAAAAAAAAAAAAAAAAGAAGATGACTTTGGGCAGAGGGTTGCTGCTGGGAGAACAGACTGCAGGGGCCACAAGGAGAAGCAGCGAGAGTTATGGCAACAACCCAGCGGAGAGAGGACAGGAGGAGGCAGTCAGCAGCGGTCGAATCTGGATGTATTCTGAAGGTAAGGCTGCCGAGATTTGCTGATAGGTCTGATGGAGGCTGGGAAAGGAAGAGAGCAAGAGTCAAGGATGGCTTCAGCTGCTTGGCATGAGAAGCCAGAAGGAGGATGCTCCCACCCCCAATATCTGCCAGCTAGCTCCTTCTTTGCTCACTTTCTTGAGGTTTCTGTTTAAGTATCCCTTTATCAGAGAGGCCCCCCTTGACCATGTGTAGCACTGATGAAGGCTATTCTCATATGTTGGGTTCTCTCTCCTCTCAGGAAGACAGGAAGGGTTGCTCATTCATGTCCCTTTTAAGTCAGGTGTGACTGGGTGACTCATTTTGGCCAGTGATATGTGAGCAAATAAAACTTGTGCCATTTTTCAGGTGAAACCCTTAACAGTTGGTGTGTGCTTTTTCTCATTTTCCTCAGCCTCTGCCAGAGTAATTAGAAATGCTTGCTGGCTGCAGATTAGTCCTTGGAAAAGGAGCGTCGTGAAGAAATGAAACACCCCACGACAGGCAGCAAGAGTGGTGGAAAATGCGGGTGATGAGAAAGGGAAGTTGGTGTGTGTTTCTTTTTTTAAAAAAAAAATGCATATTACTCTATTTCTGATTATAAAAATGATACAAACTCACTGTGGAGAATTTGGAAAACGAGAAAGGAACTATGAAGAAAATACCCACAAGAATTGTAGGTAACTTGAAATGTTGCTTTTGACTTTCTTCTCAGTCTGTAACTGCATAAATAAAACTCACCTCCTGTTTTGGAATATTTAAAACATTTTCGATTTTACAATGACAATTAACTTGGTGATGAACATCTTTGGCCTCAAATCCTTCTCTAAGTTATTTCATACTGGTGGTGCCTTTCTCCATGACAGAATGAAAACATCTCAAAAGGAGGTAAGAGTGGCTGTCTTCCAGCAGGTGGGGTGGAGAAGGGGCACCCTGGGAGAATGACAGAAATGTCGGGGTTCATTGAGGTCACTATCTCTTGTGCAACCTCTTTCCCTTTTGTGCTTACTGTACTGTCGCAGTTTCAGACTGTAGTTGGCCTCGTGGCATAAGAAATCCTCTAAAAATCCCTGTGATTCACACTCCCATCCTCTTCAGGGTAGCTTGATTTTATTTGGCAATTTGACCACAGCCTTCATGGCCGAGAATATTCTTGTGTGTACTGACAAGCTTGACATGCGGCCCAGCCCTTTCCTATCATAGCCCAGGGAGGTTGGAAGCTACAGTCGACATTTGCCAATCTTCTTTGTAGTAGGCTTCAGGATGTGGTTTAGAGGCTGCCAATCAGATGTGCTCATGTGGAACAGGGTTTAGAACAGAACCAGGAGGAAGGGGAGAGCAGGGGAAGAAGCAGGCTTCTGTGTGGCATGACCAGTAACGCTCAAGATCGATCTGCCCACCTCCCCAGGCTGGGTCCCTTCCCCACCCCAGTCCCAAAGGGAACCACTCTTGTCAGATTGGTGTGTATGCTCCCATTCCCCTTTCTCTCTGTTTTCCGGATATGCCTATAAACATACATTCCACTTTTGTTTTGTTTCTCCAAATTTTTTATGGTGGTAAAATACATATAACATAAAATGTATTGCCTTCACCATTGGAGTGTACAATTCAGTGCTAATAGGTCCTTTCATAATGTTGTGCAGTGGTCACCACCATCCACACATACTGCTCTTCTCATCTTTCCCAACTGAAACTCCATACCTGTTAAACATTAACTCCCCATCCCCTACTCCGCACAGCTCCTGGCCACCACCATTCCACTTTCTACCTCTAAGAATTTGACAACTCTAAGTACCTTATGTAAGTGGAATCCATTCAGTGTTAGCCTTTTCATGACTGGCTTATTTCATGCAGCACAATGTCCTCCAGGTTCATCCACGTGGTAACAGGTGACTCAGGCTGAATTTAATATCCCTTTAAGGCGGAATAGTAGCCCACCTTACGCACAGACCACATTTTGCCTGTCCGTTCATCCACCATTGGACACTTGGTGGCTTCCATGTTTTAGCAACTGTGAACAATGTTGCTCTGAGCACGAGTGTACAAATAATCTCTTCAACACCCTGCTTGCAGAGTATCAGTGAGCCTGTAATACTGACACACAAGTGATGATGACTCCTACTACTACTCTTACTACTACTTACTACTACTACTACTTACTACTACTACTGTGCTTCTCTAAGCTCATCTGTCCATGGTGTTACTTTATTACAGTCCTTGTGGGATGGAGCTTGCTTGTTATTACTACAGAGTGTGTTTGCTTTTGAGGGGGGCTAACACACTGTGCTCTATTTCTAAATGCACCCTTTGAAATAAACCCACCATGTTGTGAACTTCTATCTCATGAAACCATGTGATGCTCTGAATTTAATATACCAAATATGGGTATGAGTCACACGCACATTTTTCCTGAAGAACTACTCCCTTGTGCACTCGAGGATACCTACTTTTCAAAGGTTTTGCCTAGGAGAGGCTAAATTAATATCTTTAGAATGATAATTTTCAAATGAGGGGAATTGTGCTTGTTAGTGTGTTCTGTTTAAGAAAAAGAAATACATGGCTCCCTTTTCAAAGGGGCCTTGAGGGTGACTCAGGCTCTCATGGAGTGGAGAGAGAATGTGACAGAGTCTGGAAGCTCCAGGGCTGACTTCCATCCTTGTCCCTTATCAGCAGTGAAATATCCTTAATGTCTCCGAACCTCAGGATTCTTACATTCGTACTGACCTAATAAGGTTGTTAAGATGACTTGATGAGATAATGTAAGTGCTGGGTACCTAGGACATCCTTAAATAATGTTTAAGCCCCCCTACCCTTTTAGTGCCATTTACAAAGCCTCCGGAATTCACCACCTTTGTATTGAGTACCAGTTATGTGTCCTCAGACACTTTTATAGGCTGCGGGATAAAGGGAGGCATCAGAGAGACGGTCTCAGCCTCAAGAGGTTTTTAACTAGTGAGAAAGGCAGGCCATGGCTAAGTGAACTCAAGAGACTAAGTACAATCATAATATTATGTCCAGGGTCCCCGTATCTTAGCATAGGACATGAAAGAAAGACCTTGACAGAGATGTTGCTTTAGCTGGATCAAAGAGCTCACCAGGCAGCCAAAAAGAGCAGGTACAAAAGCAAAGACAATGAGCATGGAATGCTCCAAAGCTGATGAGCATTTCTCTTTATTTTATAGAATGCTCTGCCCAGAATTTTCACAGTCTCTCCTTTGACTGGGATCCATGTCAAATCTCTGGGTACTGCAATCAATAGAGAAACCAAGAATTCTTCGTGACTATTGCATATATGAGCCTAGACCTATAAGTCTACCTGGAAAATGCTTAGCTTCTACTTTTCTCTGTTACCTGAACTAAGCAAGTCACAGTGGTGGTATCTGAGTATAAATGGGTCCTACCTGTCACCATTGGTCATAAAAAATTTTTCTTTCTGGAATCAGATCATTTAACCTCATTCCTAACAGCCATGCTCAGGTGCTGGGTGGGTGGGTGTTGTTAATAACAACAAATTGCCAACGATTTTCTGGCAAATACAGGAAAAAGTCACTAGTGGGCAGAAAGGTCTGTTCCTCCATGTCCATTTAATAAAGAAAATTCTAGAACATAAATCAGTTTGTTATTAAGAGGGGCCATTACCAGATATAGTTCTTCTGTCTCTATACTCTTTTATAAGCCACAGGCATCTGCCAACTGCTGCCGCTGAGAGAAGAATGTTTATATCCAGGCAGGAGGACAGAAACATGGTAGAAAATGAGAGGGCTGAAACCAATAAGAAGAAATACCAGAAGAAAAAATGCACAATCAACTTTTGCTGTGTATTTTAAGAGAAATTCCAGCCCATTTGTAGCCAAGAGATGATTCATCCTGTCTACAGAAGCACCAAGAGGAATGAACAAAAAACAAGATTCTGTTTTACATAATTCTCATTTTCATGCAAAGAGCTATTCAAACAGCTCATGAAATTAGCCGGCAATTTAACTACCTCACTATATAGAGTGTCAGGGAAAGAGCTCGAGATTTTTCCAGATAAAGATGTTGACAGCTGGGCAATAAGAAAACCATCATAGACCCTGCCCTTCCCTCCAAAATATCAGGGAAGTGTCAAAACCCCTCAGAGATCCTGGGGGAAGTAATGTATAGGAGTCTTTAGGCTGGAACAAAGACCCACCCAAGTGACCTCAGAAAAGGGGATCCAGGGAGTTATCGGTGATTTTCAAAATTGGCTACATATTTACCTTGTCTGAAGAGTTTTTAAAACTATAGAGATTCTTCAGAAATTTTCATTTATTCAGTCTGGAGCGCGACTTGGGAAATCAGGATTTTTTTCAACTCCTCAGGTAATTCTAATGTACAGTAGAGTATGTGAACCAACGATAGAGAATGTAACAACTGGAAGTGGAACAGAAAGGTGCGGGGAAGTGGAACAATCAGGTCTCCCTCACTACACAGCTTCGGGGAGCACCAATGGATACGCGGTCTGTGTGAATGGCGCCCCCTGGAGCGCAGCTCCAGACAAGCAATTCTGTTGCCCTATTGACCATTGATAGGCCCCATCCCTTTCATGAGAGATTGTTACTCAAGTTTTGAATGCTTCCCCATGTCCTTTCCCTACAGCTTTGTTCCTAGTCACCCAAGCCTCTCAATTTCCCAATTTCAAATTCCTGAGAGATAAATTTAACATATCCAGCTATTTTTTTTTTTTTTTCAGGCAGATGGCAAAAGTCACCTGCTTCTGACCAGTCTACCCATGAGGCACCCCTGAGCCAGATGGCTGCCTCAGTCCATCATGGATGTGGAAACACGCAGCCCTGAACTAGAGCTACAGGCATAGGCACCTTTCCTCAGGAAGTACGAGTAGGAAGGTGATAATTTCTCTCTTTTTTGAAGGAAAAAAATAGCTGGTATCTTAAACACAATGAGTTTAGCAGAGGCTGACAGATTTCATTAACAAGGCTTGAACCTTGGGTGACCATAGAATTTACTGACCAAATGAGATATTTCTGAGAATGAAAGGGTGTTATTAAGAATAACATTGGCACAGAAAGTGTAAACCAGCTTGGTTTTCACTTATAGCTATCCTTGTTTAGCTTGAATTGTGATATAAGAGGAGAATAAAAGGACCTAGATAGAATTTCAGGATATGGATCTGGAGAATAACCATGTGTTATAGACACATACAAAAGCACCAGAGTGAAGAAGGGGTTGTGATGAACATGTTCTGGCAACTTCTACTAGGTAGGGTGGAAATTCCTGGAGATGCGGGTCCCCTCATTCTGGTAGTTCTAGATATACAAACTGCCTGCCCAAGACAGGTATATTAATTTCCTAGAGCTTCCATAACAAATCACCACAAGCTTAAAACAATAGAAGTGAATTCTGTCACAGTTCTGGAGGCTAGAAGTCCAAAATCACAGTGTCCCTAGGCTCTAGTGTTGAAGACTGAAAGGGAGGATCCTTCCTGGCCATTTGAAGCTTCTGCTGACTCCAGGCATTCCTTGCCTATGGATGCAAAACTCCAACATTGTTTCTGCTTCACATGGCCTTCTTTTCTGCCTGTGTCTTATCCCCTTCTGTCTCTTATAAGAACAGTGGTCCCCGGATATGGAGCCCAACCAGTTAATTCACTATATCTCCTTTTGAGGTCTTTAACCTAATAGCATCTGCAAAGACCCTTTTTCCAAACAAGGTCACACTCACAGGTTCCAGGTAGACATATCTTTTGGGAAGCCACCATTCAACACACTACAGTAGGCAAGGAACTTGTCAGCTTCACCTAGAACAGCATGGTTTGAAGAAGAGGAGGTGTTCCAGAACTCATTTTCAGGGTACTATATGTTAGACTCTATATTGCAAATAGCAGAAAACCCATCTAAAACTGGCCTAAACAGTAAAGCAAATTAATGGATTCATGGAAAGTCAAGATATAGGGCTACCTCTAGGTGAGGCTTGAACAAGTAGCTGACTCACGTTTCATTCCAAGCCTCCATTTTGCCCTTCATAGAGTTGTTTCCTCATAAAGCTGACTTCACTTGTGGTCCTACAGGATTAGCCTTAGCTCCTGGTGCTGCAAATATTCTTGCTTAGGATCTTCAGGGAAGGAGAGTCCACTTTTCAATGATGCAAACTGAAGCCCTAGAATTGAACAGTTTTTGGTTCTCATTGGTCTGACTTGGCTTAAGTCAATGGGATACTCTGACTGACTTAAGTCAGTTGAGACTGACCTTTGAGTTGAGATGGAATCAATCCAACCCAAACCACATGGCTGAGACTTAAGATAAAAAGAAAAGAAAATGATGAGGATGCTGGAGACACAATCAGCACCACAGAACCACTACAGGTATTATCAAACAATGAAAATGAGAAACTAATAACTGGTGGTAATATTTCCCAAGTATTCATCATGCACCATGCACTATGCATAAGTTAAATTTTATGTTCACAATAGCTATAAGAGGTACTAAATTATCCCCATTTTATAGACCAGGAAATAGAGGTATGAGATGTTAAGTAGCTTACTCAAAATCACACAGGTAGTAAATAAGTATATTATTCTGAAGGCAGTGAGGACTGTTATGATCGAATTTATTTTAGAAATGTCATTCTGGCAGTAGCATGGAGAAAGGATTAGAAGAATAAGAGTGGCTTCAGGAAGGTCAGTTTTTAAGATAAGCAGCTCTGAAGACCTGAACCAGGACATAGGCAGCAGGGAAGGGGAATAGTAACTGGTATGAGAAATATCACAGAAGTAGAATCAGTGGATTTGGTAACAGTGTGTGGAGGGACAATATAGAAATCAGTGATGAGCCCCAGGTCTCCAATTTGAATGACTCAGCTAATTCAATGCCATTAACTGAAATTGTAATAATAGCTTACATTTATAGAGGCACTTAGTTTGTACCAAGCACTTCCAGGGACTTGCTCATTTAATCTTCACAGTGTCCTTATATTGCTACAAGACAGATGACCACAAAATCTCAGTAGCATTCACCAATAAGCCTTTATTTAGCCCATGTGTGTCTGTGAGTGGGGAATAGAGGTGAGCTAAGGCACAACTGAGGAAGTCAGACTCTGTCCCACGTTGTCTCTCATCTTGCAACCAGCCGGTGAAAAAGAACTTCCTAAGCAGATAAGAACCCTTACTGTCAAGATGTATTTAATCTAAGATAGTGTGATATTGATTTATGGATAGGAAAATAAGCAAATGGATTTTTTTCCAAAAAATATTTGGTGAGGAATGAAGAAATGGAATCTTTGTCATTGTTATTGGCCACATAAACCAATACAACCATTTAAAAGAACAATTTGGCAATATCTAGTGAAGTTAAAATGTCCATAACCTACGACCCATCAACTCCACCCTTGAGTGGAAAGACCAGAATGCCAATATAGGGAAACCTGATACATGAGGTGACATTATGGATCAGTGGAAAAAGGAAGGACTTTTCAATAAATGGCACTAATATTACACAACATAGAAAGTTGAAGTTAGATCTGCATCATACATTAAAACAAAAATAGATTTCAAGTGGATGAAATACCTAAAATTATCTGTATCTATTATGAAAATGTCTTATGACTTTGGGATAGAGAATGATTTATTGTAGAGTCACAAATCATTAAAGGAAAGATACACACATTTAAATATTAAAATTTTAAACCTCTGACAACATAGGCAAGCCTCATAGCTAACATTGCCTTTAACTGACAGTCACTGAGTATCCAGAATATACCTAGAACTTTAATAAATCTTTAAAAAGTGGTAAACAACATAGTACTGAAATAGGTAAAGTATTAAGAAGCAAATAAAAATAGATGTTTAAATTGCCAATATTCATATGAAAAAGTCCTCAGCTTGGCTAGGAATCAAGGAAAAACAAAGTAAAATCACAACGAGATATTATTTCACCCCCATCAATGTGGTAAAGAATAAAAAATCTGACATTATCGAGAGTTGGCAAGGATAAAAAATGTCAGTGTCACAAAATTTAAAAAAAAAGGTTGAAAATTTTTTCTAAATTAAAGAGGATTAAAGAAGACTGAAGATTCATGATAATTAAATGCAATATTCAATCCCTAATTAACTGGACTGCGGGAAAATTTAAAGAGGGGTATTCATGGGAAATTTGAATCAGGAGTATATAATAGAATTGTATCAAATTTTAATTTCTTAATTGTAATAATTACTATATGTTACATAGGAGAATGAGGTCATTCTCCTATGTATATATTCAATACATGTATACATGTTGAAATATGGGAAAAAAAGATGGAGAAATTTTGAAGTGAGAGAAAGAAAAAACAAAAGAGAGCAAAAATGTTAGTAACTGTGTTCATTGTATCATCTTGGCAACTTTTCTGTAAATTTGAAAATTTTCCCATGAAGAGGAGGAAAGGGCATGAAAAAACTGGAAACTCTGTCTTTGTTATGGTCATGTAAATTGATATAATCACTTTTGAAGAACAATTAGACAAAATCTAGTAAAGTTAAAGATTCCTCATCCTATGACCCGTCAATTCTACTCAAGATAATTTTCTCAAATTGCACAAATAGATGTGTGTAAGATAGTTTACTGTGGTGTTGTTTTTACAGAAAAAAAAGTGGAGAAGAATTAGATGTTTACCAACCACAGGATAAAAAAAACATCAATTCCTACAATTCAGTATTAAGAAACATGAATGAACTTGTCCTATGTATATCAATATTTTAAAAATCTCAAAAATAATATTGAATGAAGAAAGAAATTTATGGAAGGGTCAGTGCAGTAGTATATCATTTCCATATTGTTAAAATAATTCAAAATAATACTAAATCTTATTTATGGATCCATACATAGGTAGTCAGTGTTTAAAAATATTAGGATTAGATGATAAACATTGAAATTCAAGATAGTAGAGAGAAAGAAAGAGAGGAAATGTGCTTGTGGCTGCCCTCCCTCCCCAAATGAGACTCTTCCACTGTATCTGTAATTCTTAAACAAATAATTTGGGGGTAATATAGCAAAATATTAATACATCACAAATCTGGGTGGTAGAGAACAGGATTTTTTTTATTTTACTCTTTACTGTAAGCATAAAATAGTCATAATATATTTTTGAAATCTTTGGCAAAATAGGACTGAAAATATGTATTTTATTTTGCTTCTATACGAAGCATGCTAGAAACTTGCTCTAAACTCAGGAGATGGAGCTCTCAGGAGAGGTTAATTTCAGAAGATATTTCTTTCAGGGCAACAAGATTGCTGGGGTGGTTTGTGTCCATGGAAAGCACTAAACTGACACTATGAGCAATGAACTGAAACTAAAATGCTACATCTGTATGGTTTAAAAATGTGTGCATCTGTATCTTCCAAAGACTAAGAACAGTGGGTGTGAGCTACAGCCCTGTAGAACCACATGGTTAAAGAAAGACAAATGGCCTGAAAGTTAATTGTGAACAAAACAGACCTGCTTACAGCTGGGTTTTCCTCAGAAAGAACCCTCAGCTATAACTGAGAATCAGGGAGATCATCAAGATGGGAGCCAGTGGGACTACCTCCCCCAACACCTTGCTACAATCAAGGTGCTCTAGTTAAGCACCCACAGGCTCTTGAGGAAGCCCTGTGGGTGACGTACCAGATTTCCCTTTAAAAACCTCAGCAAGACCTAAATGTGCGACAGGAAACCATCAAAATCCTAAAGGAGAACACAGGCAGCAACCTCTTTGACCTCAGCTGTAGCAACTTCCTACTAGACATGTTGCCGGAGGCAAGGAAAACAAAAGCAAACATGAACTCTTGGGACTTCATCAAGATAAAAAGCTTCTGCTCAGGAAGGAAACAACAAAATGAAAAGACAGCCTACAGAATGGGGGGAGATATTTGTAAATGACGTATCTGATGAAGGCTTAGTGTCCAGTATCTATGAAGAACTTACCAACTCAACATTCCAGAAACAAATTAACCCAGTTAAGAAATGGGCAGAAGACATGAATAAACGCTTATCCAAGGAAAATATCCAGATGGCTAATGGACACATGAAAAGATGTTCAACATCACTCATCATCAGGGAAATACAAATCAAAATCAAAATACAAATCATACTTGTCAGAATGGCTAAAATTAACAACACAAGAAACAACAGGTGTTGGCAAGGACACGAAGACAGGGAACCCTCATGCACTGTTGGTGGGAATGCAAACTGCTGCAGCCACTCTGGAGAACAGTAGGGAGGTTCCTCAAAATGTTAAAAATAGAACCACCCTCTGACCCAGCAATTGCACTACTAGATATTTACTCAAAGGATACAAAAATACAGATTCGAAGGGGTACAGGCACCCTGATGTTTATAGAGCATTATCAACAACGGCCAAACTGTGGAAAGAGCCCAAATATCCATCAAATGACAAATGAATAAAGAAGATGTGGTATCTATATACAATGGAATATTACTCAGCCATCAAAAAATGAAATCTTGCCATTTGCAGTGACGTGGATAGAACTAAAGTGTATTATGTTAAGCAAAATAAATCAGTCAGAGGAAGGCAAATGCCATATGATTTCACTCACATGTGGAATTTAAGAAACAAAACATGGTTATATGGAAAATGGGGAAAAAGAGAGAGGAAAAGAAACTATAAGGGACTCCTAAGGAGAGAGAACAAACTGAAGGGTGATGGAGAGAAGTGGGTGGGGAATGGGCTAGATGGGTGATGGGCATTAAGGAGGGCACTTGTTGTGCTGAGCACTGGGTGTTGTATGTAAATGATGAATCACTTAATTCCCCTGAAACCAATATTGCACTGTTATGTTAACTAACTAGAATTTAAATTAAAATTTAAAATAATAATAAAATAAACCAAAAGCCTCAGCAATATCCATTGTGTCCTATCTTAGAATGGATCTTGGAGCCAAGAACTGTGGGTGCATACAGCTTGTTCCTGATTTTATTTTATTTATTTATTTTTTAAAAGATTATCTATTTATTTATTTGACAGATCACAAGTAGGCAGAGAGGCAGGCAGAGAGAGAGGGGGAAGCAGGCTTCCCGCTGAGCAGAGAGCCCGATGCGGGGCTCGATCCCAGCACCCTGGGATCATGACCTGAACCGAAGGCAGAGGCTTTAACCCACTGAGCCACCCAGGCGCCCCTGTTCCTGATTTTAAATAGGAACCAGTTTCACGATTTAAGATGTCCCACTCTCTAGCCTGTGAACAAACAGGGTATTTAAGAGTTCATTCATTCGGTAAACACTCAGAATGGAGAGTGTCTCTTGTGTGCCAGGCAACGGGCTGGACTGGGCAGCTGAGGATGACTGAGGACAAGTCTGGGCTCTACAGAAGCTCATAGTCTGATGTGGGAGGCAGACAAATGGGTAGGACCCAGTAAGAGAAGTGTTCTGGTGCTGATGGTTACACAACCCCCCTCCCCCACCTGGAGCAGGAGCAGAGAGGCGGGCGCATGGAACGTGGTGGAGATGGGTGCGCTTCTGCCCAGGAAGCGGGGGTTTGAGCAGATGACAAGTGGTCAAGAGCACACATGTGAAGCCTGGCATGTGAGAGAGCACGGTGAGCTCAAGGTTCTGCCCTTAAACCAAGAAAGATGGTAAAGAGAGATTCCTAACACTTTCAAGGCAAGCAGTACTGTATTTTAACAACCATGAGTTGAAGACTGTTTGGGCTGGAGATTTCTAAATTTGAAGGCTTCCATCTCGGACCAGTGAATACCTTGATTTGCACCCAGCCATGGCAGCCCAACAACAAACACCTATTTGAAGGATCTGTTTATCTGTTAGTCCCCCGCAACCTCAGTGTAACCTTCAGAGACACCTCAGATCCTGGAATGTCCAGCCAGCCCAGAAGGCATAGTTCCCTAAGAGGTTTGGGTGCACTTGGGAGGAGGGAAGGCAGGAAAGAACACTCCCAGACCTGCGCACCACCTCAGATTTTCTGTACCTGATGGATTCAGAATGCTGTGATGTGCATGCACCCTGTTTCTGGATTCTAGCTGTGTGCCCTGAGACAAATGAGGTAAATTCTCTTTCCTTCAAATTTTCTTATTTGTCAAGTGGGAATATTAGTCATCCCTAGCTCATGGGGTGCTTGTAAGAGCTAAATGAAATAAAGCATTAAGGCAGATCACACTGTGCCCATCAAGTAATAGATACTCGTCATTATATTTACATCTGATAGCTTTTTAAAACATTCATGCCCTTGCAATGCTTTTTTGTTCTATCTTCCTTGTTCAACTACCAGTTAGATTTCATCAAGCTAGCCTTCCTGAGTTTGGATTATGAAAAAAATAGACTTATTAAATGTTCTTTCCCAAGCCATGTCTGCCCCTCTGGAAATCCTGATATCGGTCTCCTGCCCCCACCACCCTACCCCTGCCCTGCCCCAGTGGTTGAGAAGCCCCATGGGATCATTGCAGGGTTTTAAACAGAGAAGACACAGGACTAGATGAGGCCGTTTGCAATATGATTTCATTATCTTGGGATCAAACTTACAACATGGGTCCAAGATAGTTTTTGAGCTCTGACGTCTTCATTTGTCAACCATTTTAATTTTTTATTTCCGGGGAGATTATATTCAGGCTTACCATGTCTGTCCTACAACTCTGGGCCCAAAGATGTTCTGTTTTACAAGCTGTTGAAATAAGCCCTTGTCATTTTCTGGGCTAACACTCTGGATGAGTCAGAGACGCTTCTAAGCGCGGCCTCTGCAGACAGCCCTGCTTTAAGGGTCAGGCCGCTCTTCTTGCTGAGCGACCCTGGCTCAGATGCCACCTAATGGCGAATTTTATGAGTAAAAAACAGCTCTTGAGAAACCCTGGAAACGCATCCTCCTCGGAGATGAGACCCTCAGCTGGTATGAGTCAAACCGGATGAGAGTGTGATATTTACTCGTCTTTGTAAGAGATGACTAAGTGTTTCTGACCGATTGGAGGCTGTCTTTGGAAAACAATTCCATTTTGTTTTCTTCAAGTATAAATTTCAGGGTTGTCTAAACATATTAATGACTTTTTTTTTTTTTTTTCCAAAACCCACCCTGGGAGAGAAAGGGCTGGCTCTTGTCAGGGGAGGCGAGGGTGTGCTGCTAATATTTGCCAAGACTTTAGAATATGTCAAGTTCTGTTGAAGGCACTAGGAATATCTATCTCCCTTAAACTGAGGTAGATACTGTAATAAAAACAAGAGCAATAATTGTGATTTATTGCCATTGTTGTGGTTGTTGTTTTATACATGAGGGAATTAAGGTTCAGGAAGTTCTAGTATCACTTAGCTTCTGGTAACTGGTATTCTAACCCAGGCTTGTCCTGTGTTTTGTCCAGGCTGTGTTTTGTCCACTCTACCCTGGAATAATGGCTTCGCTTTTCTACACCTGTTGGATCCATTCCATTTGCTCATCCTGCAAATGTCTGTCAGGACCCAGAATGTGCACTCTGTTAAGTACGGGTTGAGCCATGATCCAGACAGACCCTTCCTTCATAGAGATTATAGTCTATTGGGAGGAAAAGGAAAAGGAAATAAGGAATTTCAATATAGCTTGATAAATGCTATTGTGAGCACAGGGTTTAAGGGACCATAAATAAAAGGGGTTTATGGTGGAGCCTTGGGACAGTCGGGGTGGAATTCCTGGAGAAGGGGACCAAGGTAATTCCTATAAAATGGGTGTGAATTAGGCAGGTGCTAAGGAAGGAGGGAATTAGAGAAGGACATTTCAGGCAGAATAAGCAAGAGGTGAGGAACCAGAGGTGCCGGGCGGGTGCTGAGAGGGGGAAACACTATCATGACTGGAGAGTTTTAGGGTTGGCTCATTTGGGGGGTGACTTTTGTCTTCTGTGTCCAGCAAGGTGCTGGCTACTTCGTCCTGAAAAGAACACCGCCTTGCAAAGGAGCTCTGCGAGAGTTAAGAAGAAAGCTCCCCCTCCCCAGCCCCTACTCTGTGGCCTGAAATGGACACATAAATGCTGTCCTGGGCTCTCTGGGAAGTTCTGAGAAGCCTGGCAATGATGTTCTGTGGCATTTTGGTCTCTTCTGTTTGCTACCTGCCTCATTAGGTCACTTCCCATGGGCCCTGGGGAGACACTTTGGACTTTCTCGTTAGACATTCCAGACTTTGCTCTGGTTCAGGATGAATGGTAGTTCTGTAGCCTCCTGAATCTCAACCTGGTGTTTTGTTAGCACTTATCTCTGTCTCTTAACCCAATCTCCCCTCCCACGCCCTTTCTTTCCTCATAAGGAAATTCTCTCTCAGAGATCACATTCCTTTATTTAAGTCATTGTAGTAGCCCAGGAGTCTCCCATTAGTGGCGGAAGACATGTCATAGGTCCAAAACAGGGGACCTGGATGTGGCATCTGGCAATGGAATGTGGGAGGACGTGACACCATTTTTTAAAATTTCTGACTCATATTTAGCATCCTGCTAAACCACGTTCCTAGTGTACTGGCTAACAACATGGAACCTAGCTCTGCCACTGTCTTACTTGAATAATCCTAGCTCCTTAACCTCTCTGTGCCTCGTTTTCTTCATCTGTGAACTCTTGTCCTAACGGCACTTGGGACCTTCCAAGTCCAAGTCCTTCCCCTCCATGAGGGGTTGTCCTGAAAACTAGCGAGCTACAGCTGCACAGCACAAGGACAGCGCCAGGCCCCGAGTCAGCGCTGTGGAGTGTTGGCTTGGTTCTGGCCCCAGCTCCTGCACTCTTGTCTGACTCCTTCCTGTGCTTCCTCCAAACATGAACAAATCATCAGTTATTTCCCCCGCGTCTTACTTAGATAACATTTGCGTACAGAAGTGCGTTGCCAGGGGGTTGGTGGTTTTCATTTGGGAAATGGCATTCCTTCACATTCCTTCGCAGTGACTTCCCCCAGACTCAAGAAAGCCCATAGGACAGTGTGTCCAGTCCTCACTCATTCCCCCTACTTGACAAAATTACACTCTAGTTTCTCCAGAGCTGCCTTCCAAAGGCCCAGCTGAAGACTATTTTAGTTCTTGTGCCCATTTCATCTTTAACGTTAGTTCTGAGCTCTCTCAAGTACCCTCAAATAGTAGGTGTAACCAGTTTATCTTAGAAAGGTTTCTTTAAATTAAATTTAAATTAATTAAAATTTGTAATTTATGCTCGTGGAGACCAATATTCGAGTGCGCCATTTTCCACTCTTTGGTCTTGAGGTCTGCTGCATTCATTTGTGGGTTTCTGAATGGAATTGGGATAGATGTCTCTGTTGGTGTTTTCCATATATTTCCATGAACCTAAACAAAAACCCGACATAGCACTGTACACCCATCATTTCCTTCTCTTCAGGAGTGGCTGTGTGCAATAATAAAATGCTATTGTTTTTTAGTGATTTATTTGTGACAAAAGAGCCAAAAATTATATCCTGCTGTAGAAAGATAATATTTGCCTTTAAAAACAAAATTCTATTTCTTTCAGATATAATACAGTTTCATTTGTCATTTTCTTTATGGATATTGAATTTTCATCTTTGTTTTTCTGAATTCTAAAATTCTGATTCTCTCTGCTTACCGTGGAGGAGATGAGAATTGAAGGCAAAACTCTCAATACTGGAGTTCAGCTTTACTTTTATCTTTGCAAAAGTGTGAGAGAGAAAATGGCTTTTCCTGTTACTAGCTCCCCCACCCTGTGGAGGGGACCACCATAGACTTAACTGGAGTTCATGTCCTGGTGACTTTGCAGCTAAGATATGGTAAGAGTAAGTAATGGCATCTTTGTTCACTCCCACAGCTGTTTGGCAACAAGGAGAAATTCTCTGAGCTGTGAAGAGGAGCTGATTAGCACAGTGGATGTGATTCCTGAGCAGTTTGCCATGGGTGCACTTCTTAGGGTTGAGTCCCCTTGTCATTGGGTGGTTTCAAATTCATAACACTAGCTTTCCATCATTGGATGGAAACTAGGGAATCTCAAATAGGGCCACATTGGCAAAAGGGCTCCGTGCCTCACCCTGAGCTGGTGGTGGCCGTGGGTGCTCCTTGACAACACTATGTTGTAGGTGGAGGCCATACTCCTCTACATCCCTCTCAGGGGCTTTTGCTCCACTCTGGGCTCCCTACTCTTGTGGAGCTGGGGGGTGTGCAAACCTTTTGTTGTTAGACCTCACCCTTGGCAGCTTTTGCTTCTTTCCTTTCTTTCTTGCTACCTTGGGGAGAAAAGATAAGTATGGAATATTTGCTTTTGACACCCAGTTCCATTTCAAAACCCTTTGTCACAGGACTTACCATCTCTATCACTGATTTTAAAATTACTTACTGGATTTTTCCAATAAAATAAAATATGTACAGGACTTGTAGCTGAAAACTACAAAATACTGATGAATGAAATAAAAGAATATTTAAACAAGTGGAAAGACACATCATGTTCATGGAATGGAAGACTCAACATAATAAAGATGTTAGTTCTGCCCAAACTGATCTATTAACACAATTCCTATCAAAATCACAGCAAGAAATTTTTTGTAGATATAGACAAGTTTGTCCTAAAGTTTATATGGAAAGACAAAAAAATTAGAATAGCTTAAACAATTTTGCAGAAGAATAAGGTGGGAGTCACTCTCCTCAATTCCAAGACTTAC
This sequence comes from Mustela lutreola, assembly GCF_030435805.1. Classification (NCBI taxonomy): domain Eukaryota; kingdom Metazoa; phylum Chordata; class Mammalia; order Carnivora; family Mustelidae; genus Mustela; species Mustela lutreola. The sequence goes on along the minus strand of NC_081302.1, from coordinate 60,278,676 downwards.
TACATACTGTAGTAATTGAGAAATTACTGGTGAAAAGGCAGAAACAGAACAATGGAGCAGAACAGAGAATCAAGAAAAAGACCTACACACATGCTCATCTGATTTTTTTACAAAGATGCAAAAGCACTCAATGGAGGAAGGATAGTCTTTTCAACAAATAGTACTAGTAGAATAACCAGACACCTATAAGCAAAAAAAGAAGAAAGACAGGAAGAAGGAAGGAAGAGAGGGAGGAACGGCGCAAGGGAGGAAGCTTGACCCAAACCCCATCCTTTAAAAGAAAATAAGCTTAAAATAGATCATAGATTTAAATATGAGACATAAAAGTATAAAATATTTAGAGGAAAACATAGGAAAAAATCTTTGGGACGCAGGGCTAGATGTGAAATTCTTAGATGTGATACCAAAAAGCACAATTCGTAAAAGAAAAAAAAAATGGATAAATTAAACTTCATCGACGTGAAAAACTTTTTCTCTGCAAAAGACTCCATTGAAATGATAAAAACCGGGGTGCCTGGGTGCCTCAGTGGGTTAAAACCTCTGCCTTCGGCTCAGATCATGATCCCAGGGTCCTGGGATGGAGCCCAACATCAGGCTCTCTGCTCAGCAGGGAGCCTGCTTCCCTTCCTCTCTCTCTCTGCCTGCCTCTCTGCCTACTTGTGATTGCTGTCTGTCAAATAAATAAATAAAATCTTTAAAATAAAAAAAATGATGAAAACCAAAGATCCCTTCTAGAAGGAAATATTTGCAAACCACATATCTGACAAAAGATTTACATCTAGAATAAATAATCTCAAAACTGGAGAATTAAAAAAATACAAAAAATCCAATTAGAAAATGAGCAAAAGACGTGAACAGACATTTCACCAAAGAATATATACAGATGGCAAATAAGAACATGAAAATCTGTTCACTATAATTAACCATTAGGGAAATACAAATTAAATATCGCTACACACCTATTAGAATAGCTAAAAAGAAAAAAAGTAGTGATATCAAATGTTGGCAAGGATGCCTAGCAGCTGGATTACTTGAACATTGCTAGTGGGAATGCAAATGATACAGTCACTCTGGAAAATAGTTTGACAGTTTCTTATAAAGCTACATATATACTTACCTAAGAACACAGCAATGACAAACCTGGACATTTATCCCAGAGAAATGAAAAATTATGTCCACACAAAAATGTGTACACAAATGTTCATAAACATTTTATTTGTAATAACCTCACCTTGGAAACAACCCATATATCCTTTGGTGGGCGAACGATGGTTCATTCATACCTAGGACCACTACTCAGAAAAGAATTAACTAGTGGTACATGCAACAACTTGAATGAATCTCAAGGAAGTTATGCCAAACAATAACCAAAAAAGCCAATCTCAAGAGGTGACATATTATGTGGTCCCATTTATGTAACATTCCTGAAATGACAAAATTATAGAACAGATTACTAGTTGCCTGGTATCAGGCAGTGGGAGGAAGGGCGGGAAATGGGTATGGCTAGAGAAGGGTAGCACGAGGGATCTTTGTGGTGAAAGAACCGTGGTGTATCTTGATTATGACGGTGATTACACAAATCTACACATGTGATAAAATTATATAGAACTAGATACATGCACGCACACATACACAAGTGCATATAAAACTCGTGAGAACTGGGGCATCTGGGTGGCTCAGTGGGTTAAGCCTCTGCCTTCAGCTCAGGTCATGGTCTCACTCCTGGGATGGAGTCATGCATTAGGCTCTCTGCTCGGCAGGGAGCCTGCTTCCTCCTCTCTCTCTCTCTCTCTGTTTGCCTCTCTGCCTGCTTGTGATCTCTCTTTGTCAAATAAATAAAATCTTAAAAAAAAAAAAAAAAAGAACTTGTGAGAACTGAACATTGTCTATGGAATGTGCCAATGTAAATTTCCTGGCTCTGATATTGTACTATCATTATGTAAGATGTTACTATTGGGGGAAAGTAGATGAAGGGAACACAAGATTCTCTGTACTATTTTTGCAACTTCTGGTGAATCTAGAGTTATTTTGAAATAAGTATAAAAATAAAAATACTAGCTCAGAGGAGCCACTTATGTACTATAAAAGTATCTCTTAAAACGGGTAATTCCTTCTGTCCTTTCAGTTCCAGTTTCTGAAGGAGCCAAAGTCTACTGTGGTGAAGCTTCCTTATCTTTTCTATCAACACAAACCAAAACATATGGGTTTCTGTTTCTTTGGACTGAAGGGGGAAGCTGTCTTGTTGCTTTTTGTTTATTTGTTTACAAGTATACATAACACATGCATTATTTTGAAACTTGTTTCTAGCCCTTATGGATATTCCCTGGACATGGCTCTGATGTCAGGTCCACTTGTAAACATAGGTCTTACTGATGATGCTTAATGGCTGCAGTGTTTTGGGCACCATAGCTATGCCACTGGTTATTCAATTGTTCTTTTATTGATTGACTTTGAGGTTGTCTTGAGTTTTCTGTCTCTACCAATTGTAATGCCTCTGCTTTTATTTCAGGAAGGCCGGATCCCCCACCAGTGATTTTCAAACTTTATGTTAGTAGTGGAAATTTCTTTTCAGATTAAATCTTACCACAACACTCGATCTGTTTTATTGGGTTATTGGGTAATTGGGGTTGGGGAGTTTGGATCCCCTGCAGCATCTTTGAACCATTAGTGTTTAGGAAACAAAAACTTTACCAACTCGATTCCCACTATTTTAGAAGAAATGAAGTAAATATGCAGGCACACTCTCCATGCCCTAAACACAATGGGCAAGTTCTCACTTGGGTGCCTTCACTTGAACTGTTTCTTCCACCCAGAATGCTTCCCCAGGTTGACGTTGGTTTCTTTGATTCCTGTAGGTCTTTGAACACTCCTCACTTTATTCTTAGTTTCCAGATACCGTCCCCGAACCTGCATGTGTGTCAAGTTATCTCTAGGTTCGCACACTGCAAACACTGATCAGGTTTGTCTTCTCCATGTCAGCATGTCACATCTGCGTCCAAACCCTGTCACAGGTTCCTGAGCTCAGGGACCACACCATACAGATACATAGTTCCCAACCTGCCTAGCAGAGCTCTCTGCATGTAACCAGGACTCGGGACATAGCTCTCACTCCCTTGAGTGCCTGGGGCATATGCCTACCTCCTGTTTCATTTTTTTTCCTTAAACTTGAAGCCAAATTCATAGAGTCTAATGAAACCACAAAAAACTGGATTAGAAGTGATGAACACTGATGTTGATGAGGCTGCTTCCCAGCAATTATTTAAACTCTGCTTCTCAAGAAGTGCCACGGTTTGGCCAAATGGGGTCTACATCTGTCCAGCCCGAGCAGTGGCAACCAGCGTTCGCACAACCTTGGCAAGGAAAGCAAAGCCTTTTACAGGAATCAGTTTGATGAAGACGTAGGGCTTAAAAATTGCACTTCAGTGGCTGAGTAAACAAATGCTAAGAAGTCAACATTACCAGCTCCGAAGCAGGAAGTAGACACTTGAGCAGAGGCAATGAGGGAAAATCCGACATCAAACACAGGAGCATCCCTAGGATGTGGTAGAGAAAAACTAGGATGAGGGCCCCTTGATGGCCTCTGACACACCAGAGCAGTCCCCCCGTCCTGAGGATAAAGGGGGTTTGATGCCGGAACCCAGTAGGGATTGCCACACGGCGGAGTCTGAATATTGTT